>NC_069510.1:146409508-146517409 GCF_027579735.1 Bombina bombina | reverse complement strand
TGAGAAAGCCTGTAACTAGAAAGATTTACCACAAAATTTGGAAAAAATATATCTGTTGGTGTGAATCTAAAGGATTCCCTTGGGACAAGGTTAAGATTCCTAAGATTCTATCCTTCCTTCAAGAAGGATTGGACAAAGGATTATCTGCAAGTTCCCTGAAGGGACAGATTTCTGCCTTGTCTGTGTTACTTCACAAAAAGCTGGCAGCTGTGCCAGATGTTCAAGCCTTTGTTCAGGCTCTGGTTAGAATCAAGCCTGTTTACAAACCTTTGACTCCTCCTTGGAGTCTCAACTTAGTTCTTTCAGTTCTTCAGGGGGTTCCGTTTGAACCCTTACATTCCGTTGATATTAAGTTATTATCTTGGAAAGTTTTGTTTTTGGTTGCAATTTCTTCTGCTAGAAGAGTTTCAGAATTATCTGCTCTGCAGTGTTCTCCTCCTTATCTGGTGTTCCATGCAGATAAGGTGGTTTTACGTACTAAACCTGGTTTTCTTCCAAAAGTTGTTTCTAACAAAAACATTAACCAGGAGATTATCGTACCTTCTCTGTGTCCGAAACCAGTTTCGAAGAAGGAACGTTTGTTGCACAATTTGGATGTTGTTCGCGCTCTAAAATTCTATTTAGATGCTACAAAGGATTTTAGACAAACATCTTCCTTGTTTGTTGTTTATTCCGGTAAAAGGAGAGGTCAAAAAGCAACTTCTACCTCTCTCTCTTTTTGGATTAAAAGCATCATCAGATTGGCTTACGAGACTGCCGGACGGCAGCCTCCCGAAAGAATCACAGCTCATTTCACTAGGGCTGTGGCTTCCACATGGGCCTTCAAGAACGAGGCTTCTGTTGATCAGATATGTAGGGCAGCGACTTGGTCTTCACTGCACACTTTTACCAAATTTTACAAGTTTGATACTTTTGCTTCTTCTGAGGCTATTTTTGGGAGAAAGGTTTTGCAAGCCGTGGTGCCTTCCATCTAGGTGACCTGATTTGCTCCCTCCCATCATCCGTGTCCTAAAGCTTTGGTATTGGTTCCCACAAGTAAGGATGACGCCGTGGACCGGACACACCTATGTTGGAGAAAACAGAATTTATGTTTACCTGATAAATTACTTTCTCCAACGGTGTGTCCGGTCCACGGCCCGCCCTGGTTTTTTAATCAGGTCTGATAATTTATTTTCTTTAACTACAGTCACCACGGTTTCATATGGTTTCTCCTATGCAAATATTCCTCCTTAACGTCGGTCGAATGACTGGGGTAGGCGGAGCCTAGGAGGGATCATGTGACCAGCTTTGCTGGGCTCTTTGCCATTTCCTGTTGGGAAAGAGAATATCCCACAAGTAAGGATGACGCCGTGGACCGGACACACCGTTGGAGAAAGTAATTTATCAGGTAAACATAAATTCTGTTTTTATATCAGTTTATTACTTTTGTATACATAGTACCATGATAAAGATAGTACAGTACTGTTATCAGTAAGGTAATATTTATATGTCATTATACAGCTTATACATGTAACCTAAAGGTAGTTTTATATCAGTTTATTACTTTTGTATACATAGTACCATGATAAATATAGTACAGTACTGTAATCAGTAAGGTAATATTTATATGTCATTATACAGCTTATACATGTAACCTAAAGGTAGTTTTATATCAGTTTATTACTTTTGTATACATAGTACCATGATAAAGATAGTACAGTACTGTAATCAGTAAGGTAATATTTGTCATTATACAGCTTATACATGTAACCTAAATGTAGTTTTATATCAGATTATTACTTTTGTATACATAGTACCATGATAAAGATAATACAGTACTGTAATCAGTAAGGTAATATTTATGTCATTATATAGCTTATACATGTAACCTAAAGGTAGTTTTATATCAGTTTATTACTTTGTATACATAGTACCATGATAAAGATAGTACAGTACTGTAATCAGTAAGGTAATATTTATATGTCATTATACAGCTTATACATGTAACCTAAAGGTAGTTTCTTCTGTTATGTGTGATCAGTCCACGGGTCATCATTACTTCTGGGATATAACTCCTCCCCAACAGGAAATGCAAGAGGATTCACCCAGCAGAGCTGCATATAGCTCCTCCCCTCTACGTCACTCCCAGTCATTCTCTTGCACCCAACGACTAGATAGGATGTGTGAGAGGACTATGGTGATTATACTTAGTTTTTATAACTTCAATCAAAAGTTTGTTATTTTACAATAGCACCGGAGCGTGTTATTACCTCTCTGGCAGAGTTTGAAGAAGAATCTACCAGAGTTTTTTACTATGATTTTAACCGGAGTAGTTAAGATCATATTGCTGTTTCTCGGCCATCTGAGGGAGGTAAAAGCTTCAGATCAGGGGACAGCGGGCAGATGAATCTGCATTGAGGTATGTAGCAGTTTTTATTTTCTGAATGGAATTGATGAGAAAATCCTGCCATACCGTTATGACATGTATGTATACTCTACACTTCAGTATTCTGGGGATGGTATTTCACTGGAATTACTCTGTTAAAAGTACATTAAACCTTTTAATAGGTATTTATTATGTTAAACGTTTTTGCTGGAATGTAGAATCGTTTGCATTTTCTGAGGTACTGAGTGAATAAATGTTTGGGCATTATTTTTCCACTTGGCAGTTGCTTGTTTTAATTGTGACAGTTTCGTTTCTCTCTCACTGCTGTGTGTGAGGGGGAGGGGCCGTTTTTGGCGCTCTTTGCTACGCATCAAAAATTTCCAGTCAGTTACTCTTGTATTTCCTGCATGATCCGGTTCATCTCTAACAGAACTCAGGGGTCTTCAAACTTCTTTGGAGGGAGGTAGATTCTCTCAGCAGAGCTGTGAGACTTATATTTTGACTGTGATTAAAAACGTTGCTCTGTAATTTTTATGTTTCAAATTTAATTATTGTTACTTTACTAATGGGAACAAACCTTTGCTAAAAGTTGTGTTGTTTTCAAGGATTGATGCTATAACTGTTTTTCAGTTCATTATTTCAACTGTCATTTAATCGTTTAGTGCTTCTTTGAGGCACAGTACGTTTTTGTTAAATAAGATTGTAACCAAGTTGCAAGTTTATTGCTAGTGTGTTAAACATGTCTGATTCAGAGGAAGATACCTGTGTCATTTGTTCCAATGCCAAGGTGGAGCCCAATAGAAATTTATGTACTAACTGTATTGATGCTACTTTAAATAAAAGCCAATCTGTACAAATTGAACAAATTTCACCAAACAGCGAGGGGAGAGTTATGCCGACTAACTCGCCTCACGTGTCAGTACCTGCATCTCCCGCCCGGGAGGTGCGTGATATTGTGGCGCCTAGTACATCTGGGCGGCCATTACAGATAACATTACAAGATATGGCTACTGTTATGACTGAAGTTTTGGCTAAATTACCAGAACTAAGAGGCAAGCGTGATCACTCTGGGGTGAGAACAGAGTGCGCTGATAATACTAGGGCCATGTCTGATACTGCGTCACAGCTTGCAGAGCATGAGGACGGAGAGCTTCATTCTGTGGGTGACGGTTCTGATCCAAACAGATTGGATTCAGATATTTCAAATTTTAAATTTAAATTGGAGAACCTCCGTGTATTACTAGGGGAGGTTTTAGCGGCTCTTAATGATTGTAACACTGTTGCAATACCAGAGAAATTGTGTAGGTTGGATAAATACTTTGCGGTACCGGCGAGTACTGACGTTTTTCCTATACCTAAGAGACTAACTGAAATTGTTACTAAGGAGTGGGATAGACCCGGTGTGCCGTTCTCACCCCCTCCAATATTTAGAAAGATGTTTCCAATAGACGCCACCACACGGGACTTATGGCAAACGGTACCTAAGGTGGAGGGAGCAGTTTCTACTTTAGCTAAGCGTACCACTATCCCGGTGGAGGATAGCTGTGCTTTTTCAGATCCAATGGATAAAAAATTAGAGGGTTACCTTAAGAAAATGTTTGTTCAACAAGGTTTTATATTGCAACCCCTTGCATGCATCGCGCCGATTACGGCTGCGGCAGCATTTTGGATTGAGTCTCTGGAAGAGAACCTTAGTTCAGCTACGCTGGACGACATTACGGACAGGCTTAGAGTCCTTAAACTAGCTAATTCATTCATTTCGGAGGCCGTAGTACATTTAACCAAACTTACGGCTAAGAACTCAGGATTCGCCATTCAGGCACGAAGGGCGCTGTGGCTAAAATCCTGGTCAGCTGATGTAACTTCTAAGTCCAAATTACTTAATATACCTTTCAAGGGGCAAACTTTATTTGGGCCCGGTTTGAAAGAAATTATCGCTGACATTACAGGAGGTAAGGGCCACGCCCTGCCTCAAGACAAAGCCAAAGCTAAGGCTAGACAGTCTAATTTTCGTCCCTTTCGGAATTTCAAAGCAGGAGCAGCACCAACTTCCACTGCACCAAAACAGGAAGGAGCTGTTGCTCGTTACAGACAAGGCTGGAAACCTAACCAGTCCTGGAACAAGGGCAAGCAGGCCAGGAAACCTGCTGCTGCCCCAAAGACAGCATGAATCGAGGGCCCCCGATCCGGGACCGGATCTAGTGGGGGGCAGACTCTCTCTCTTCGCCCAGGCTTGGGCAAGAGATGTTCAGGATCCCTGGGCGCTAGAGATCATATCTCAGGGATACCTTCTAGACTTCAAATTCTCTCCCCCAAGAGGGAGATTTCATCTGTCAAGGTTGTCAACAAACCAGATAAAGAAAGTAGCGTTTCTACGCTGTGTACAAGATCTGTTATTAATGGGAGTGATCCATCCGGTTCCGCGGTCGGAACAAGGACAAGGGTTTTACTCAAACCTGTTTGTGGTTCCCAAAAAAGAGGGAACTTTCAGGCCAATCTTGGATTTAAAGATCCTAAACAAATTCCTAAGAGTTCCATCGTTCAAAATGGAAACTATTCGGACAATCTTACCCATGATCCAAAAGGGTCAGTACATGACCACAGTGGATTTAAAGGATGCTTACCTTCACATACCGATTCACAAAGATCATTACCGGTATCTAAGGTTTGCCTTCTTAGACAGGCATTACCAGTTTGTAGCTCTTCCATTCGGATTGGCTACGGCTCCAAGAATCTTCACAAAGGTTCTGGGTGCCCTTCTGGCGGTACTAAGACCGCGAGGAATTTCGGTAGCTCCGTACCTAGACGACATTCTGATACAAGCTTCAAGCTTTCAAACTGCCAAGTCTCATACAGAGTTAGTTCTGGCATTTCTAAGGTCGCATGGATGGAAAGTGAACGAAAAGAAGAGTTCTCTCTTTCCTCTCACAAGAGTTCCATTCTTGGGGACTCTTATAGATTCTGTAGAAATGAAGATTTATCTGACAGAAGACAGATTAACAAAGCTTCTAAATGCATGCCGTGTCCTTCATTCCATTCAACTCCCGTCAGTAGCTCAATGCATGGAGGTGATCGGCTTAATGGTAGCAGCAATGGACATAGTACCCTTTGCACGTCTACATCTCAGACCGCTGCAATTGTGCATGCTGAGTCAGTGGAATGGGGATTACTCAGACTTGTCCCCTACTCTGAATCTGGATCAAGAGACCAGAAACTCTCTTCTATGGTGGCTTTCTCGGCCACATCTGTCCAGGGGGATGCCATTCAGCAGGCCGGACTGGACAATTGTAACAACAGACGCCAGCCTACTAGGTTGGGGCGCTGTCTGGAATTCTCTGAAGGCTCAGGGACAATGGAATCAGGAGGAAAGTCTCCTGCCAATAAACATTCTGGAATTGAGAGCAGTTCTCAATGCCCTTCTGGCTTGGCCCCAGTTAAAAACTCGGGGGTTCATCAGGTTTCAGTCGGACAACATCACGACTGTAGCTTACATCAACCATCAAGGAGGGACAAGAAGCTCCCTAGCAATGATGGAAGTATCAAAGATAATTCGATGGGCAGAGTCTCACTCTTGCCACCTGTCAGCAATCCACATCCCGGGAGTGGAGAACTGGGAGGCGGATTTCTTGAGTCGCCAGACTTTTCATCCGGGGGAGTGGGAACTTCATCCGGAGGTCTTTGCCCAAATACTTCGAAGTTGGGGCAAACCAGAGATAGATCTCATGGCGTCTCGCCAGAACGCCAAACTTCCTCGCTACGGGTCCAGATCCAGGGATCCGGGAGCGGTTCTGATAGATGCTTTGACAGCACCTTGGAACTTCGGGATGGCTTATGTGTTTCCACCCTTCCCGCTGCTTCCTCGATTGATTGCCAAAATCAAACAGGAGAGAGCATCAGTGATTCTAATAGCGCCTGCATGGCCACGCAGGACTTGGTATGCAGATCTAGTGGACATGTCATCCTGTCCGCCTTGGTCTCTACCTCTAAGACAGGACCTTCTGATACAGGGTCCATTCGAACATCAAAATCTAACTTCTCTGAAGCTGACTGCTTGGAAATTGAACGCTTGATTTTATCAAAACGTGGTTTTTCTGAGTCGGTTATTGATACCCTGATACAGGCTAGGAAGCCTGTTACCAGAAGGATTTACCATAAGATATGGCGTAAATACCTATACTGGTGCGAATCCAAAGGTTACTCCTGGAGTAAGGTTAGGATTCCTAGGATATTGTCCTTTCTACAAGAAGGTTTAGAAAAGGGTTTATCGGCTAGTTCATTAAAGGGACAGATCTCAGCTCTGTCCATCTTGTTACACAGGCGTCTGTCAGAAAATCCAGATGTCCAGGCCTTTTGTCAGGCTTTAGCTAGGATCAAGCCTGTGTTTAAAACTGTTGCTCCGCCATGGAGTTTAAACCTTGTTCTTAACGTTCTACAAGGAGTTCCGTTTGAACCCCTTCATTCCATTGATATAAAGTTGTTATCTTGGAAAGTGTTATTTTTAATGGCTATTTCTTCGGCTCGGAGAGTCTCTGAGTTATCAGCTTTACATTGTGATTCTCCTTATTTGATTTTTCATTCAGATAAGGTAGTTCTGCGTACAAAACCTGGGTTCTTACCTAAGGTAGTCACTAACAGGAACATCAATCAAGAGATTGTGGTGCCTTCCCTGTGCCCGAATCCTTCTTCAAAGAAGGAACGTCTTCTACACAATCTGGATGTAGTTCGTGCCCTCAAGTTCTACTTGCAGGCAACTAAGGATTTTCGACAAACGTCTTCCCTGTTTGTCGTGTACTCTGGTCAGAGGAGAGGTCATAAGGCTTCGGCTACCTCTCTCTCCTTCTGGCTTCGTAGCATAATTCGTTTAGCCTATGAGACTGCTGGACAGCAGCCTCCTGAAAGAATTACAGCTCATTCTACTAGAGCTGTGGCTTCCACTTGGGCCTTTAAGAATGAGGCCTCTGTTGAACAGATTTGCAAGGCTGCAACTTGGTCTTCGCTTCATACTTTTTCCAAATTTTACAAATTTGACACTTTTGCTTCTTCGGAGGCTATTTTTGGGAGAAAGGTTCTTCAGGCAGTGGTTCCTTCTGTATAATGAGCCTGCCTATCCCTCCCGTCATCCGTGTACTTTTGCTTTGGTATTGGTATCCCAGAAGTAATGATGACCCGTGGACTGATCACACATAACAGAAGAAAACATAATTTATGCTTACCTGATAAATTCCTTTCTTCTGTTGTGTGATCAGTCCACGGCCCGCCCTGTTTTTTAAGGCAGGTAAATATCTTTTAAATTATACTCCAGTCACCACTTCACCCTTGGTTTCTCCTTTCTCGTTGATTCTTGGTCGAATGACTGGGAGTGACGTAGAGGGGAGGAGCTATATGCAGCTCTGCTGGGTGAATCCTCTTGCATTTCCTGTTGGGGAGGAGTTATATCCCAGAAGTAATGATGACCCGTGGACTGATCACACAACAAAAGAAAGGAATTTATCAGGTAAGCATAAATTATGTTTTTATATCAGTTTATTACTTTTGTATATATAGTACCATGATAAAGATAGTACAGTACTGTAATCAGTAAGGTAATATTTATATGTAATTATACAGCTTATACATGTAACCTAAAGGTAGTTTTATATCAGTTTATTACTTTGTATACATAGTACCATGATAAAGATAGTACAGTACTGTAATCAGTAAGGTAATATTTCTATGTCATTATACAGCTTATGCATGTAACCTAAAGGTAGTTTTATATCAGTTTATTACTTTTGTATACATAGTACCATGATAAAGATAGTACAGTACTGTAATCAGTAAGGTAATATTTGTCATTATACAGCTTATACATGTAACCTAAATGTAGTTTTATATCAGATTATTACTTTTGTATACATAGTACCATGATAAAGATAATACAGTACTGTAATCAGTAAGGTAATATTTATGTCATTATATAGCTTATACATGTAACCTAAAGGTAGTTTTATATCAGTTTATTACTTTGTATACATAGTACCATGATAAAGATAGTACAGTACTGTAATCAGTAAGGTAATATTTATATGTCATTATACAGCTTATACATGTAACCTAAAGGTAGTTTTATATCAGTTTATTACTTTTGTATACATAGTACCATGATAAAGATAGTACAGTACTGTAATCAGTAAGGTAATATTTATATGTCATTATACAGCTTATACATGTAACCTAAAGGTAGTTTTATATCAGTTTATTACTTTTTTATACATAGTACCATGATAAAGATAGTACAGTACTGTAATCAGTAAGGTAATATTTATGTCATTATATAGCTTATACATGTAACCTAAAGGTAGTTTTATATCAGTTTATTACTTCTGTATACATAGTACCATGATAAAGATAGTACAGTACTGTAATCAGTAAGGTAATATTTATATGTCATTATACAGCTTATACGTATAACCTAAAGGTAGTTTTATATCAGTTTATTACTTTGTATACATAGTACCATGATAAAGATAGTGCAGTACTGTAATCAGTAAGGTAATATTTATATGTCATTATACAGCTTATACATGACCTAAAGGTAGTTTTATATCAGTTTATTACTTTTGTATACATAGTACCATGATAAAGATAGTACAGTACTGTAATCAGTAAGGTAATATTTATGTCATTATACAGCTTATACATGTAAACTAAAGGTAGTTTTATATCAGTTTAGTACTTGTGTATACATAGTACCATGATAAAGATAGTACAGTACTGTAATCAGTAAGGTAATATTTATATGTCATTATACAGCTTATACATGTAACCTGAATGTAGTTTTATATCAGTTTATTACTTTTGTATACATAGTACCATGATAAAGATACTACAGTACTGTAATCAGACAGGTAATATTTATATGTCATTATACTGCTTATACATGTAACCTAAAGGTAGTTTTATATCAGTTTATTACTTTTGTATACATAGTACCATGATAAAGATAGTACAGTACTGTAATCAGTAGGTAATATTTATGTCATTATACAGCTTATACATGTAACCTAAAGGTATTTTTATATCAGTTTATTACTTTGTATACATAGTACCATGATAAAGATAGTACAGTACTGTAATCAGACAGGTAATATTTATATGTCATTATACAGCTTATACATGTAACCTAAAGGTAGTTTTATATCAGTTTATTACTTTGTATACATAGTACCATGATAAAGATAGTACAGTACTGTAATCAGACAGGTAATATTTATATGTCATTATACAGCTTATACATGTAACCTAAAGGTAGTTTTATATCAGATTATTACTTTGTATACATAGTACCATGATAAAGATAGCACAGAACTGTAATCAGTAAAGTAATATTTATGTCATTATACAGCTTATACATGTAACCTAACGGTAGTTTTATATCAGTTTATTACTTTTGTATACATAGTACCATGATAAAGATAGTACAGTACTGTAATCAGACAGGTAATATTTATGTAATTATACAGCTTATACATGTAATCTAAAGGTAGTTTTATATCAGTTTATTACTTTTGTATACATAGTACCATGATAAAGATAGTACAGTACTGTAATCAGACAGGTAATATTTATGTCATTATACAGCTTATACATGTTATCTAAAGGTAGTTTTATATCAGTTTATTACTTGTGTATACATAGTACCATGATAAAGATAGTACAGTACTGTAATCAGTAAGATAATATTTATGTCATTATACAGCTTATACATGTAACCTAAAGTTAGTTTTATATCAGTTTATTACTTTTGTATACATAGTGCCATGATAAAGATAGTACAGTACTGTAATCAGTAAGGTAATATTTATATGTCATTATACAGCTTATACATGTAACCTAAAGTTAGTTTTATATCAGTTTATTACTGGTGTATACATAGTACCATGATAAAAATAGTACAGTACTGTAATCAGTAAGGTAATATTTATATGTCATTATACAGCTTATACATGTAACCTAAAGGTAGTTTTATATCAGTTTATTACTTGTGTATACATAGTACCATGATAAAGATAGTACAATACTGTTATCAGTAAGGTAATATTTATATGTCATTATACAGCGTATACATGTAACCTAAAGGTAGTTTTATATCAGTTTATTACTTTGTATACATAGTGCCATGATAAAGATAGTACAGTACTGTAATCAGACAAGTAATATTTATATGTCATTATACAGCTTATACATGTAACCTAAAGGTAGTTTTATATCAGTTTATTACTTTTGTATACATAGTACCATGATAAAGATAGTACAGTACTGTAATCAGACAGGTAATATTTATATGCCATTATACAGCTTATACATGTAACCTAAAGGTAGTTTTATATCAGTTTATTACTTTTGTATACATAGTACCATGATAAAGATAGTACAGTACTGTAATCAGACAGGTAATATTTATGTCATTATACAGCTTATACATGTAATCTAAATGTAGTTTTATATCAGTTTATTACTTTTGTATACATAGTACCATGATAAAGATAGTACAGTACTGTAATCAGACAGGTAATATTTATGTCATTATACAGCTTATACATGTAATCTAAAGGTAGTTTTATATCAGTTTATTACTTTTGTATATATAGTACCATGATAAAGATAGTACAGTACTGTAATCAGTAAGGTAATATTTATGTCATTATATAGCTTATACATGTAACCTAAAGGTAGTTTTATATCAGTTTATTACTTCTGTATACATAGTACCATGATAAAGATAGTACAGTACTGTAATCAGTAAGGTAATATTTATATGTCATTATACAGCTTATACGTATAACCTAAAGGTAGTTTTATATCAGTTTATTACTTTTGTATACATAGTACCATGATAAAGATAGTACAGTACTGTAATCAGTAAGGTAATATTTATGTCATTATACAGCTTATACATGTAACCTAAAGGTAGTTTTATATCAGTTTATTACTTTGTATACATAGTACCATGATAAAGATAGTGCAGTACTGTAATCAGTAAGGTAATATTTATATGTCATTATACAGCTTATACATGACCTAAAGGTAGTTTTATATCAGTTTATTACTTTTGTATACATAGTACCATGATAAAGATAGTACAGTACTGTAATCAGTAAGGTAATATTTATGTCATTATACAGCTTATACATGTAAACTAAAGGTAGTTTTATATCAGTTTAGTACTTGTGTATACATAGTACCATGATAAAGATAGTACAGTACTGTAATCAGTAAGGTAATATTTATATGTCATTATACAGCTTATACTTGTAACCTAAAGGTAGTTTTATATCAGCTTATTACTTTTGTATACATAGTACCATGATAAAGATAGTACAGTACTGTAATCAGACAGGTAATATTTATATGTCATTATACAGCTTATACATGTAACCTGAATGTAGTTTTATATCAGTTTATTACTTTTGTATACATAGTACCATGATAAAGATACTACAGTACTGTAATCAGACAGGTAATATTTATATGTCATTATACAGCTTATACATGTAACCTAAAGGTAGTTTTATATCAGTTTATTACTTTTGTATACATAGTACCATGATAAAGATAGTACAGTACTGTAATCAGTAGGTAATATTTATGTCATTATACAGCTTATACATGTAACCTAAAGGTAGTTTTATATCAGTTTATTACTTTGTATACATAGTACCATGATAAAGATAGTACAGTACTGTAATCAGACAGGTAATATTTATATGTCATTATACAGCTTATACATGTAACCTAAAGGTAGTTTTATATCAGTTTATTACTTTGTATACATAGTACCATGATAAAGATAGTACAGTACTGTAATCAGACAGGTAATATTTATATGTCATTATACAGCTTATACATGTAACCTAAAGGTAGTTTTATATCAGATTATTACTTTGTATACATAGTACCATGATAAAGATAGCACAGAACTGTAATCAGTAAAGTAATATTTATGTCATTATACAGCTTATACATGTAACCTAACGGTAGTTTTATATCAGTTTATTACTTTTGTATACATAGTACCATGATAAAGATAGTACAGTACTGTAATCAGTAAGTTAATATTTATATGTCATTATACAGCTTATACATGTAACCTAAAGGTAGTTTTATATCAGTTTATTACTTTTGTATACATAGTACCATGATAAAGATAGTACAGTACTGTAATCAGACAGGTAATATTTATGTAATTATACAGCTTATACATGTAATCTAAAGGTAGTTTTATATCAGTTTATTACTTTTGTATACATAGTACCATGATAAAGATAGTACAGTACTGTAATCAGACAGGTAATATTTATGTCATTATACAGCTTATACATGTTATCTAAAGGTAGTTTTATATCAGTTTATTACTTGTGTATACATAGTACCATGATAAAGATAGTACAGTACTGTAATCAGTAAGATAATATTTATGTCATTATACAGCTTATACATGTAACCTAAAGGTAGTTTTATATCAGTTTATTACTTTTGTATACATAGTGCCATGATAAAGATAGTACAGTACTGTAATCAGTAAGGTAATATTTATATGTCATTATACAGCTTATACATGTAACCTAAAGTTAGTTTTATATCAGTTTATTACTGGTGTATACATAGTACCATGATAAAAATAGTACAGTACTGTAATCAGTAAGGTAATATTTATATGTCATTATACAGCTTATACATGTAACCTAAAGGTAGTTTTATATCAGTTTATTACTTGTGTATACATAGTACCATGATAAAGATAGTACAATACTGTTATCAGTAAGGTAATATTTATATGTCATTATACAGCGTATACATGTAACCTAAAGGTAGTTTTATATCAGTTTATTACTTTGTATACATAGTGCCATGATAAAGATAGTACAGTACTGTAATCAGACAGGTAATATTTATATGTCATTATACAGCTTATACATGTAACCTAAAGGTAGTTTTATATCAGTTTATTACTTTTGTATACATAGTACCATGATAAAGATAGTACAGTACTGTAATCAGACAGGTAATATTTATATGCCATTATACAGCTTATACATGTAACCTAAAGGTAGTTTTATATCAGTTTATTACTTTGTATACATAGTGCCATGATAAAGATAGTACAGTACTGTAATCAGACAGGTAATATTTATATGTCATTATACAGCTTATACATGTAACCTAAAGGTAGTTTTATATCAGTTTATTACTTTGTATACATAGTACCATGATAAAGATAGCACAGAACTGTAATCAGTAAAGTAATATTTATGTCATTATACAGCTTATACATGTAACCTAACGGTAGTTTTATATCAGTTTATTACTTTTGTATACATAGTACCATGATAAAGATAGTACAGTACTGTAATCAGTAAGGTAATATTTATATGTCATTATACAGCTTATACATGTAACCTAAAGGTAGTTTTATATCAGTTTATTACTTTTGTATACATAGTACCATGATAAAGATAGTACAGTACTGTAATCAGTAAGGTAATATTTATATGTCATTATACAGCTTATACATGTAACCTAAAGGTAGTTTTATATCAGTTTATTACTTTTGTATACATAGTACCATGATAAAGATAGTACAGTACTGTAATCAGTAAGGTAATATTTATATGTCATTATACAGCTTATACATGTAACCTAAAGGTAGTTTTATATCAGTTTATTACTTTTGTATACATAGTACCATGATAAAGATAGTACAGTACTGTAATCAGTAAGGTAATATTTATGTCATTATATAGCTTATACATGTAACCTAAAGGTAGTTTTATATCAGTTTATTACTTCTGTATACATAGTACCATGATAAAGATAGTACAGTACTGTAATCAGTAAGGTAATATTTATATGTCATTATACAGCTTATACGTATAACCTAAAGGTAGTTTTATATCAGTTTATTACTTTGTATACATAGTACCATGATAAAGATAGTGCAGTACTATAATCAGTAAGGTAATATTTATATGTCATTATACAGCTTATACATGACCTAAAGGTAGTTTTATATCAGTTTATTACTTTTGTATACATAGTACCATGATAAAGATAGTACAGTACTGTAATCAGTAAGGTAATATTTATGTCATTATACAGCTTATACATGTAAACTAAAGGTAGTTTTATATCAGTTTAGTACTTGTGTATACATAGTACCATGATAAAGATAGTACAGTACTGTAATCAGTAAGGTAATATTTATATGTCATTATACAGCTTATACATGTAACCTGAATGTAGTTTTATATCAGTTTATTACTTTTGTATACATAGTACCATGATAAAGATACTACAGTACTGTAATCAGACAGGTAATATTTATATGTCATTATACTGCTTATACATGTAACCTAAAGGTAGTTTTATATCAGTTTATTACTTTTGTATACATAGTACCATGATAAAGATAGTACAGTACTGTAATCAGTAGGTAATATTTGTCATTATACAGCTTATACATGTAACCTAAAGGTATTTTTATATCAGTTTATTACTTTGTATACATAGTACCATGATAAAGATAGTACAGTACTGTAATCAGACAGGTAATATTTATATGTCATTATACAGCTTATACATGTAACCTAAAGGTAGTTTTATATCAGTTTATTACTTTGTATACATAGTACCATGATAAAGATAGTACAGTACTGTAATCAGACAGGTAATATTTATATGTCATTATACAGCTTATACATGTAACCTAAAGGTAGTTTTATATCAGATTATTACTTTGTATACATAGTACCATGATAAAGATAGCACAGAACTGTAATCAGTAAAGTAATATTTATGTCATTATACAGCTTATACATGTAACCTAACGGTAGTTTTATATCAGTTTATTACTTTTGTATACATAGTACCATGATAAAGATAGTACAGTACTGTAATCAGTAAGGTAATATTTATATGTCATTATACAGCTTATACATGTAACCTAAAGGTAGTTTTATATCAGTTTATTACTTTTGTATACATAGTACCATGATAAAGATAGTACAGTACTGTAATCAGACAGGTAATATTTATGTAATTATACAGCTTATACATGTAATCTAAAGGTAGTTTTATATCAGTTTATTACTTTTGTATACATAGTACCATGATAAAGATAGTACAGTACTGTAATCAGACAGGTAATATTTATGTCATTATACAGCTTATACATGTTATCTAAAGGTAGTTTTATATCAGTTTATTACTTGTGTATACATAGTACCATGATAAAGATAGTACAGTACTGTAATCAGTAAGATAATATTTATGTCATTATACAGCTTATACATGTAACCTAAAGGTAGTTTTATATCAGTTTATTACTTTTGTATACATAGTGCCATGATAAAGATAGTACAGTACTGTAATCAGTAAGGTAATATTTATATGTCATTATACAGCTTATACATGTAACCTAAAGGTAGTTTTATATCAGTTTATTACTGGTGTATACATAGTACCATGATAAAAATAGTACAGTACTGTAATCAGTAAGGTAATATTTATATGTCATTATACAGCTTATACATGTAACCTAAAGGTAGTTTTATATCAGTTTATTACTTGTGTATACATAGTACCATGATAAAGATAGTACAATACTGTTATCAGTAAGGTAATATTTATATGTCATTATACAGCGTATACATGTAACCTAAAGGTAGTTTTATATCAGTTTATTACTTTGTATACATAGTGCCATGATAAAGATAGTACAGTACTGTAATCAGACAGGTAATATTTATATGTCATTATACAGCTTATACATGTAACCTAAAGGTAGTTTTATATCAGTTTATTACTTTTGTATACATAGTACCATGATAAAGATAGTACAGTACTGTAATCAGACAGGTAATATTTATATGCCATTATACAGCTTATACATGTAACCTAAAGGTAGTTTTATATCAGTTTATTACTTTTGTATACATAGTACCATGATAAAGATAGTACAGTACTGTAATCAGACAGGTAATATTTATGTCATTATACAGCTTATACATGTAATCTAAAGGTAGTTTTATATCAGTTTATTACTTTTGTATACATAGTACCATGATAAAGATAGTACAGTACTGTAATCAGACAGGTAATATTTATGTCATTATACAGCTTATACATGTAATCTAAAGGTAGTTTTATATCAGTTTATTACTTTTGTATATATAGTACCATGATAAAGATAGTACAGTACTGTAATCAGTAAGGTAATATTTATGTCATTATATAGCTTATACATGTAACCTAAAGGTAGTTTTATATCAGTTTATTACTTCTGTATACATAGTACCATGATAAAGATAGTACAGTACTGTAATCAGTAAGGTAATATTTATATGTCATTATACAGCTTATACGTATAACCTAAAGGTAGTTTTATATCAGTTTATTACTTTTGTATACATAGTACCATGATAAAGATAGTACAGTACTGTAATCAGTAAGGTAATATTTATGTCATTATACAGCTTATACATGTAACCTAAAGGTAGTTTTATATCAGTTTATTACTTTGTATACATAGTACCATGATAAAGATAGTGCAGTACTGTAATCAGTAAGGTAATATTTATATGTCATTATACAGCTTATACATGACCTAAAGGTAGTTTTATATCAGTTTATTACTTTTGTATACATAGTACCATGATAAAGATAGTACAGTACTGTAATCAGTAAGGTAATATTTATGTCATTATACAGCTTATACATGTAAACTAAAGGTAGTTTTATATCAGTTTAGTACTTGTGTATACATAGTACCATGATAAAGATAGTACAGTACTGTAATCAGTAAGGTAATATTTATATGTCATTATACAGCTTATACTTGTAACCTAAAGGTAGTTTTATATCAGCTTATTACTTTTGTATACATAGTACCATGATAAAGATAGTACAGTACTGTAATCAGACAGGTAATATTTATATGTCATTATACAGCTTATACATGTAACCTGAATGTAGTTTTATATCAGTTTATTACTTTTGTATACATAGTACCATGATAAAGATACTACAGTACTGTAATCAGACAGGTAATATTTATATGTCATTATACTGCTTATACATGTAACCTAAAGGTAGTTTTATATCAGTTTATTACTTTTGTATACATAGTACCATGATAAAGATAGTACAGTACTGTAATCAGTAGGTAATATTTATGTCATTATACAGCTTATACATGTAACCTAAAGGTATTTTTATATCAGTTTATTACTTTGTATACATAGTACCATGATAAAGATAGTACAGTACTGTAATCAGACAGGTAATATTTATATGTCATTATACAGCTTATACATGTAACCTAAAGGTAGTTTTATATCAGTTTATTACTTTGTATACATAGTACCATGATAAAGATAGTACAGTACTGTAATCAGACAGGTAATATTTATATGTCATTATACAGCTTATACATGTAACCTAAAGGTAGTTTTATATCAGATTATTACTTTGTATACATAGTACCATGATAAAGATAGCACAGAACTGTAATCAGTAAAGTAATATTTATGTCATTATACAGCTTATACATGTAACCTAACGGTAGTTTTATATCAGTTTATTACTTTTGTATACATAGTACCATGATAAAGATAGTACAGTACTGTAATCAGTAAGTTAATATTTATATGTCATTATACAGCTTATACATGTAACCTAAAGGTAGTTTTATATCAGTTTATTACTTTTGTATACATAGTACCATGATAAAGATAGTACAGTACTGTAATCAGACAGGTAATATTTATGTAATTATACAGCTTATACATGTAATCTAAAGGTAGTTTTATATCAGTTTATTACTTTTGTATACATAGTACCATGATAAAGATAGTACAGTACTGTAATCAGACAGGTAATATTTATGTCATTATACAGCTTATACATGTTATCTAAAGGTAGTTTTATATCAGTTTATTACTTGTGTATACATAGTACCATGATAAAGATAGTACAGTACTGTAATCAGTAAGATAATATTTATGTCATTATACAGCTTATACATGTAACCTAAAGGTAGTTTTATATCAGTTTATTACTTTTGTATACATAGTGCCATGATAAAGATAGTACAGTACTGTAATCAGTAAGGTAATATTTATATGTCATTATACAGCTTATACATGTAACCTAAAGTTAGTTTTATATCAGTTTATTACTGGTGTATACATAGTACCATGATAAAAATAGTACAGTACTGTAATCAGTAAGGTAATATTTATATGTCATTATACAGCTTATACATGTAACCTAAAGGTAGTTTTATATCAGTTTATTACTTGTGTATACATAGTACCATGATAAAGATAGTACAATACTGTTATCAGTAAGGTAATATTTATATGTCATTATACATCGTATACATGTAACCTAAAGGTAGTTTTATATCAGTTTATTACTTTGTATACATAGTGCCATGATAAAGATAGTACAGTACTGTAATCAGACAGGTAATATTTATATGTCATTATACAGCTTATACATGTAACCTAAAGGTAGTTTTATATCAGTTTATTACTTTTGTATACATAGTACCATGATAAAGATAGTACAGTACTGTAATCAGACAGGTAATATTTATATGCCATTATACAGCTTATACATGTAACCTAAAGGTAGTTTTATATCAGTTTATTACTTTGTATACATAGTGCCATGATAAAGATAGTACAGTACTGTAATCAGACAGGTAATATTTATATGTCATTATACAGCTTATACATGTAACCTAAAGGTAGTTTTATATCAGTTTATTACTTTGTATACATAGTACCATGATAAAGATAGCACAGAACTGTAATCAGTAAAGTAATATTTATGTCATTATACAGCTTATACATGTAACCTAACGGTAGTTTTATATCAGTTTATTACTTTTGTATACATAGTACCATGATAAAGATAGTACAGTACTGTAATCAGTAAGGTAATATTTATATGTCATTATACAGCTTATACATGTAACCTAAAGGTAGTTTTATATCAGTTTATTACTTTTGTATACATAGTACCATGATAAAGATAGTACAGTACTGTAATCAGACAGGTAATATTTATGTCATTATACAGCTTATACATGTAATCTAAAGGTAGTTTTATATCAGTTTATTACTTTTGTATACATAGTACCATGATAAAGATAGTACAGTACTGTAATCAGACAGGTAATATTTATGTCATTATACAGCTTATACATGTAATCTAAAGGTAGTTTTATATCAGTTTATTACTTTTGTATATATAGTACCATGATAAAGATAGTACAGTACTGTAATCAGACAGGTAATATTTATGTCATTATACAGCTTATACATGTAACTAAAGGCAGTTTTATATCAGTTTATTACTTGTGTATACATAGTACCATGATAAAGATAGTACAGTACTGTAATCAGTAAGATAATATTTATGTCATTATACAGCTTATACATGTAACCTAAAGGTAGTTTTATATCAGTTTATTACTTTTGTATACATAGTGCCATGATAAAGATAGTACAGTACTGTAATCAGTAAGGTAATATTTATATGTCATTATACAGCTTATACATGTAACCTAAAGTTAGTTTTATATCAGTTTATTACTTTTGTATACATAGTACCATGATAAAGATAGTACAGTACTGTAATCAGTAAGGTAATATTTATATGTAATTATACAGCTTATACATGTAACCTAAAGGTAGTTTTATATCAGTTTATTACTGGTGTATACATAGTACCATGATAAAAATAGTACAGTACTGTAATCAGTAAGGTAATATTTATATGTCATTATACAGCTTATACATGTAACCTAAAGGTAGTTTTATATCAGTTTATTACTTGTGTATACATAGTACCATGATAAAGATAGTACAATACTGTTATCAGTAAGGTAATATTTATATGTCACTATACAGCGTATACATGTAACCTAAAGGTAGTTTTATATCAGTTTATTACTTTGTATACATAGTGCCATGATAAAGATAGTACAGTACTGTAATCAGACAGGTAATATTTATATGTCATTATACAGCTTATACATGTAACCTAAAGGTAGTTTTATATCAGTTTATTACTTTTGTATACATAGTACCATGATAAAGATAGTACAGTACTGTAATCAGACAGGTAATATTTATATGCCATTATACAGCTTATACATGTAACCTAAAGGCAGTTTTATATTAGTTTATTACTTTTGTATACATAGTACCATGATAAAGATAGTACAGTACTGTAATCAGTAAGGTAATATTTGTCATTATACAGCTTATACCTGTAAACTAAAGGTAGTTTTATATCAGTTTATTACATTATATACATAGTACCATGATAAAGATAGTACAGTACTGTAATCAGTAAGGTAATATTTATATGTCATTATACAGCTTATACATGACCTAAAGGTAGTTTTATATCAGTTTATTACTTTTGTATACATAGTACCATGATAAAGATAGCCTAAAGGCAGTTTTATATCAAGCAAAAAACTAATAAACAATAATACAAACAATAGTTTTTACAGGGACACTTTTTAGGATACCATAGGAGCAGCTGACAGGTGCTAGGATCCAATCAGCTACTTCAGCAACCACACTCAGGAATTTGGATCTGTTAAAGTAACTAACATTGGAAGGAATCAATTTCCTCACTTTCACCTTGCTTTTCATCACCCATTTTTTCCATTATTTTTGTTTTGATTGACTTATTTTTGTTCTTCACTAACATTTGTTGATCAACTTTTTGAATACTTTTTTGGATTATATTTTATATTTTATTTTTTATGTTATTGCATATTGTGTATTTTATTTTTTATGTTATTGCATATTGTGTATTTTATTTTTTATGTTATTGCATATTGTGTATTTTATTTAATTATATCTTAACCTCACTGGATTAAGTAGCTAGCATTTTTATATCCATTTGCACTCACTCACTATTTGATTGTATCTATACAATTATTTTGCTACCCCCCTTTTTTTGCACTGCAGTGCATTTTTCTATTTTTTGGAACACTATTTTTGTAACACTAATTTTGAACACTATTGTTTGTATTATTGTTTATTAGTTTTTTGCTTGATGCACTTGCTACAGTTGTACTTAGGCTAATTCTGTTTTATTAGTATAAACTCTTATTCTGGTGTACCACTCACACTGATCACCTGTTATTACCTCTGTTTTTATTGTAATTATCAGCTTTGGCCCTTTGAGCCGCTTCTGTAAGATATTCCTGTATTTGTAATTTTATTTATATGTGCTTTTTACATTTTTTATATATAGTCTTTTATTACTGATGCTTTTTAACATGGTTCATTAAATAATCTTCTTTTATCTCTCTGTGAGCCCCAAGGCAGAACATACAGTGATCTGAGATGTAATCACAGAAAATGCAGCATGTCTGCAGAAAGAACAGGAACTGTTAGCACTTTAACTTTTCAGTGCTGCTCCACATTAGGCTGTTCTTTTTAAACAGAGCTGTTCTCTGGCTGCATTGTATAAGTTTTCCTTAACACAGTGCATCCAGAGCAAAGTGCTGTTTGAAGACAATAGTCAAATATGCAGTAGTGCTGCATTGCAGCAGTGCATTGATTGTTGTCTGGCTCTGAGATTTTTGCAAGCTCGTTTCCTAGTTTTTCACAGTCTGCAAAGCTGTTTTCCTCTGAATTTAAGATGTTCGTATTAGCAATGCACCTTTTTAATTACTACATTTCTATTTTAGACTAAGAGAAAAGGAAACAAATTTAATTCAAGAGACACTTTACAATTATTATTTTTTTGTCTGCAGCTAATTTGCAATGCAATTTTCAACTACTGCACTAGATTATACAACTTTAAATATTGCTTTATTCTCCAGTTAACCAACACATTGCAATTGATCTGGTGCTTTAGTGTAACTGACAAATTTACAATTTTATTTTATTTTAAAAATGACCTGCAGAAAAATTTTCACAAAAAAAAATCTCATCGCAGAAAGTGAAAAAAAGTTCTGTCTCTGGGTCTGTGAGTATATTTATCCCTTGGCCTCTTGTTGGCGCTGTATTCACTTCATACTACTTGTGCATATTTTTTGGAGGTTGGTTAGGATCTCTGTTTGGATACAGCTTGGGGATTACCTTAGCGCTTGTACACACACCCTTTTTCGCAGTTTTATATCAGTTTATTACTTTTGTATACATAGCACCCACAGAAACATAGTACAGCACTGTAATCAGTTAATATGACACAGGCATAGATTGTGACTTACAGACAGAGAAAAATAGTAATGTTTGATCATTTTTAATTTTAAAAACATTAATTAAAAAGTTTGGATGTCTGAATAAGTTTTTATTTTTGAATTGCAGATTTGGGGATTTGTACCTGTAATCATGTCTATATACAAATCCCACTGTCTGTCTCTAATTATTCTTACTGGCTCCTAAATTCTAAACAGATTTGTTGACCCCGGCTCTAAGCATTTCTGTTACGTTCCTAGGAAGAAATACACGATCCACATCTTTATCAGATGGAGAATTCTTCTCGGTCAGGGGCTTTACTTCCTCTGCGTTCTGTTTCTTGGAGGGTGTATTAGACTTTTGTATTATTTAAACAAAGACGAGTGGTGCTGCAGCAACACATTTGTGTAATCATAATGTATTAAGTAATTAGATAAGGAGACAACTTCTGCAAAACAAATATTAAGATGCAACTAAAAGACACAGTGCATTAAATGAATGTATCTCTTGTCAGTCTGCTTTTAAGAGAGTCACCTGTTCGTCACTTTTATTTTCTTCCTAAATGGAAAGAGTCCACAGCTGCATTCATTGCTTTTGGGAAATAAGAACCTGGCTACCAGGAGGAGGCAAAGACACCCCAGCCAAAAGCTTAAATACTCCTCTCCCACTTCCCTCATCCTCCAGTCATTCTTTGTCTTTCGTCCCAGGAGGTTGGCAAAGAAGTGTCAGAAGTTTTTTGTCTCTTATAGAGGGTAGTACTTTTCGACATGGGACGGGAGCGTTAAGTAATCTTATCAGCCTCTCAGTGAGGGCCTGGATGAAAGTTAGAGTCCGGAGATGCAGGGAGAGTCTTTCTGCGAAGCCATCTCGGCTCATATAACAGCTCCACTAGCAATCAGAGTTGTCTAACTCCGCTGCCTGCTTTCTTCTTCAAGTCCATGGCGGAGGCGCTGCTACTATTCATTACACTTGAAGGGCAGTGTTCCTGTTCCACAGCGTAGATTCCGGTAAGATCGTTTCATTTTACTTCATCAGAATGTATTGTAACTTTTTTGTTCCTGTAAGGTACTATCCTGCGGGACTTATTAGGTATATGTATAGGTCCTCAGTGAGGCTCCTTTGGTATCTTGGCATCAAGGGTTAATATCTCCAGAGGGGGGTTATTGAACAGGGTTTTTTTTAATCATATTTGTTATGTAATTCAATCTGCTTATGTGTAGTGTTAACTGGGCTCTCGGTGTGGAACATAAGGGCCTTTGGAAGTGACGCGACCTTATGGTTGGGTGTGCTTTTTTTTTGACTGTACGGTTCACCTTGTAACTGGACTCGTTTCCGTTTTGGTATTCCTTTTCCGCATTCCTGACAGTGTGGTGACTGAAAAGTTCGGGTCTGCTAGTGTCTGGTTCTATGAGGTGGTGAGTGCCCCAGCCATTGTGGGTGTCAGGTGCCGTTAGATTTTTCTTTAGTTCATATTATTATATTCTCTATCTAGTTATGGATGATTCTAATGCTGAGACTGTTCATATTTCAGATTCAGATTCTTCGACTTGTGACACAGGTCATTCAGTTATGTTCCATATGCCGAATGAGAGCGCCTGATTAGTCGGGCTCGGGGAATCATGGGACTGCTGAGCCATCCGCCTCTGGGGGTCCTGTCCTCAGAGAGGCAAGTTACATACTGTTTTCTACTACTACACATGCGGGTAACCCAGAATATGTTTATCTCAATCCCTCCTTATAGGATGGCTTGTTCGCCCCGGAGTTTGCAGCACGTTTTCGCTTTCACATATTTTTGGCGATTATTCACCTGCGAAGTCCAGATGTTTGTTTGCGATTGTGCTCGTGCCCTATTGTCCCAGGTTTCCCGACCTTGGGAGGGCCTGTACAGTTCTCTGTGGGTGTAGCTGTCCCTGAGTGTTTTGCCTTTCATTACAGAATAGCACTTCTTAGCGTTTTACTACTTGTTTCGGGCTTTGCTCTTTAGCTCCCTGGAGTTTTGGACTCTGGCAGGGGGTGGTCTCGTCCTTTGGTCGGGACTTGCGAGGTTTACTCGTTGTCCAGTTTACATTGGACATTGTATTGTCTCCCGAGGGTCTGGTTTTTATATCCGAATGGGAATGTCAGTTTCCGGTAGCTGAGGTTCTCACTCAGCGTTTCCTTTGTGGATCCCGTTACGGGTTGTGCCAGACTGTTTGGTTCTACAGCTGGTCCGGGGTTCCCCAGTTCCAGAAAACTTGTGTTGTCTGGTGGGCAATGCCCTTGGACTTGCCTTACGCCTATTGTCGGCTTCCCTTAGTCTTCTTGCTGAAATAGTGTGAGGGCTTCGCTGCTCTGCAAGCAAAGGGTTCGCTGTGGAACCACTGCAACTATGGCAGTTTGTCTGTGTGCTAGCAAGTTCAACTCTTCAGGGTATTCCTTCCTTCCAGGTCATTGGCGCTGGAGACTTGTTCTCTCAGTCAGCTTATGGCTTGTGACCTGGGGGCAGATGCTCTATCCTTCTGGCCCTTTTGATGGCCCCCTTTGTCTTGGGGGGGGCTTATACCTCTTAGGGCGTCTCCTGTCTTCAGGAGGTTGGGACAGACGGGTTAACCTATTCGGAGAGAGGTCTGCTCTCTGGGTTGTTCTGTCTATCGGGAGAGTTGCTGGCTATGTCTTGAGTCTATGTTGGGTCTTTAGTTCGTTCTCCTGGTTACGGCCTTGTCGACTGTCTCCAGGGGGTGTTTCGATTTGAGCATCCGAGCACTGTTGTAATGGTTGTACCATTTTTCCCGCTCATTTTTTGAGCTGGGGCTCTTCTGTTCCCCTGGTTTCAGACCTGCTGATTCTTGGGCTGGTCCGGCTGGAGGTAGGTCCTGAGATCTGTTGTTCCTGGATCTTGGGGAGATTTGGTCCTCATTAAGGTTCTGGGCTCTCTTTATTTTCGAGACCTATGTGTAGGTCTGGCGTCTTCAGTTGCCCAGAGTGTGTCCTCAGTAGGGGAGGTTAACACTCTATATTTTGTTTACCGCTTTTTACTTCTAGCAAGTAATTCTTCTGTGTCATCCTGGGGATGGCTGCAGGTTCTTGACTCAGGTTTTTACCTTCGTCTGGGTCTGCTAGAGATAATTTTGCCTGAATATTTCACTGTTCTGAGTTCGGTTGTTCTCTGGTCTCCGTTTTCAGTTTGTCCTAGGCGCTGGTTGGCTTGCTGCCTGGCAAGTTAAAGGTAAGGTAAAGTTTATATTTATTGACCTCATTTATTTAAAATAAATATCAATAATAAGGTAGTCGCTAACTTTTTTTTCGCTTTACATTCTTTATTTTACCTGTAATCCAATCTTTGTATATGCAGCCGTTATATTCAATCCTCCTCCCCCATGCCACTTCCGTCTTTATCGCTGTTATTACAGGAAGCGTTCTCACCCCTTTGTCTTAGTCAGGTCAATGCGCGTTCACAGAGGCACTATCTTATGCGCATGCGCAAATTCACCCCTGGTTAGAAAGAAGCAAACTAAGTGATCGCTACACCGCTAGCACTGCGCATGCGCTACTCGCGAACGAGCACAGTTTGAAGAGGCTTGAGTCTAGTCCAGCGCATGCGCTCAATAGACGAGTGACGTCGGGATTGATGGGCTAAACCCCTGAAGGGGAAAATGCCAATTGGAGGGTTATATTGAAAGCGGATGTCAATCAAATAAAGGAAAATGTCGGGCAGACGAAATATTGTACACAGGACATAAAAAACAGGTACAGAAAGGTAGATTTATGCGTGATATTTGTGAATTGATGAATGAAACTTATGTTTATTTTTTATTATCGTACAAATAGCGTTAAGTACTGGTGTCAACTTTACCTTACCTTTAAGGATTGATCTTTGATCTCAGCTGCGGCTGTTTGCGCCTTGATTGTATGCTAGCTAGCTGTTCCAATCCTTTGCAGGATGTTGGGAGAACTTTTACTCTGTTCTGCTACCTGACTCTAAACCTTGTGGTTTCTGTTTGGATTGGGCCTTGCCTCCCCTTGTTGTCAGGACCCATTTAGGTATTGCAAACTTGGTTTAACTTGGGGGTTTTCCTTTTATTGAGTTTATGGTAACTTTCGATTTCCGTTTGGTTATCTTTGCCTTATTCCCCTGGGAGTTTTGGCTAAGGTTCCGTTTGCTGGTAAGGGGTTTGTGGTTGGGGACCGACTGTTGGGTGACAGTGTTTCCTGGAGTACTGTTGGCTCAGTTCTGTCTGATGTTGCAGTCTCTAGGTAGGCTATCTGCTGGTCAGTGTCCTTGGGGCCTTTTCCCTTCCTATTTTCTCGGCTTCGGACGAAGCAGGGTTTTTGTTGGGTAGTGGTTTTTGAGGCCTGGTGCCCTCAAAATGGACCGCCTATTGTACCCTCCTGTTTTGGCATTCAGTGTCCTCTATAGCTTGGGTATTGTTTTCCCAAAAGTAATGAATGCAGCTGTGGACTCTTTCCATTTAGGAAGAAAAACATGAATTATGCTTACCTGATCATTTTCTTTTCTTCTGATGGAAAGCGTCCACAGCTCCCCAACCGTCTTTTTTTTTTTTTATGTGGTGCCTCTTTATGTTTTATTCTTCTGTCACCTTTTCACCCTGATATTTCTTCTACTGTTCCTTGTTCCTCGGCAGAATGACTGGGGGATGAGGAAGTATTTAAGCCTTTGGCTGTGGTGTCTTTGTCTCCTCCTAGTGGCTAGGTTCTTATTTCCCAAAAGTAAAGAATGCAGCTGTGGAAGAAAAGAAAATGATCAGTTAAGCATAATTAGTTTTTTTGCAAAAGGATTTGTTCTGTTTCATGACTATTTGCAAGCAAGAAATGACAAGATAGACAAATGGTTTAATAGTATGGGCTCCATGTATTACAGGGACATCATGCTGTAAAATTGCTTTCCCCTTAGAGTAAGAGTTATGAGGGTCTATGAGAATTCGCCTCTCTATTCTCCTATGTGTTCACCTCCGTGCGCCTTTGGAGAAGAGTAGCTGTGCGCCCAAATTTATAAAAAAATTATAGTATATATTTTTTGGTGCTTGTCCAAAGCCGTCTGATTTATCATTGGAAATAAGCTTAATCGGTTAGTTATGTGTAAATTTTGTTTACAGAAATATAAATCATTTTTAGCTTATGTTTGCTCCCTTTATAGAACGTTATTTTTGGACTTTTGTCACTAGTAGATAAACTAAATATTTCACAATATTGCGATTTTGCGTTGTCATATTTAACAACATTATGTTCAAGATTTTGTAGCAAACGTGTTCTATAGTGATATATATATCTATAGATATAATATATAACACGTTTGCAATATTATAAAATATAAATATTAAAAACACGAAATCTCGATCGCAATATTGTGAAATATGACAATGCAAAATCACGAAAGAGGAATATGAAAACGCAAAGAAAATCCTATTGCAACAAATTCCTACTAACATCATAAAGAACTCACAATACAAGCACTAAGAGAAATTATTTCCAATGCTGATCTCCACAGTTCTTATGGAGATCTTCAGTGCACGCATTTGCAGGAGAACTTTCAGTTCTCCGTAGGCGCAAAAAAATGATAAATAAGTAGCTAGTCAATTTGATAAGGTGTACTATAGAAAATACGCCTGCAACAATCTAATTTAACCCTTTTGGTTTTTTTTGGCGCTACTATGTGCCTAGACAAGTGTGAACTGAGTAGGAGAATTTTACAGTTAAACATGCCCAATTTTTAGGAGCATGTTTAAATAAGGGCATTAATTTGTGCGCACAATTTTAGGTGCAAATATAGGAGAACTTCAATAATATATCTTCCTCTTAATGAGTTTGCAATGACTTGCAATACAGGCGGCAGAGTATAACTATATTAGGTTTATTTTTGTATTTTAATATGCAGCTGTTTGGATACGTGGTGTTTTCCACTCGGGACCTGCAAAGCGCTGCAGATCCCAATTTGGTACTTCTACTGTGTATTTAACTTTTTTGCGGTGGTTAAGCACACAGTAGGGCAGGTTTGATAGTTTAAAAATTGGATGATAATTCATTAGACCATGTCATTTCTTTCATGTAATTGGCAAGAGTCCATGAGCTAGTGACGTATGGGATATACAATCCTACCAGGAGGGGCAAAGTTTCCCAAACCTCAAAATGCCTATAAATACACCCCTCACCACACCCACAATTCAGTTTTACAAACTTTGCCTCCTATGGAGGTGGTGAAGTAAGTTTGTGCTAAGATTTCTACGTTGATATGTGCTTCTTAGCATTTTGAAGCCTGATTCCTCTGAGTACAGTGAATGTCAGAGGGATGTGAAGGGAGTATCACCTATTGACTGCAATGGTTTTCCTCACGGGATCTATTTCATAGGTTCTCTGTTATCGGTCGTAGAGATTCATCTCCTACCTCCCTTTTCAGATCCACAATATACTCTCATATTCCATTGCCTCTACTGATATCCATTTCAGTACTGGTTTGGCTATCTGTTATATGTGGATGGGTGTCTTCTGGTAAGTATGTTTTCATTACTTAAAGGGACAGTCTACACCAGAATTGTTATTGTTTTAAAAGATAGATAATCCCTTTATTACCCATTCCCCAGTTTTGCATAACCAACACAGTTATAATAATATACTTTTAACCTCTGTGATTATCTTGTATCTAAGCCTCTGCAAACTGCCCCTTTATTTCAGTTCTTTTGACAGACTTGCAGTCTAGCCAATCAGTGCCTGCTCGCAGATAACTTCACGTGCACGAGCACAGTTATCTATATGAAATACGTGAACTAACACCCTCTAGTGGCAAAAAACTGTTAAAATGCATTCTGAAAAGAGGTGGCCTTCAAGGTCTAAGAAATTAGCATATGAACCTCCTAGGTTAAGCTTTCAACTAAGAATACCAAGAGAACAAATCAAAATTGGTGATAAAAGTAAATTGCAAAATTGTTTAAAATTACATGCTCTATCTGAATCATGAAAGTTTATTTTGGCCTAGACTGTCCCTTTAAGACACACTCAGCTATGGTTTGGCACTTTATGTATTTATATAAAGTTCTAAATATATGTATTGTACTTTATTTTTGCCATGTTTCAGGTTTTCAGTATATTTCCTTTTGCAGACTGTCAGTTTCATATCTGGTAAATGCTTTTTTATGAAAAATGTATTTCTTACCTGGAGTATAGTCTTTTTTCTTATTGACCGTCTTTTAAATTCGCGGACAGAATTGGGCTCACGAGGGCGCAAAATGCCAGTTTATTGTGTCAATTTTGGCGCAAGATTTTTTTTGCGCAAAGTTTTGTTTGTTGACGCAAATTCGTCATTCCGACGTATTAGTTGATGCCAAGTCCTTTCACAAGGTTGCGTCAACTGTGACGCGAGTGTGTCGTTTTCCAAATATTTTCATTATTTAAGACCCCATTTCTATTTGCCTCCTGCCTTTTTCTATGTCTTTTCTAGGGCTATGTCTTTTCTAGGGCTATGCTGTTTGCATTTTTTTCCCATTCCTGAAACTTCCATATAAGGAAATTGATAATTTTGCTTTATATGTTGTTGTTTTTTCTCTTACATTTGCAAGATGTCTCAATCTGATCCTGTCTCAGAATTCACTGTTGGAACCCTGCAGCCTGATAACAGTTCTACCAAAGCTAAGTGCATTTGTTGTAAACTTGTGAGGGTTATACCTCACGCTGTGGTTTGTAATGGTTGTCATGATAAACTTTTACATGCAGAGAATGTATCCATCAGTAGTAGTTCATTACGTGTTGCTGTTCCCTCAACATCTAAGGCACAAGATATACCTGTAAATTTAAGAGAATTTATTTCTGATTCTATTCAGAAGGCTTTGTCTGCCATTCCACCTTCTAATAAACGTAAAAGGTCTTTTAAAACTTCTCATAAGGTTGATTAAATTTCAAATAACCAACAACATACTGAATTATCCTTTTATGACGAGGATCTATCTGATTCAGAAGATCCTGCCTCAGATATTGACACTGACAAACCCTCTTATTTATTTAAAATGGAGTATATTCGTTCTTTGTTAAAAGAAGTGTTGATTACATTAGATATGGAGGAAGCTAGTCCTCTTGATATTAAAACTAGTAAACATTTAAATTCTATTTAGAAACCTCCTGTGGTTATTCCAGAGGTTTTTCCAGTTCCTGATGCTATTTCTGATATGATTTCTAAGGAATGGAATAGGGCTGGGCGATATGGGCAAAAAAAAAAACGCGATTGCGATTTAATCGCGATTTTCTTATAAATGACTATAACACCTTGATTTTGCATTAAAAAGTTTAATACTACAGAATCTTAATGTACATGTTTCTCAATGCCCAATACACTCTTGGAGAATAAAAATACAAAACAAAAAATAGTTAAAATAAAATTTGCTGCCTGTGATGTGATTAAATAGTAGCCACTAGCCAGTTATAAGGTCTTATGACACACAACATTGTGATGTTTCTCGGACAGTCATTCTAACTGTGGACAGTGGTATGATTAACATATGAAGCAGTGTAAGCCACATACACACACACAAATATATATATATATATATATAATATAATATATATTTCTTTCATGTAATTAGCAAGAGTCCATGAGCTAGTGACGTATGGGATATACATTCCTACCAGGAGGGGCAAAGTTTCCCAAACCTCAAAATGCCTATAAATACACCCCTCACCACACCCACAATTCAGTTTTACTAACTTTGCCTCCCATGGATGTGGTGAAGTAAGTTTGTGCTAGATTCTACGTTGATATGCGCTTTGCAGCAGGCTGGAGCCCGGTTTTCCTCTCAGTGTGCAGTGAATGTCAGAGGGATTTGAGGAGAGTATTGCCTATTTGAATTCAATGGTCTCCTTCTACGGGATCTTTTTCATAGGTTCTCTGTTATCGGTCGTAGAGATTCATCTCTTACCTCCCTTTTCAGATCTATGATATACTCTTATATACCATTACCTCTACTGATTCTCGTTTCAGTACTGGTTTGGCTTTCTACTACATGTAGATGAGTGTCCTGGGGTAAGTAAGCCTTATTTTTTGTGACACTCTAAGCTATGGTTGGGCACTTTTATGTTAAAGTTCTAAATATATGTGTTTAAACATTTATTTGCCTTGATTCAGGATGATCAATATTCCTTATTTCAGACAGACAGTTTCATTATTTGGGATAATGCATATGAATTATCAATTTTTTTTCTTACCTTTAAATTGACTTTTTTCTCTGTGGGCTGTTAGGCTCGCGGTGGCTGAAAATGCTTCATTTTATTGCGTCATTCTTGGCGCTGACTTTTTTGGCTCAAAAAATTTCTTTGTCATTTCCGGCGTCATACTTGTCGCCGGAAGTTGTTTGCGATTGCGTCATTTTTTTTACGTTTTGCGCCAAAAATGTCGGCGTCACCGGATGTGGCGTCATTATCGGCGCCAATAATGTGGGCGTCTTTTTTGGTGCTAAAAAATGTGGGCGTCATTTTTGTCTCCACCTTTTTTTCCCATTATTTAAGTCTCATTTTTCTTTTGCTTCTGGTTACTAGAGGCTTGTTCATTGGCATTTTTTCCCATTCCTGAAACTGTCATTTAAGGAATTTGATAGATTTTGCTTTATATGTTGTTTTTCTCTTACATATTGCAAGATGTCTCAGATTGACCCTGGATCAGAAGCTACTTCTGGAAAATCGCTGCCTGATGCTGGTTCTACCAAAGTTAAGTGCATTTGTTGTAAACTTGTGGTATCTGTTCCTCCGGCTGTAGTTTGTGATGGATGTCATGATAAACTTGCTAATGCAGATTCAATTTCCATTAGTAATATTCCATTACCTGTTGTTGTTCCATCAACATCTAATACTCAGGATGTTCCTGTTAACATAAGAGATTTTGTTTCTAAATCTATTAGGAAGGCTATGTCTGTTATTCCTCCTTCCAGTAAGCGTAAAAAGTCTTTTAAAACTTCTCATTTCTCAGAGGAATTTTTAAATGAACATCATCATTTTGATTTGTCTGTTTCTGATGAGGATTTTTCTGGTTCAGAGGATTCTGTCTCAGATATTGACACTGATAAATCTTCATATTTATTTAAAATGGAATTTATTCGTTCTTTACTTAAAGAAGTTTTAATCGCATTAGAAATAGAGGATTCTAGTCCTCTTGATACTAAATTTAATAAGCGTTTAAATTCGGTTTTTAAACCTCCTGTAGTTATTCCGTAAGTTTTTCCTGTCCCTGATGCTATTTCTGAAGTAATTTCTAGGGAATGGAATAATCTGGGTAATTCTTTTACTCCTTCTAAGAGATTTAAGAAATTGTATCCTGTGCCATCTGACAGATTAGAGTTTTGGGACAAAATCCCTAAAGTTGATGGGGCCATCTCTACTCTTGCTAAGCGTACTACTATTCCTACGGCAGATAGTACTTCCTTTAAGGATCCTTTAGATAGGAAGATTGATACCTTTCTAAGGAAAGCTTATTTATGTTCAGGTAATCTTCTTAGGCCTGCTATTTCTTTGGCTGATGTTGCTGCAGCTTCCACTTTTTGGTTGGAGGCTTTGGCACAACAAGTGTCGGATCATAATTCTCATAGCATTGTTAAACTTCTTCAACATGCTAATAACTTTATTTGTGATGCCATCTTTGATATCATCAGAGTTGATGTCAGGTATATGTCTTTAGCTATTCTAGCTAGAAGAGCTTTATGGCTTAAAACTTGGAATACTGATATGTCTTCTAAGTCAACTTTGCTTTCCCTTTCTTTCCAAGGTAATAAATTGTTTGGTTCTCAGTTGGATTCTATTATTTCAACTGTTACTGGGGGGAAAGGAACTTTTTTACCTCAGGATAAAAAATCTAAAGGTAAATTTAGGGCTGCTAATCGTTTTCGTTCCTTTCGTCAGAATAAGGAACAGAAGCCTGATCCTTCCCCTAAAGGAACGGTTTCTGTTTGGAAACCGTCTCCAGTCTGGAATAAATCCAAGCCTTTCAGAAAGCCAAAGCCAGCTCCCAAGTCCACATGAAGGTGCGGCCCTCATTCCAGCGCAGCTGGTAGGGGGCAGATTACGATTTTTCAAAGAAATTTGGGTCAAATCGATTCACAGTCTTTGGATTCAGAACATTATTTCACAAGGATACAGAATAGGTTTCAAGGTAAGACCACCTGCAAGAAGATTTTTTCTTTCTCGCATTCCAATAAATCCAGTGAAGGCTCAGGCATTACTGAAATGTGTTTCAGATCTAGAGTTGGCTGGAGTAATTGTGCCAGTTCCAGTTCTGGAACAGGGGCTGGGGTTTTACTCAAATCTATTCATTGTACCAAAGAAGGAGAATTCCTTCAGACCAGTTCTGGATTTAAAAATATTGAATCGTTATGTAAGGATACCAACATTCAAAATGGTAACTATAAGGACTATTCTGCCTTTTGTTCAGCAAGAGCATTACATGTCCACAATAGATTTGCAGGATGCATATCTGCATATTCCGATTCATCCAGATCACTTTCAGTTTCTGAGATTCTCTTTTCTAGACAAGCATTACCAAATTGTGGCTCTGCCGTTCGGCTTAGCAACGGCTCTGAGGATTTTTTCAAAAGTTCTCGGTGCCCTTCTATCTGTAATCAGAGAACAGGGTATTGTGGTATTTCCTTATTTGGACAATATCTTGGTACTTGCTCGATCTTCACATTTAGCAGAATCTCATACGAATTTACTTGTGTCGTTTCTTCAAGAACATGGTTGGAGGATCAGTTTACCAAAGAGTTCATTGATTCCTCAGACAAGGGTAACCTTTTTAGGTTTCCAAATAGATTCAGTGTCCATGACTTTGTCTCTGACGGACAAGAGACGTCTGAAATTGATTTCAGCCTGTCGAAACCTTCGGTTTCAATCATTCCCTTCGGTAGCCTTATGCATGGAAATTCTAGGTCTTATGACTGCTGCATCGGACGCGATCCCCTTTGCTCGTTTTCACATGCAGCCTCTTCAGCTCTGTATGCTGAACCAGTGGTGCAGGGATTATTCAAAGATATCACAGTTAATATCTTTAAATCCGATTGTACGACACTCTCTGACGTGGTGGACAGATCACCATCGTTTAATTCAAGGGGCTTCTTTTGTTCTTCCAACCTGGACTGTGATCTCAACAGATGCGAGTCTGACAGGTTGGGGAGCGGTATGGGGGTCTCTGACAGCGCAGGGGGTTTGGGAATCTCAGGAGGCGAGATTACCAATCAACATTTTAGATCTCTGTGCGATTTTCAGAGCTCTTCAGTCGTGGCCTCTTCTGAAGAGAGAATCGTTTATTTGTTTTCAGACGGACAATGTCACCACCGTGGCATATATCAATCATTAATGGGGGACCCACAGTCCTCTGGCTATGAAAGAAGTATCTTGAATACTTGTATGGGCGGAATCCAGCTCCTGTCTAATTTCTGCGGTTCACATCCCAGGTATAGACAATTGGGAAGCGGATTATCTCAGTCGCCAGACGTTGCATCCGGGCGAATGGTCTCTTCACCCAGAGGTATTTCTTCAGATTGTTCAAATCTGGGGTCTTCCAGAAATAGATCTGATGGCTTCTCATCTAAACAAGAAACTTCCCAGGTATCTGTCCAGATCCAGGGATCCTCAGGCGGAGGCAGTGGATGCATTATCGCTTCCTTGGAAGTATCACCCTGCCTATATCTTTCCGCCTCTAGTTCTTCTTCCAAGAGTGATTTCCAAGATTCTAAAGGAGCGTTCGTTTGTACTGCTGGTCGCTCCAGCATGGCCTCACAGGTTTTGGTATGCGGATCTTGTTCGGATGGCCAGTTGCCAACCTTGGACTCTTCCGTTAAGACCAGACCTTCTATCTCAAGGCCCATTTTTCCATCAGGATCTCAAATCATTAAATTTGAAGGTATGGAGATTGAACGCTTGATTCTTAGTCATAGAGGTTTCTCTGACTCCGTAATTAATACTATGTTACAGGCTCGTAAATCTGTGTCTAGGAAGATATATTATCGAGTCTGGAAGACTTACATTTCTTGGTGTTCTTCTCATCAATTTTCCTGGCATTCTTTTAGAATTCCTAGAATTTTACAGTTTCTTCAGGATTGTCTGGATAAAGGTTTGTCTGCCAGTTCCTTGAAAGGACAAATTTCTGCTCTTTCTGTGCTGTTTCACAGAAAGATTGCTAATCTTCCTGATATTCATTGTTTTGTACAGGCTTTGGTTCGTATCAAACCTGTCATTAAGTCAATTTCTCCTCCTTGGAGTTTGAATTTGGTTCTTGGAGCTCTACAAGCTCCTCCTTTTGAACCTATGCATTCTCTAGATATTAAATTACTTTCTTGGAAAGTTTTGTTTCTTTTGGCCATCTCTTCTGCTAGAAGAGTTTCTTAATTATCTGCTCTTTCTTGTGAATCTCCTTTTCTGATTTTTCATCAGGATAAGGCAGTGTTGCGGACTTCATTTAAATTTTTACCTAAGGTTGTGAATTCTAACAACATTAGTAGAGAGATTGTGGTTCCTTCATTGTGTCCTAATCCTAAGAATTCTAAGGAAAGATCATTACATTCTTTGGATGTAGTAAGAGCTTTGAATTATTATGTTGAAACTACTAAGGATTTGCGAAAGACTTCTAGTCGATTTGTTATCTTTTCTGGTTCTAGGAAAGGTCAGAAGGCTTCTGCCATTTCTTTGGCATCTTGGTTAAAGTCTTTGATTCATCATGCTTATGTTGAGTCGGGTAGAACTCCGCCTCAAAGGATTACAGCTCATTCAACTAGGTCAGTTTCTACTTCCTGGGCATTTAGGAATGAAGCTTCGGTTGATCAGATTTGCAAAGCAGCAACCTGGTCTTCTTTGCATACTTTTACTAAATTCTACCATTCTGGGGCGCGATCCGATATCGATCGCAGTTTGCGGCGCAAGCGAGGGAACCGGCGTCGCCCGCAGTTTCAGCTCGCAACTCGAGCCATCCCATATAAGTCGCCGTCAGATGCTAACGTGCCGTAAGTCTCACAAACCAGCGATGTCCAGAAATCTGCGTAAGTACAAATTTCTGGCGTCGCCAGTGACTTGCGGCACGTTAGAAACTGCCGGCGCCTATAAAACCTGACTAAAGTTTAAAACACCCGCACTGTCTAACACGCCTCCCTAACATAGCCCGACAAGTCTAACACGCCTCCCTAACATAGCCCGCACTGTCTAACCCTCTATCCGCTATCCCCCCTCACTAGCCTAACAATAAAAAGGTTATTAACCCCTAAACCGCCGCTCCTTTACCCCGCCGCAACCTAATAAAGTTATTAACCCCTAAACCGCCGCTCCCGTACCCCGCCGCCAGCTATATTATATCTATAACCCCCTAAAGTGAGCCCCTAACACCTCCGCCATCTATATTAAAATTATTAACCCCTAATGTAAGCCCCTTACACCGCCGCCATCTCTATTAAAATGATTAACCCCTAATTTAATCTACCTACCCCGCCGCCAGCTATATTATCTATATTAACCCTAACTATATTATAGTTAATATAGGTATTACATTATATATATTAACTATATTAACTCTAATTATATTAGGGTTAATATAGTTACTATAGTATTTATATTAACTATATTAACTCTATCTAACCCTAACTAAATTTATATTAAATTAATCTAATTCATTTATAAACTAAAATATTCCTATTTAAATCTAAATACTTACCTATAAAATAAACCCTAAGATAGCTACAATATAATTAATAATTACATTGTAGCTATGTTAGGGTTAATATTTATTTTACAGGTAAATTGTTAATTATTTTAACTAGGTATAATAGATATTAAATAGTTATTAACTATTTAATATCTACCTAGTTAAAATAATTACCCAATTACCTGTAAAATAAATCCTAACCTAAGTTACAAATACACCTACACTATCAATAAATTTAATAAACTACAAACATCTATCTAAAAATACAATTAAATTAACTAAACTAAATTACAAAAAAAACAAACACTAAATTACAAAAAATAAAAAAAAGATTACAAGATATTTAAGCTAATTACACCTATTCTAAGCCCCCTAATAAAATAATAAACCCCCAAAATAAAAAAAATTCCCTGCCCTATTCTAAATTCAACAAATTTCAAAGCTCTTTACCTTACCAGCCCTTAAAAGGGCCTTTTGTGGGGCATGCCCCAAAGAATTCAGCTCTTTTGCATACAACAAATACAATACCCCCCCCCCATTACAACCCACCACCCACATACCCCTATTCTAAACCCACCCAAACCCCCCTTAAAAAAGCCTAACACTACCCCCCTGAAGATCTCCCTACCTTGTCTTCACCACACCGGGCCGAACTCCTGATCCGATCCGGGCGATGTCTTCCTCCAAGCGGCAAAGAAGAATTCTTCCTCCGGCGACGTCTTCCTCCAAGCGGCAGCAAAGTCTTCATTCTTCCGGCGGCATCTTCAATCTTCTTTCTTCGCTCCGCCGCCGCGGAGCATCCATCCCGGCCGACTGCTGAACTTGGAATGAGGTACCTTTAAATGACGTCATCCAAGATGGCGTCCGCCGAATTCCGATTGGCTGATAGGATTCTATCAGCCAATCGGAATTAAGTTAAAAAAATCTGATTGGCTGATTGAATCAGCCAATCAGATTCAAGTTCAATCCGATTGGCTGATCCAATCAGCCAATCAGATTGAGCTCGCATTCTATTGGCTGATCGGAACAGCCAATAGAATGCGAGCTCAATCTGATTGGCTGATTGGATCAGCCAATCGGATTGAACTTGAATCTGATTGGCTGATTCAATCAGCCAATCAGATTTTTTTAACTTAATTCCGATTGGCTGATAGAATCCTATCAGCCAATCGGAATTCGGCGGACGCCATCTTGGATGACGTCATTTAAAGGTACCTCATTCCAAGTTCAGCAGTCGGCCGGGATGGATGCTCCGCGGCGGCGGAGCGAAGAAAGAAGATTGAAGATGCCGCCGGAAGAATGAAGACTTTGCTGCCGCTTGGAGGAAGACGTCGCCGGAGGAAGAATTCTTCTTTGCCGCTTGGAGGAAGACATCGCCCGGATCGGATCAGGAGTTCGGCCCGGTGTGGTGAAGACAAGGTAGGGAGATCTTCAGGGGGGTAGTGTTAGGCTTTTTTAAGGGGGGTTTGGGTGGGTTTAGAATAGGGGTATGTGGGTGGTGGGTTGTAATGGGGGGGGTATTGTATTTGTTGTATGCAAAAGAGCTGAATTCTTTGGGGCATGCCCCACAAAAGGCCCTTTTAAGGGCTGGTAAGGTAAAGAGCTTTGAAATTTGTTGAATTTAGAATAGGGCAGGGAATTTTTTTTATTTTGGGGGTTTATTATTTTATTAGGGGGCTTAGAATAGGTGTAATTAGCTTAAAAATCTTGTAATCTTTTTTTATTTTTTGTAATTTAGTTTAGTTAATTTAATTGTATTTTTAGATAGATGTTTGTAGTTTATTAAATTTATTGATAGTGTAGGTGTATTTGTAACTTAGGTTAGGATTTATTTTACAGGTAATTGGGTAATTATTTTAACTAGGTAGATATTAAATAGTTAATAACTATTTAATATCTATTATACCTAGTTAAAATAATTAACAATTTACCTGTAAAATAAATATTAACCCTAACATAGCTACAATGTAATTATTAATTATATTGTAGCTATCTTAGGGTTTATTTCTCCAACATAGGTGTGTCCGGTCCACGGCGTCATCCTTACTTGTGGGATATTCTCTTCCCCAACAGGAAATGGCAAAGAGCCCAGCAAAGCTGGTCACATGATCCCTCCTAGGCTCCGCCTTCCCCAGTCATTCTCTTTGCCGTTGTACAGGCAACATCTCCACGGAGATGGCTTAGAGTTTTTTAGTGTTTAACTGTAGTTTTTATTATTCAATCAAGAGTTTGTTATTTTAAAATAGTGCTGGTATGTACTATTTACTCTGAAACAGAAAAGAGATGAAGATTTCTGTTTGTAAGAGGAAAATGATTTTAGCAACCGTTACTAAAATCGATGGCTGTTCCACACAGGACTGTTGAGAGGAATTAACTTCAGTTGGGGGAACAGTGAGCAGACTTTTGCTGCTTGAGGTATGACACATTCTAACAAGACGATGTAATGCTGGAAGCTGTCATTTTCCCTATGGGATCCGGTAAGCCATTTTTATTACAGAGTAAATAAGAGCTTCACAAGGGCTTGTTAAGACTGTAGACATTTTCTGGGCTAAATCGATTCATATATAACATATTTAGCCTTGAGGAATCATTTAATATGGGTATTTTTGTAAAATAATATCGGCAGGCACTGTTTTAGACACCTTATTCTCTAGGGGCTTTCCCTAATCATAGGCAGAGCCTCATTTTCGCGCCGGTATTGCGCACTTGTTTTTGAGAAGCATGACATGCAGTCGCATGTGTGAGGAGCTCTGATACATAAAAAAGACTTTTTGAAGGCGTCATTTGGTATCGTATTCCCCTTTGGGCTTGGTTGGGTCTCAGCAAAGCAGATACCAGGGACTGTAAAGGGGTTAAAGATAAAAACGGCTCCGGTTCCGTTATTTTAAGGGTTAAAGCTTCCAAATTTGGTGTGCAATACTTTTAAGGCTTTAAGACACTGTGGTGAAATTTTGGTGAATTTTGAACAATTCCTTCATACTTTTTCGCAATTGCAGTAATAAAGTGTGTTCAGTTTAAAATTTAAAGTGACAGTAACGGTTTTATTTTAAAACGTTTTTTGTACTTTGTTATCAAGTTTATGCCTGTTTAACATGTCTGAACTACCAGATAGACTGTGTTCTGAATGTGGGGAAGCCAAGGTTCCTTCTCATTTAAATAGATGTGATTTATGTGACACTGAAAATGATGCCCAAGATGATTCCTCAAGTGAGGGGAGTAAGCATGGTACTGCATCATTCCCTCCTTCGTCTACACCAGTCTTGCCCACTCAGGAGGCCCCTAGTACATCTAGCGCGCCAATACTCCTTACTATGCAACAATTAACGGCTGTAATGGATAATTCTATCAAAAACATTTTAGCCAAAATGCCCACTTATCAGCGTAAGCGCGACTGCTCTGTTTTAGATACTGAAGAGCATGAGGACGCTGAGGATAATGGTTCTGATATGCCCCTACACCAGTCTGAGGGGGCCAGGGAGGTTTTGTCTGAGGGAGAAATTTCAGATTCAGGGAAAATTTCTCAACAAGCTGAACCCGATGTGATTACATTTAAATTTAAGTTGGAACATCTCCGCGCTCTGCTTAAGGAGGTGTTATCCACTCTGGATGATTGTGAGAATTTGGTCATCCCAGAGAAACTATGTAAAATGGACAAGTTCCTAGAGGTCCCGGGGCCCCCAGAAGCTTTTCCTATACCCAAGCGGGTGGCGGACATTGTAAATAAAGAATGGGAAAGGCCCGGTATACCTTTCGTCCCTCCCCCCATATTTAAAAAATTGTTTCCCATGGTCGACCCCAGAAAGGACTTATGGCAGACAGTCCCCAAGGTCGAGGGGGCGGTTTCTACTTTAAACAAACGCACCACTATACCCATAGAAGATAGTTGTGCTTTCAAAGATCCTATGGATAAAAAATTAGAAGGTTTGCTTAAAAAGATGTTTGTTCAGCAAGGTTACCTTCTACAACCAATTTCATGCATTGTCCCTGTCACTACAGCCGCGTGTTTCTGGTTCGATGAGCTAGAAAAGGCGATCGATAGTGATTCTCCTCCTTATGAGGAGATTATGGACAGAATCCGTGCTCTCAAATTGGCTAATTCTTTCACCCTAGACGCCACTTTGCAATTGGCTAGGTTAGCGGCGAAAAATTCTGGGTTTGCTATTGTGGCGCGCAGAGCGCTTTGGTTGAAATCTTGGTCAGCGGATGCGTCTTCCAAGAACAAATTGCTTAACATTCCTTTCAAGGGGAAAACGCTGTTTGGCCCTGACTTGAAAGAGATTATCTCTGATATCACTGGGGGTAAGGGCCACGCCCTTCCTCAGGATAGGTCTTTCAAGGCCAAAAATAAACCTAATTTTCGTCCCTTTCGTAGAAACGGACCAGCCCCAAGTGCTACGTCCTCTAAGCAAGAGGGTAATACTTCTCAAGCCAAGCCAGCCTGGAGACCAATGCAAGGCTGGAACAAGGGAAAGCAGGCCAAGAAGCCTGCCACTGCTACCAAGACAGCATGAAATGTTGGCCCCCGATCCGGGACCGGATCTGGTGGGGGGCAGACTCTCTCTCTTCGCTCAGGCTTGGGCAAGAGATGTTCTGGATCCTTGGGCACTAGAAATAGTCTCCCAAGGTTATCTTCTGGAATTCAAGGGGCCTCCCCCAAGGGGGAGGTTCCACAGGTCTCAATTGTCTTCAGACCACATGAAAAGACAGGCATTCTTACATTGTGTAGAAGACCTGTTAAAAATGGGAGTGATTCATCCTGTTCCTTTAGGAGAACAAGGGATGGGGTTCTACTCCAATCTGTTCTTAGTTCCCAAAAAAGAGGTAACATTCAGACCAATCTTAGATCTCAAGATCCTAAACAAGTTTCTCAAGGTTCCATCGTTCAAAATGGAAACCATTCGAACAATTCTTCCTTCCATCCAGGAAGGTCAATTCATGACCACGGTGGATTTAAAGGATGCGTATCTACATATTCCTATCCACAAGGAACATCATCGGTTCCTAAGGTTCGCATTCCTGGACAAGCATTACCAGTTTGTGGCACTTCCGTTCGGATTAGCCACTGCTCCAAGGATTTTCACAAAGGTACTAGGGTCCCTTCTAGCGGTGCTAAGACCAAGGGGCATTGCAGTAGTACCTTACTTGGACGACATTCTGATTCAAGCGTCGTCCCTTCCTCAAGCAAAGGCTCACACGGACATTGTCCTGGCCTTTCTCAGATCTCACGGGTGGAAAGTGAACGTAGAAAAAAGTTCTCTATCTCCGTCAACAAGGGTTCCCTTCTTGGGAACAATAATAGACTCCTTAGAAATGAGGATTTTTCTGACAGAGGCCAGAAAATCAAAACTTCTAAACTCTTGTCAAATACTTCATTCTGTTCCTCTTCCTTCCATAGCGCAGTGCATGGAAGTAATAGGTTTGATGGTAGCGGCAATGGACATAGTTCCTTTTGCGCGAATTCATCTAAGACCATTACAACTGTGCATGCTCAGTCAGTGGAATGGGGACTATACAGACTTGTCTCCGACGATACAAGTAGATCAGAGGACCAGAGATTCACTCCGTTGGTGGCTGTCCCTGGACAACCTGTCACAGGGGATGAGCTTCCGCAGACCAGAGTGGGTCATTGTCACGACCGACGCCAGTCTGGTGGGCTGGGGCGCGGTCTGGGGACTCCTGAAAGCTCAGGGTCTTTGGTCTCGGGAAGAATCTCTTCTCCCGATAAATATTCTGGAACTGAGAGCGATATTCAATGCTCTCAAGGCTTGGCCTCAGCTAGCAAAGGCCAAGTTCATACGGTTTCAATCAGACAACATGACGACTGTTGCGTACATCAACCATCAGGGGGGAACAAGGAGTTCCCTGGCGATGGAAGAAGTGACCAAAATCATTCAATGGGCGGAGACTCACTCCTGCCACTTGTCTGCAATCCACATCCCAGGAGTGGAAAATTGGGAAGCGGATTTTCTGAGTCGTCAGACATTTCATCCGGGGGAGTGGGAACTCCATCCGGAAATCTTTGCCCAAATTACTCAATTGTGGGGCATTCCAGACATGGATCTGATGGCCTCTCGTCAGAACTTCAAGGTTCCTTGCTACGGGTCCAGATCCAGGGATCCCAAGGCGACTCTAGTAGATGCACTAGTAGCACCTTGGACCTTCAATCTAGCTTATGTATTCCCGCCGTTTCCTCTCATCCCCAGGCTGGTAGCCAGGATCAATCAGGAGAGGGCATCGGTGATCTTGATAGCTCCTGCGTGGCCACGCAGGACTTGGTATGCAGACCTGGTGAATATGTCATCGGCTCCACCATGGAAGCTACCTTTGAGACGAGACCTTCTTGTTCAAGGTCCGTTCGAACATCCGAATCTGGTCTCACTCCAACTGACTGCTTGGAGATTGAACGCTTGATCTTATCAAAGCGAGGGTTCTCAGATTCTGTCATTGATACTCTTGTTCAGGCCAGAAAGCCTGTAACTAGAAAAATTTACCACAAAATATGGTAAAAATATATCTGTTGGTGTGAATCTAAAGGATTCCCTTGGGACAAGGTAAAAATTCCTAAGATTCTATCCTTTCTTCAAGAAGGTTTGGAGAAAGGATTATCTGCAAGTTCCTTGAAGGGACAGATTTCTGCCTTGTCTGTGTTACTTCACAAAAAGCTGGCAGCTGTGCCAGATGTTCAAGCCTTTGTTCAGGCTCTGGTTAGAATCAAGCCTGTTTACAAACCTTTGACTCCTCCTTGAAGTCTCAATTTAGTTCTTTCAGTTCTTCAGGGGTTTCAGTTTGAACCCTTACATTCCGTTGATATTAAGTTATTATCTTGGAAAGTTTTGTTTTTGGTTGCAATTTCTTCTGCTAGAAGAGTTTCAGAATTATCTGCTCTGCAGTGTTCTCCTCCTTATCTGGTGTTCCATGCAGATAAGGTGGTTTTACGTACTAAACCTGGTTTTCTTCCGAAAGTTGTTTCTAACAAAAACATTAACCAGGAGATAGTCGTGCCTTCTTTGTGTCCGAATCCAGTTTCAAAGAAGGAACGTTTGTTGCACAATTTGGATGTTGTTCGTGCTCTAAAATTCTATTTAGATGCTACAAAGGATTTTAGACAAACATCTTCCTTGTTTTTTGTTTATTCTGGTAAAAGGAGAGGTCAAAAAGCAACTTCTACCTCTCTCTCTTTTTGGATTAAAAGCATCATCAGATTGGCTTATGAGACTGCCGGACGGCAGCCTCCTGAAAGAATCACAGCTCATTCCACTAGGGCTGTGGCTTCCACATGGGCCTTCAAGAAAGAGGCTTCTGTTGATCAGATATGTAAGGCAGCGACTTGGTCTTCACTGCACACTTTTACTAAATTTTACAAGTTTGATACTTTTGCTTCTTCTGAGGCTATTTTTGGGAGAAAGGTTTTACAAGCCGTGGTGCCTTCCATCTAGGTGACCTGATTTGCTCCCTCCCTTCATCCGTGTCCTAAAGCTTTGGTATTGGTTCCCACAAGTAAGGATGACGCCGTGGACCGGACACACCTATGTTGGAGAAAACAGAATTTGTTTACCTGATAAATTACTTTCTCCAACGGTGTGTCCGGTCCACGGCCCGCCCTGGTTTTTTAATCAGGTCTGATAATTTATTTTCTTTAACTACAGTCACCACGGTATCATATGGTTTCTCCTATGCAAATATTCCTCCTTTACGTCGGTCGAATGACTGGGGAAGGCGGAGCCTAGGAGGGATCATGTGACCAGCTTTGCTGGGCTCTTTGCCATTTCCTGTTGGGGAAGAGAATATCCCACAAGTAAGGATGACGCCGTGGACCGGACACACCGTTGGAGAAAGTAATTTATCAGGTAAACATAAATTCTGTTTTTATAGGTAAGTATTTAGATTTAAATAGGAATATTTTAGTTTATAAATGAATTAGATTAATTTAATATAAATTTAGTTAGGGGTGTTAGGGTTAGATAGAGTTAATATAGTTAATATAAATACTATAGTAACTATATTAACTATATTAACCCTAATATAATTAGGGTTAATATAGTTAATATATATAATGTAATAACTATATTAACTATAATATACTTAGGGTTAATATAGATAATATAGCTGGCGGCGGGGTAGGTAGATTAAATTAGGGGTTAATCATTTTAATAGAGATGGCGGCGGTGTAAGGGGCTTACATTAGGGGTTAATAATTTTTATATAGGTGGCGGCGGTGTAAGGGGTCAGATTAGGGGATAGATAAGGTAGATGGCGGCGGTTTTAGAGGCTCACAGTAGGGGGTTAGTTTATGTAGATGGCGGCGGGGTCCGGGAGCGGCGGTTTAGGGGGTAATAACTTTATTAGGGATTTCGGGGGGGGATCGCGGTTGACAGGGAGATAGACATTGCGCATGCGTTAGGTGTTAGGTTTATTTTAGCAGATCGCGGTTGACAGGGAGATAGACATTGCGCATGCGTTAGGTGTTAGGTTTATTTTCTAGTTAGTTTAGGGAGTTACGGGGCTCCAATAGTCAGCGTAAGGCTTCTTACGGCTGCTTTTTGTGGCGAGGTGAAAATGGAGTAAGTTTTCTCCATTTTCGCCACGTAAGTCCTTACGCTGCATATTGGATACCAAACTGCGCGGGTTTGGTATACCTGCCTATGGCCCAAAAAACTGCGGGCGACGGCAGAAATATACGCGCGTAACTTCTAGGTTACGCCGTATATGTGATACCAAATCCGCGCAAATATTGGCGTCGCCGGCTTTTGCGGGCGACGATTTATATCGGATCGACCCCTTTATGTGTTTTCTTCTTCTGAAGCAGTTTTTGGTAGAAAAGTACTTCAGGCAGCTGTTTCAGTTTGATTCTTCTGCTTATAATTTCAGTTTTTTTCATTATAAGATTTAAACTTTGTTTGGGGTGTGGATTATTTTTCAGCGGAATTGGCTGTCTTTATTTTATCCCTCCCTCTCTAGTGACTCTTGCGTGGAAGTTCCACATCTTGGGTATTTATTATCTCATACGTCACTAGCTCATGGACTCTTGCTAATTACATGAAAGAAAACATAATTTATGTAAGAACTTACCTGATAAATTAATTTCTTTCATATTAGCAAGAGTCCATGAGACCCACCCTTTTTGTGGTGATTTAGATTTTTTTGTATAAAGCACAACTCTTCCAATTCCTTATTTTTTATGCTTTCGCACTTTTTTTCTTATCACCCCACTTCTTGGCTATTCGTTAAACTGATTTGTGGGTGTGGTGAGGGGTGTATTTATAGGCATTTTGAGGTTTGGGAAACTTTGCCCCTCCTGGTAGCAATGTATATCCCATACGTCACTAGCTCATGGACTCTTGCTAATATGAAATAAATGAATTTCAGGTAAGTTCTTACATAAATTATGTTTTATATATATATATATATATATATATATATATATATATATATATATATATATATATATATATTATACAATGACATACAGTTACACACACACACACACATATATATATATATATATATATATATACACACACACACACAATCACATACACAGTTACTCACACATATGTGTGTGTGTATGTATATATATATATATGTGTGTGTGTGTGTGTGTATATATATATTTTATTAAAAAAATTTAAACATTTTAATTTGACTGATAATGAGCCCTGCTCCTGTCCAGGAATCCATTACAGGCATATAGCAGTAGGGGTGGGGGGGCTGCTCCTTTCAGAAATGCTGTGCCTTGCTAATATCAAATACATTGTAGATTCAGTTAACCCAGCAGCAGAGGGGACTGGAGTTTTAGCCTTTTTGGCAGCCGTGGGGTTAACTGCATCTGCTATGTATTTGAGCCATTTCTCAGAGAGCAGGAGATTGTGTGGGAGGTTCCATAATGGTTACACACCCTAAGTTTCAGACTGCAGAGGTCCCTAGGGGGAAATATAAGTAAAGTGGCTTTCCCTCCTCTTCACATCTCCTGCATGAGCTCTGCTTTTAGACTTATATAGCTTGATCGGCTGCTGAGATCACAAACAGAAAGTGAAAGTGAAACAGACATTTTACAAATGTGTGCTAAAAATAACCACTAGATGGAGCTGGTTTGCAAGAAATCACATACATCAATACAGTACAGCCACTAATGAGTTTGTATGTTTTTAGCAAAAAAATTGCGACCTCTCACAGTTTTTAAATCGCGGCAATTAATCGTGGTTTAAAACCGAAACCACAAAAAATCGTGCAGCCCTAACCTGGTACTACTTTTATTCCTTCTTCAAGGTTTAAAACATTGTATCCTTTGCCAGCAGTTAGATTGGAGTTTTGGGAAAAGATCCCCAAAGTTGATGGGGGCTATCTCTACTCTTGCTAAATGTACTACTATTTCTACGGAAGATAGTACTTCTTTTAAAGATCCTTTAGATAGGAAACTTGAATCTTATTTAAGGAAAGCTTATTTATATTCAGGTCATCTTCTTTGGCCTGCAATTTCTTTGGCTGAGTTACAGCTGCTTCAACTTTTTGGTTGGAAACTTTAGTGCAGCAAGTATCGGATCATGATTTGTCTAGCATTGTTAAGTTGATTCAACATGCTAATAATTTCATTTGTGATGCCATTTTTTATATTATCAAAATTGATGTTAAATCTATGTCTTTAGCTATTTTAGGTAGAAGAGAGTTGTGGCTCAAATCTTGGAATTCTGATATGACTTCTAAGTCCAGATTGCTATCTCCTTTCTTTCCAAGGTAATAAAATATTTGGTTCTCAGTTGGATTCAATAATTTCAACTGTGGATTAAGGGAGTTTTTTTGCCTAAGGTTAAAAGACCTAAGGGTAAATCTAAAGCTTCTAACCATTTTAGTTCCTTTTGAAAAAATAAGGAACAGAAACTTAATCCTTCCCCAAGGAATCTGCTTCCAATTGGAAGCCTTTTTCAAATTGGAATAAATCCAAGCCATTTAAGAGATCAAAACCAGCCCCCAAGTGCGCATGAAGGTGCGCCCCTCATTCCAGCTCAGCTGGTAGGGGCAGATTAAAATTTTTCAAAGATGTTTGGATCAATTCTGTCCAAAATCATTGGATTCAGAGTATTGTCTCTCAGGGGTACAGAATAGGATTCAGAGTAAGACCACCTGTGAGAAAAAAAATTCTCTCCCGCATTCCAGCAAACCCAGTAAAGGCTCAGGCTTTCCTGAAGTGTGTTTCAGACCTGGAGTTATCGGGGTAATCATGCCAGTTCCGTTTCAGGAACAGGGTCTGGGGTTTTATTCAAATCTATTCATTGTCCCAAAGAAAGAAAATTCATTCAGACCAGTTTTGGATCTAAAGATTTTGAATCAATATGTAAGAGTACCAACTTTAAAAATGGTGACTATAAGGACTATTCTGCCTTTTGTTCAGCAAGGGCATTTTATGTCCACAATAGACTTACAGGATGCATATCTTCATATTCCGATTAATCCAGATCACTATCAGTTCCTGAGATTCTCTTTTCTAGACAAGCTTTACCAATTTGTTGCTCTTCCTTTTGGCCTGGCGACAGCTCCAAGAATCTTTTCAAAGGATCTAGGACCCCTACTATCTGTAATCAGAGAGCGAGGTATTGCGGTATTTCCTTATTTGGACGATGTCTTGGTACTCGCTCAGTCTTTAAGTTCTGCAGAATCTTACATGAATCAACTAGTGTTGTTTCTTCGAAGACATGGTTGGAGGATCAATTTACCAAAACGTTTTTTGATTCCTCAGACAAAGGTAACCTTTTTTGGTTTCCAGATAGATTCAGTGTCCATGACTTTGTCTCTAACAGACAAGAGACGTTTGAAATTGGTTGCAGCCTGTCGGAAACTTCAGTCTCAGTCATTCCCTTCAGTAGCTATGTGCATGGAAGTTTTAGGTCTCATGACTGCAGCATCGGACGCGATCCCCTACGTGCGATTTTCAGAGCCTTTCAGTCTTGGCCTCTGTTGAAGAGAGAACCGTTCATTTGTTTTCAGACAGACAATATCACAACTGTGGCATATATCAATCATCAGGGTGGGACTCTCAGTCCTCAAGCTATGAAAGAAGTAATTCGGATACTTGTTTGGGTGAAATCCAGCTCTGTCTAATTTCTGTGGTTCATATCCCAGGTATAGACAATTGGGAAGCGGATTACCTCAGTCGTCAGACTTTACATCCGGGAGAATGGTCTCTCCGCCCAGATGTTTTCTCAAATTGTTCAGATGTGGGGACTTCCAGAAATAGATCTGATGGCATCTCATCTAAACAAAAAACTTCCCAGGTACCTGTCCAGGTCCAGGGATCCTCAGGTGGAAGCAGTGGATGCATTGACACTTCCTTGGTGTTATCAACCTGCTTATATTTTCCCGCCTCTAGTTCTTCTTCCAAGAGTGATCTCCAAAATCATCATGGAGCAATCGTTTGTGCTGCTGGTGGCTCCAGCATGGCCTCACAGGTTTTGGTATTCGGATCTTGTTCGGATGTCCAGTTGCCAACCTTGGCCACTCCCATTAAGGCCAGACCTTCTATTTCAAGGTCCGTTTTTCCATCAGCATCTCAAATCATTAAATTTGAAGGTATGGAAATTGAACGTTTAGTCATAGAGGTTTCTATGACTCTGTGATTAATACTATGTTGCAGGCTCGTAAATCTGTTTCTAGAAAGATTTATTATCGAGTTTGGAAGACTTACATTTCATGGTGTTCTTCTCATAAATTCTCTTGGCATTCTTTTCAAATTCCTAGAATTTTACAGTTTCTTCAGGATGGTTTGGCTAAAGGTTTGTCTGCAAGTTCCTTGAAAGGACAAATCTCTGCTCTTTCTGTTTTATTTCACAGAAAGATTGCTAAACTTCCTGATATTCATTGTTTTGTGCAGGCTTTGGTTCGTATCAAGCCTGTCATTAAATCAATCTCTCCTCCTTGGAGTCTTAATTTGGTTTTGAAGGCTTTACAGGCTCCTCCATTTTAGCCTATGCATTCTTTAGACATTAAACTACTTTCTTGGAAAGTGTTGTTTCTTTTGGCCATCTCTTCTGCTAGAAGAGTTTCTGAATTATCCTCTCTCTTGTGAATCTCCTTTTCTGATTTTTCATCAGGATAAGGCAGTTTTGCGGACTTCATTTAAATTCCTACCTAAAGTTGAAAATTCTAACATTAGTTGTCCCTTCTTTGTGTCCTAATCCTAAGAATTCTTTGGAAAGATCATTACATTCTTTGGATCTGGTGAGAGCTTTGAAATATTATGTTGAAGCTACTAAAGATGTCAGGAAGACTTCTAGTCAATTTGATATCTTTTCTGGTTCCAGGAAAGGTCAGAAGGCTTCTGTCGTTTCCTTGGCCTCATGGTTAAAACTTTTGATTCATCAAGCCTATTTGGAGTCGGGTCAAGCCCTGCCTCAGAGAATTACAGCTCATTCTAGTAGATCAGTTTCCACTTCCTGGGCTTTTAAGAATGAAGCTTCAGTTGATCAGATTTGCATACATTTACTAAATTCTACCATTTTGATATATTTGCTTCTTCAGAAGCAGTTTTTGGTAGAAAAGTTCTTCAGGCAGCGGTTTGTTTGATTTTTCTGCTTTTGATTTAATTTTTTTTCCTCACATTTATGAGAATTAACTTATATTTTGGGTTGTGGATTATTTTTTTCAGCGGAAAATGGCTGTTTTTATTTTTATCCCTCCCTCTCTAGTGACTCTTGCGTGGAGTTCCACATCTTGGGTATTGCTATCCCATACGTCACTAGCTCATGGACTCTTGCCAATTAAATGAAAGAAAACATCATTTATGTAAGAACTTACCTGATAAATTCATTTCTTTCATATTGGCAAGAGTCCATGAGGCCCACCCCCTTTTTTATGGTGGTTATGATTTTTTTGTATAAAGCACAATTATTTCCAAATTCCTTTGTTGATGCTTTTTACTCCTTTCTTTATCACCCCACTTCTTGGCTATTCATTAAACTGAATTGTGGGTGTGGTGGGGGGTGTATTTATAGGCATTTTGAGGTTTGGGAAACTTTGCCCCTCCTGGTAGGATTGTATATCCCATACGTCACTAGCTCATGGACTATTGCCAATATGAAAGAAACAAATTTATCAGGTAAATTCTTACATAAATTATGTTTCTTACCTCTGTGATTACCTTGTATCTAAGCCTCTGAAGACTGCCCCTTATCTCAGTTATATTAATATACTTTTTACCTCTGTGATTACCTTGTACCTAACCCTCTGCAGACTGCTCCCTTATCTCAGTTATATTAATATACTTTTTACCTCTGTGATTACCTTGTATCTAAGCCTCTGCAGACTGCCCCTTATCTCAGTTATATTAATATACTTGTTACCTCTGTGATTACCTTGTATCTAGGCCTCTGCAGACTGCCCCTTATCTCAGTTATATTAATATACTTTTTACCTCTGTGATTACATTGTATCTAAGCCTCTGCAGACTGCCCCTTATCTCAGTTATAATAATACGCTTTTTACCTAAGCTTCTCAGATCTTTTGACAGACTTGTATTTCAGGCAATTAGTGCTGACTCCTAGGTAACTCCATGTGCATGAGCTCTGTTATCTCTGTGAAACACATGAACTAACACCCTCTAGCTGTGAAAAGCTGTAAAATAAGAGGCGGCCTTCAAGGGCTTAGCAATTAGCATATGAGCCTACCTAGGTTTAGCTTGCACCTAAGAATAACAATAGAATAAAGCACATTGTATGATAAAAGTAAATTAGAAAGTTGTTTAAAATGACATGCCCTATCTGAATTATGAGTTTAATCTGGACTTTACTGTCCCTTTAAGTTTAAATTTGAATTACACTTTGTGTATTTTCTATCTGTTCTGATGGCCCAGTCACATTGTAGCCGCTCTGTTCTTTCCTGCAGCAGTGCGTAGCCTCTCCGGCACGGTCTCTCCGTCTCTGTATTGTATTTTCTTATCTCCTTTTTGTTTCACTCTGTAATGTTTTGATTTACTTTTATCAGTCTTTCTGACAGCAGCTGTAAACTTCCTGTCTGTGTGCGCAGTGCATGTAAATAATAGGTGTTCAAGGCTGAGAACGAATACTTTTTATAGCAGGACAGATGCGTGTCCTGGTCAGAGATGAGTTCAATACATTTTACACAAGTTTACTTCTGCTGGATCCGCACACTGCCCCCTTTTTGTCAATAAAGTTACCGGTTGTCCTCTACAAACATTTGGCTTCCAAGTTACACACTAATCATTTACTTTACCCCTGATGCCAGTAACACACACAGCAGTGATTTGACCCTCCTATACAATGGTTGTCCCAGTGACTACATATAACTCACACAATCACCAAGACATTATTTGCTAGCAGTAGCACAAATCATAGTGCCTGTGCAGTGATGCATCTTTCAGGGCAATATTTAACGCTGCGCAATCTGTTGGCGCTCTACAAATAACCGATAATAATAATTGTATTGCATAGAGGCATAGGGGGCTTTTAAAATGCAGCATCCACTCCAGGACTTTGTACACTAGATTTTTCTTTGCATAAATGTTTTGTACCTGAACCATGTATACAGCCCACCTGGAAGTGTTTTTGTAACAATGTATAATTTTGCTTATTTTTTTTAATAATTGTGCTGATTTTACTCCGAACCAAGCCCCAAAGATTTATATGTATACTGATGTCTACAGACTCCAGCTTGCTCCTGTTTGTGTAGAGGGTCTTTTCTTATGCAGGGGGATTCTGCTGTTCCTGCTTTATCAGCTCATTTTACTGGGTGTCCCACCCTAACCTCATCAACACAGCTAAATTTAGAGCTTCTAAGTAAGTTTTTAAACAGTTTTATACTGGATTTTTAAATCTGTATCTGTGCATATTATTCTTTATAGTCTATAACATGCAGCTATATGAATACTGGTGTATAATGTCCCTTTAAGTGTCCAGTATTCTTACATCAATTTTACTGGGCAGTCTGCTGAAATACTGGAATTTCTAGATAAATACGGGAGACCTGGCATCCCTAGGTGTGAAAGCGAACACTAGAATCATTTGGTTTTTATGTATTAATGTTTTTGCTTGTGAACGTACGTTCATCTATCAGCTACTGAAAAATGTATGCTACAGTTTGAGTATCTTCCAAAACACACATTGTTCTTATATTTATAGAAAACGGGTATTATCCGCACTTCTCAAAAATGAAGGGAATCCCAAAATGGTAAAAAATATTTATTTTAAACAGTTTAAAAAATACAAAAAAGTCATAATCATTAGAAAAATTCTGTGGCCTGGTGGTAAAGAGTGTCAAACATGTTTCGGGCCTACCCCTAGCCCTTGTTCACTGGCATACACTTAGACTCCAACCAGACCACTTTTTAAAGCAGAGTATCTCTAATTATCTCTGAGACACCTGAATCAATTACATTTAAAGAAAAATGTTTGCATGTTTAATGGCTGATACAGAAAATAGCCATTATATATAAAAACGTTTTATATATACTCTTTTCAAATATCGTGATTATTTTCTTTGTATATGTACATATCCAAGGTAGTCAACAACAGAAAAAGAAAAAAAAGTATATTGCAGCATTATACTAGAAATACCCTTTTAAAATTTCATTAAATTCGGAAAATCTTATCCTTTATTTACATTTTCATTTTCCTTTCTCCTCCTCATTCCTTTTTAGAAACTGAATAGTGTGATTAAAAAATGACTTCAATAAAACAGATTGGCATCCATAATGGAATTTAGGTCATCTGGATATTTAGATTGAAGCTTAAAGATCCATAGTACCTCTTTTTGATCCAGTAACTCCCTATCACCCTCTCTTCTGTGCCTTGGAACATGATCAATACCTTGTATTTGTAAGAGCATATTATTTGATTGATGTTCATATCTAAAATGTTTGGCTATGGGGGTGTTGCTTTCAGGGTTGCTAATGTCTCTCAGGTGTTGAAGAGCCCTGTCTCTTAGGGCACATTTTGTACGGCCTACGTATTGTTTTTCACAGCCTTTACATGTCAACAGGTATATGACATGTGTTGTATTGCATGTTATGTTGTGTCTTATGTCATGTGCTTCCTCAGTTACTGTCGATTAAAATTTTGTACCTGTTTTAATATAGTGGCAAATTTTACATATATTGCCATCGTTTGTAGCAACCAACTCAAGCAGAAAGCAAAGTGTTGGGTTTTTGTTTAGGTAGCATGGAAGGTGAAAGAATAGTTCTGAGAGTTCTAGCTTTTCTGATAGTATAATTACTTCCCTTGGATGAAATATTTAATTTCTTGTCTCCCTTTAGGACTGGTAGACAGCTTTGAATGACATTCCTTATTTTGGTGTAATCTCGACTATATGTAGTGCTAAAAGTAGGTTTAGAATAGAAATTTGTTTTTTTTGTTCATGTATTGTAATAGATTCGCTCTTGGTATACAACTATTTGTTGTTGTTTTTTCATGTATTGTAATTGATTTGCTCTTGGTATACAACTATTTGTTGTTGTTGTTTTGTTTTTGTATTGTAATAGATTTGCTCTTGGTATACAACTATTTGTTTTTTTTTGTTCTTGTATTGTAATAGATTTGCTCTTGGTATACAACTATTTGTTTTTTGTTTGTTCATGTATTGTAATTTGCTCTTGGTATACAACTATTGGGGTTTTTTGTTCTTGTATTGTAATAGATTTGCTCTTGGTATACAACTATTTGTTTTTTTTTTGTTCTTGTATTGTAATAGATTTGCTCTTGGTATACAACTATTTGGGTTTTTTGTTCATGTATTGTAATAGATTTGCTCTTGGTATACAATTTTTTTTTTTTTTGTTCATGTATTGTAATAGATTTGCTCTTGGTATACAACTATTTGGGGTTTTTTGTTCATGTATTGTAATAGATTTGCTCTTGGTATACAACTATTTGTTTTTTTTTTGTTCATGTATTGTAATAGATTTGCTCTTGGTATACAACTATTTGGGGGTTTTTTTGTTCTTGTATTGTAATAGATTTGCTCTTGGTATACAACTATTTGGGTTTTTTTGTTCATGTATTGTAATAGATTTGCTCTTGGTATACAACTATTTGGGGTTTTTTTTGTTCTTGTATTGTAATAGATTTGCTCTTGGTATACAACTATTTGGGGGTTTTTTTGTTCTTGTATTGTAATAGATTTGCTCTTGGTATACAACTATTTGTTTTTTTTGTTCTTGTATTGTAATAGATTTGCTCTTGGTATACAACTATTTGTTGTTGTTTTTTTGTTCTTGTATTGTAATAGATTTGCTCTTGGTATACAACTATTTGGGTTTTTTTTGTTCATGTATTGTAATTGATTTGCTCTTGGTATACAACTATTTGGGTTTTTTTGTTCATGTATTGTAATAGATTTGCTCTTGGTATACAACTATTTGGGGGTTTTTTTTGTTCTTGTATTGTAATAGATTTGCTCTTGGTATACAACTATTTGGTTTTTTTGTTCATGTATTGTAATAGATTTGCTCTTGGTATACAACTATTTGTTTTTTTTTTGTTCTTCTATTGTAATAGATTTGCTCTTGGTATACAACTATTTTTTTTTTGTTCTTGTATTGTAATAGAGTTGCTCTTGGTATACAACTGTTTGTTTTTCTGCTGTATTTAGTAATTTGGTACTGTAGCCACGAGCTTCTAATCTTTGTTGTGTGGCATCGGCATTTCTCTGGTAGCTTGTTTCTGGTGTACAATTTCTTTTAGTACATATGTACTGACTGAAGGGTATTGATTGTAATTTATGTTGAGGGTTTCAGGATCTATAGTGTAGTATTGTGTTGCCTGCAGTGGCTTTTTTAATCTCGACTATATGTAGTGCTAAAAGTAGGTTTAGAATAGAAATTTTTTTTTTTTTTCGTGTATTGTAATAGATTCGCTCTTGGTATACAACTATTTGTTGTTGTTTTTTCATGTATTGTAATAGATTCGCTCTTGGTATACAACTATTTGTTGTTGTTTTTTCATGTATTGTAATTGATTTGCTCTTGGTATACAACTATTTGTTGTTGTTGTTTTGTATTGTAATAGATTTGCTCTTAGTATACAACTATTTGGTTTTTTTGTTCATGTATTGTAATAGATTTACTCTTGGTATACAACTATTTGGGTTTTTTTTGTTCTTGTATTTTTAATAGATTTGCTCTTGGTATACAACTATTTGGGTTTTTTTTGTTCTTGTATTGTAATAGATTTGCTCTTGGTATACAACTGTTTGTTTTTCTGCTGTATTTAGTAATTTGGTACTGTAGCCACGAGCTTCTAATCTTTGTTGTGTGGCATCGGCATTTCTCTGGTAGCTTGTTTCTGGTGTACAATTTCTTTTAGTACATATGTACTGACCGAAGGGTATTGATTGTAATTTATGTTGAGGGTGTCAGGATCTATAGTGTAGTATTGTGTTGCCTGCAGTGGCTTTTTTATAAAGGTCAACCTCAATAGACTTAGAATGTGGAACAAGTGTGGCATCCAAAAAATTAATTTGTGTGGTATTTTCAACTTTTCAGATGTGAAAGAAAGATTCAAATTACTTGAGTTGATATTCTCATGAAACTGAAACAAGATGGTCATCTCCATCCCATATTATTAAAAGATCAATGAATCTTGTGTCTGAAAGGATAGTTATCTCCAAATTTGTGGCACAGCTCCCGGAATCCCATATAGAGATTTGCATGGGACGGCGCAAATTTTGCGCCCATGGCTGTGCCACATCTCTGGAGATAATGTTTATTTTCAAAAAGAAAAAAATTGTGGGTAAGCAAATACTTCACAGTTAAAATTGTATTGTTGTCGTCATATAGAGAAGTATATAAAAATTGTTCCAAAGCATTAAGACCCTTGGTGTGTGGAATGGACGTGTATAGTGTTGATACATCAATTGAGATGAACCTATAGGAGTCCTGCCATTCAATATCCTCAATTTGTTTGATCATTGTTGCTGTAGCTTTCAAATACCCAGGTAAGTTGGTAACGATTGGCTGTAAAAAGCTGTCCAACAGATTAGAAATGTTTTCATTAAGGGAACCTATGCCCGCCACAATGAGATGGCCGGGAGGTTTAATAGTGTCTTTATTGGGCAAATAGTGGAAAATGGTGCATCACGGGGCATTCAGGTATCAGGCTATCCGCCACTTTAGATGTAATAATGCCGTCATTTTTTGCCCCCTCCAGTATGATGTCCAAAACAGATACAAAGGGAACTGTAGGATCAGACGAGACGTTCAGAGGTGTCAATGTTGCTTAGTTGTCTATTAGCCTCTATCAAATAGCAAAGAAAAAGATGAGAAGATCCCAGCGTAAAAGATAAACTATCTTTATTCGTAAAAATATATAGTTGTTCACCACTATATATTCTTACGAATAAAGACAGTTTGTCTTTTACGCCGAGATCTTCTCATCTTTTTCTTTGCTACATTGTTGCGAGTTGAAGAGGAACTCGCTATTGTGATCCCTAGCGAGAGACTGTGACGTCACAGGATCAAGATGGCTTTGAGGCTTTGAAGCCGGTTTGCTGTTTGGATATATTGTTTCTACAGCCGAAGTTGCTAATAGCCGGAGAGGAGCATAACCAGCTGATCAGAAGAGACACGGCGAAGTATCAGAAGGTGGTGATAGAAGACAGGTGCCTGCGCTATAGCGTAAGTCCTCTTCAGTGTGTGGATTATTATCCAGCACAAGGTAAGAGCCGTGAACGGCTGTGGGAGAGATTACTGGGAGGCAGCCTGGCTTGTGAAGCAGTGTAAGGCTTACCTGAGACACCATACTGCTGATTACCTGTGTTTGAGTTGGATTGCCGCTGTGATCATACTTTGTTACTGCTGGTCTCCTGAGGACTGTCGGAGTCTTTACAGAACTAATAGAGTCCTGGGTATTTTGTAATTGTACACATAAAGAGGACGGGTTGTGCTTTGAATTGCTCTGTTTTATTCTACACTACAACATTCCCTCCTCCCCTGTCTGATTCTCTGATCATAATGTTAGTGTCATTGCTTAATTCTCGTAGTGCTCTTTTTTCTTGTGAATTTAGTTTATTGGAGCAGTAGTTTTTTGTAGATTTGCATTGCTCTTAAAGGGACATGAAACCCAAATTCTTTCTTTCATGATTTAGATAGAGAATGCAATTTTAAACAACTTTCTAATTTACTTGTATTATCTAATTTGCTTCATTCTCTTGATAAATTTTGTTTAAAAGCATATCTAGATAGGCTCAGTAGCTGCTGATTGGTAGCAGCTCATAGATGCCTCGTTTGATTGGCTCGCCCATGTGCAGTGCAATTTCTTTAACAAGAGATATCTAAATAATGAAGCAAATTAGATAATAGAAGTACATTAGAAAGTTGTTTGAAACTGCATTCTCCATCTTAATCATCAAAGAAAATTTTGGGGTTTAATGTCCCTTTAAGCTTTTCATCCAACTGAATTGGGAGACTTAAAACAGTTTGTTGGAAAACTTGGAGCGTTGGACCCCTAGAATTGATAGGATAAAAGTAAGTTATTTTTGAATTGACTTAAAGCTATGTCCTGCACGGTAGGACCACTTTGAGTGGATTGCAGTCCCTCATTCTCTGTGGGTATTTGTTTCATGTCATTGCCAGTGCTAATTGCATCAAAAGGAAGAGTGGAAGGGATGTAATTTCTATACAAACGCTTTAATGTACCTTTTTGTATTGCATACACACCTGTAAACCTCAAAGGGTCTTCATTTTGGAGCAACAATGCACTTCCACTACAAAGCTAAACCTGGTTGGTAATTAATGCATGTCGCCCCTTATTCGCTCAGTTGTTCAGTTCATTTTGTCCCTGTGCTGAGAGAGAGATGGATGAGGTTTGCAGGCGGACAGGTTCTCAAGTAGAGAACCTGTGCACATGCAGTCACCATTTGCTAGCTTTAGTTTCTGGTAAATAGATGCCGGCCTTTTACTTTGCCCCACCCATTTTTTTGTGGACGTCACAGCTTGGGCTTTAGTTACCAATGATGAATTATGGACTCTCACCACCATATGAAAGAAAACATCATTTATTCTTTCTTTCTTGGTGGTGAGAGTTCACAAATCCGCCCAATGTTGCTGATGGCGGCAGTTCTAGTTCACACCTCTTTACCCTACTATCTTTCTTACTTCTTCCTCATTTACTTGGCTATATCTGATACTGGGAGGGTCAGGGAAGTAGGAGGGCTATTTAACCATTTAAAGGGAAAGTCTAGTCAAAATTAAAGACAGAGCAACTTTCTAATTTACTCCTATTATCCATTTTTCTTTGTTCACTTGGTATCTTTATTTGAAAAAGCAAGAATGTAAGCTTAGGAGCCAGCACATTTTTGGTTCAGCACCTGGGTAGCACTTTCTGATTGGTGTCTAAATGTAGCCACCAATCAGCAAACACTACCCAGGTTCTGAACCAAAAATGGGCCAACTCCTAAGCTTACATTCATATAAAGATGGCAAAAGAAGGAAGAAAAATTGCTAATAGGAGTAAATTCCAAAAAGTTTCTTAAAATTGCTGCTCTATCTGAATCGTGAAAGTTTAATTTTGATTAGACTATTCCTTTAAGGACGATGAACCCTGAATGTTGCTGGTCTTTCTATGAGGATTAAAAAAATTTATAGCGCCGTCTCCACCACCACCGGTGAGACCGTGCTATTTCTGGTAGTCAGCAGGAAGGTGGAAGGGTATAATAGCGCGGTCCTGCCGCTCGTGGTGGGACACATGCTATTATAACCAAGAAAACCCTTAATGGCCAGCGTTGTGCAGGGTATGTCGTGGTCGTTAAAGGGTTAAGCTCTTGGTGTAGGGTGTCTTTGCCTCCACCTGGGGGTTAAGTGATGAATTCCCAACAGTAATGAATCGTGGACTCTCACCACCAAGAAAGAAAGGAAGGAATTTATCAGGTGAGAATAAATGATGTTTAGTGCACTTTTTTAATAACTAAAAAAACAAACCTATAACTGCTGCCATTTCATATGCAATATAGATTTGTTTGTATACAATGTACTGTTAGACTCTTATGACTGCACCACATTTCAGTGTGCACTGCTGCCCCTTTAATTGTGTGAGAATCCATAAAGAGCAAGCATTAGTAAGTTGGAGTGGGCGAAAGCTGTGGTCAGGCATCTTGTAGCAGCAGTCAGACCTCAGCCTATGTTCCCTGGTTCAGTGAGACGCGTGGTGATCACAAGCACGGGCTTTTTATAGCCTTTTAGTGACGTAGGTGTTGAAGTTATTTTTTTCCTCTTTGCCTTTATCTCTTTTGGATTGCTGACTTTTGCCCTTAATAAACTTTGTGTCCACTGAGTTAAATGCATCAGTTAGCTTTGTGCGCACTGCCTAATCAGACATGCACCATTTGTTGTTTTGTTTCTGTAGCCTCTAGACCTGTGCAGCCCTGATAGAACTCTGCTGTTATCTGAAGAGTTATTTCTACAGGAGAGCCGCAGCAAAACTATCCAGGTAAGTGACTTCTGACATCAAACACTTCTATTTAAACTAAACAACGCTGTAAAATGTATGTACATTATAGTAAATGCTGTATTACCCTAGACCTGAAGCAAAGCAAAAATGTGTTTCTATAAATGCACTTTTACTCCAATAAAAGGTACTACCACTTGCTGTTAAACTATTACGTTGGCATGTGAATCGCTGGACTAACATATCTCGTCCAATCAGATTTACTGAGGGCACTCCCCATGCTGAAGGGAATATTATTGGAGTGCAGTCCTTTGCCATGTTTTGTATGTATATACTCACTCTCTCTCACTCTCTCTCTCTCTCTCTCTCTCTCTCACACTCTCTCTTTCACTCTCTCTCTCACTCTCTCTCACTCTCTCTCACTCACACTCTTACTCTCTCACTCTCTCTCACTCACACTCACTCACTCTCACTCACTCTCTTACGCTCTCTCTCACACGCTCTCTCTCTCACACGCTCTCTCTCTCACACGCTCTCTCTCTCACACGCTCTCTCTCTCACACGCTCTCTCTCTCACACGCTCTCTCTCTCACACGCTCTCTCTCTCACACGCTCTCTCTCTCTCTCACACGCTCTCTCGCTCTCTCACACGCTCTCTCTCTCACACGCTCTCTCTCTCACACGCTCTCTCTCTCACCCGCTCTCTCTCTCACGCGCTCTCTCTCTCACGCGCTCTCTCTCACACGCTCTCTCTCACACGCTCTCTCTCTCTCACACGCTTTCTCTCTCTCACACGCTCTCTCTCTCTCACACGCTCTCTCTCTCTCACACGCTCTCTCTCTCTCACACGCTCTCTCTCTCACACGCTCTCTCTCACACGCTCTCTCTTTCTCACACGCTCTCTCTTTCTCACACGCTCTCTCTTTCTCACACGCTCTCTCTCTCACACGCTCTCTCTCTCACACGCTCTCTCTCACACGCTCTCTCTCACACGCTCTCTCTCTCTCACACGCTCTCTCTCACACGCTCTCTCTCACACGCTCTCTCTCACACGCTCTCTCGCGCTCTCTCTCTCACACGCTGTCTCTCTCTCACACGCTGTCTCTCTCTCACACGCTGTCTCTCTCTCACACGCTGTCTCTCTCTCACACGCTGTCTCTCTCTCACACGCTCTCTCTCACACGCTCTCTCTCACGCGCTCTCTCTCACGCGCTCTCTCTCACGCGCTCTCTCTCACGCGCTCTCTCTCGCTCACGCGCTCTCTCTCGCTCACGCGCTCTCACACACACGCGCTCTCTCTCTCTCATACACACACACACATTCTTTCACACACTCAGGCTTTCATTTTCTGCTGCTGATCACAAAGGCTTGCGCTGTCCCTCTGCACACATACACCTACGTTTCTATTTATAATTCTCTCTCTCACACTCTCTCTCTGTCTCACTCTCTCACACACTCTCACCCTTACTCTCGCTCTCTCACACACACACATTCTTTCACACACTCAGACTTTCATTTTCTGCTGCTGATCACAAAGGCTTGCGCTGTCCCTCTGCACACACAAACCTACGTTTGTATTTGAACATTGATTCTGTTGCAAATAAATTTGGGAAATAATTATTAACCACCCTAATTGACCGAGATTGTTTCATCCTTTTTATGCATATTTTGTATGCTTGAAATATAAATCACCTTATAAGACTATTAAAATGTGATTTAATTTCACATCTTCCTAAATTCTCTATCTTTTTTTCTTTAAAAATGTTACTTTCGTTTTCAATAAAGATTTTTTGTTTTGTTTTTGTGCCAGTTCAGGCCCTTTTGTAACCTGTGAGTGAAAACTCTTGTTTCACCATAGCAGTAGTTAAAGGGGCGTGAAAACTGGGTTGATATTTCCCAGGCATTAATAGATATTCAATGTATGAAGGTAGAACATTGCAATACACGTCCGTTATTTGTTTTGCTTTCTTTTGTAAAAATTGTGTTGTCCTATTCTCTATAGAAAGGCCTAAGTATGCTTCAGATTGCATACACCAGCCACACTTCACATTGATTGCTTAGAGCAGTGCACAAAGTTATCTATAGCTATTTCTAATTGGTTGTATTTAACTCTTTAATGGCAGAGGCTTTTTCTTTAGTATTGGTTTCACCATAATTATCCTTGTTAAATCCTCCCATACACATTATACACAGTTTCACAGATACCCTATATAGGTACATAAAAACACATATATATATATATATATATATAATCATTTTATTTAGTTTTTCCAATTTTCTTTATAACCATTTCTACAAAACTAGTGTAACTAAAGAAAAATACCTCCAAATAAACAAACTGTGCCCTGATTTTAGGAATACCCCATATGTCTAGGTTTCCAAGTAATTTATAGCAAATCTAGGCCAAATACTACAAAGCTGGAATTGTTTTTTCGCTAACTTTTGCTGTGCTTTAACTGTTGTCTAAATAGCGGTCACCAAATTCAAAACTGCTGCACAAAAGTATATATTTGTAGAACTTAGACTCCCAATGTTTTTATCTAGTGGTATTTTTTACACTTACTTTATCCCTTTTATTGCCAAGAAAACGAAAATAAATAGTTTAAATAAAATTCTAAAAAATAAACATTAATAAAATGTATTAAACTGTAATAACTTCTTTTCATATATTTTAACACTTTTTTTTTATTTATTTTTTATTTTTTACTGGCGTGCTCACTGAGAGAGACGGAGGGGTCAAGATAAGTCGTTAACAAACAATAGCTTGTTATTTTTGACCAGTGATCACATGACCATGAACCGCTTTTTTTGTGCATCACTGGACAGCCTCACTCCTGAGTATTCCAGTGATTGCCCAGTAAGCCTGATCTGGGACACCTATTTGTTAGGAAATGTGCCATCACCATGTTAATCTTAGGTTAGTAAAGCAAAAATGATATGAACTGGTTTAACCTTTGCAGAGGTATCATATAGGTGACGTCCCTAGCAGGGAATAGCAGTCACACAACCTCGCCATTCGCCCGCTGTTTTCACTCTGCAGGAGTTAAATACTAAGGGCACCATGTACTATGCAGCGATAGCTGCTCCGAAGCCCTTGCGGGGCAGGTTTGCATATGCAAGCCTACTTCCCGCAATGTAACATATAGCAGACATTAGACAGCTGCTCACTCTCTGTGATTGACAATCCCTTCTCACGCGATTGGTCACCTCGAGAGAAGGGGTGGGCATTACACACTCACTTAAGCAAGTAATAATACATACGGGCAGCGGATCCTGTTCGTCCGCTGCCCGTATGTAGCAAGGCGAGCGGACAACTTTTCGTGTTAAGAATCTTGTCCGCTCGCTCCTTCGTACATGGGGCCCATAGTTATTTATGGTCAGTAATGCATTAGCTAAGCACCCTGACAAATTAAAGCATTTAGGTTTTGCATTCAATTGTCCCTTTTGATCTGACCTTTTAAGGTCCCAAAGAAGCATACAGCTCAACTTAAAAAATACTTTGCCTTGGATATTCATTTTATGGATTGGTTGTAATATACAAATGTAATTTACGCACTGCATGCTTGAGGGCTTTTGACGTGCATAAAATGTGATGTCTTGCCCACCCCAGATGGATCACTCACTGCACACGTCAGATGCACGTTGCTAACTATCATATTTAGACAACAGTGGAGTGGCCGAAGGGTTAAAGCAATGGTGATTTATAAGGAACATTTCTTGCAAAGCAAATATTTTTATTATTCACTGATGTTCGGTACTCATCAGGGCTTAACAAGAAATGCCACCTCATGATGGAAGGGAAAACTTAGTGGGCAGAAAACCACAGTATTTTGTATCATAGGTAACCAATTCTATGGTGTGGTCATGCCAAGTACCCTGGCCATTTGTCATAGTCACAAGCTGCTTAAAAAAGTGTTCTTGCTAATTTATTAAAGGGACAGCAAACAACTTTATATATATATATATATATATATATATATATATATATATATATATATATATATATATATATGAGAGAGAGAGAGAGATGTATATATAAGGGTGTGTGTGTGTGTATATATATATATATATATATATATATGTGTGTGTGTATATATATATGTGTGTGTATATATATATGTGTGTAACTGTATATATTTATATATATATATATATATATATATATATATATATATATATATATATATGTGTGTGTGAGTATGTATGTATATGTGTATATATATATATATATGTATATATATGTGTGTGTGTGTATATATATATATATATATATATATATTTCTCTTGTTAAGTGTATCCAGTCCACGGATCATCCATTACTTGTGGGATATTCTCCTTCCCAACAGGAAGTTGCAAGAGGATCACCCACAGCAGAGCTGCTATATAGCTCCTCCCCTCACTGCCATACCCAGTCATTCTCTTGCAACTCTCAACAAAGATGGACATAGTAAGAGGAGAGTGGTGTATTATAGTTAGTTTTTTAACTTCAATCAAAAGTTTGTTATTTTTAAATGGTACCGGAGTGTACTGTTTCTCCTGTTAAGTGTAGTCAGTCCACGGATCATCCATTACTTATGGAATATATCTCTTCCTAACAGGAAACTGCAAGAGAATTACCCAGCAGAGCTGCTATATAGCTCCTCCCCTCACATGTCATATTTAGTCATTCTCTTGCAGCCTAACTAAAAAGGAAGCTGTGAGAGATCTGTGGTGTTTTTTAACTTAGTTTATTTCTACAATCAAAAGTTTGTTATTTTAAATGGCACCGGAGTGTGCTGTTTATTCTCAGGCAGCATTAGAAGAAGAATCTGCCTGGGTTTTTTTCTATGGTCTTAGCAGACGTAACTAAGATCCACTGGCTGTTCTCATCTGAGGAGTGAGGTAACTTCAGAGAAGGGGAATAGCATGCAGGGCTCCCCTGCAACAAATGAGGTATGTGCAGTAATTTATTTTCTGAGGAATGGAATTGACTTAGAAAATACTGCTGATACCATTGTAAAGTAAGTTCAGCCTTAAATGCAGTGATAGCGACTGGTATCAGGCTGATGTGTGTGTGTACACTGAATGTATTTTTCTAAGGAATGGAATTGACTCTGAAAATACTGTTAATACTGAAGTAATGTATGAGCCTTAACTGCAGTAAAAACGACTGGTAGCAGGCTTATTAATAATAATACATAACTTTCAAATGTATGTTTAAAACGTTTACTGGCTTGTTAATCGTTTTTGTGAGGTACTTGGTGATAAAACTTATCAGGGCATGATTTTTACCACATGGCCATTTTTGTTTTCTGCATAGAAACAGTTTCTGAGCTTCCCCACTGTTGTAATATGAGTGGGAGGGGCCTATTTTAGCGCTTTTTTGCGCAGTAAAATTCAGTCACAATCTGTCTACTTCATCCTCCATGATCCAGATCGTCTCTAGAGAGCTCAGGGGTCTTCAAAATCCATTTTGAGGGAGGTAATCAGGCACATCAGTCCTGTGACAGTGTATTTGACTGTGAGAAAAACGTTAATTATATAATTGTTATCCGTTTTTGGGTACTAAGGGGTTAATCATCCATTTGCTGGTGGGTGCAATCCTTTGCTAACTTAATACATTTACTGTGAAAATTTGGTTGCTATAACTGTTTTGGTCATTGTTATTTCAACTGTCAGTTTTTCTGTGCTTCTTAAAGGCACAGTAACGTTTTTTTATATTGCTTGTAAATTAATTTTGAAAAGTATTTCCAAGTTTGCTAGTCTCATTGCTAGTTTGTTTAAACATGTCTGACTCAGATGAATCTCTTTGTTCACTATGTTTAAAGGCCAATGTGGAGCCCAATAGAAATTTGTGTACTAATTGCATTGATGCTACTTTAAATAAAAGTCAATCTTTACATGTAAAGAAATTATCACCAGACGACGAGGGGGAAGTTATGCCGACTAACTCTCCTCACGTGTCAGTACCTTCGCCTCCCGCTCAGGAGGTGCGTGATTTTGTGGCGCCAAGTACATCAGGGAGGCCCTTACAAATCACTTTGCAAGACATGGCTACTGTTATGACAGAAGTATTATCTAAGTTGCCAGAATTAAGAGGCAAGCGCGATAGCTCTGGGTTAAGGATAGAGCGTGCGGATGAGATGAGAGCCATGTCCGATACTGCGTCACAGTTTGCAGAACGTGAGGACGGAGAGCTTCATTCTGTGGGTGACGGATCTGATCCAGGGAGACTGGATTCAGAGATTTCCAATTTTAAATTTAAGCTAGAGAACCTCTGCACATTGCTAGGGGAGGTATTAGCGGCTCTGAATGATTGTAACACGGTTGCAATTCCAGAGAAATTATGTAGGTTGGATAGATACTATGCGGTACCGGTGTGTACTGACGTATTTCCTATACCAAAAAGGCTTACAGAGATTATTAGCAAGGAGTGGGATAGACCGGGTGTGCCTTTTACCCCTCCTCCCATATTTAGGAAAATGTTTCCTATTGACGCCACCACACGAGACTTATGGCAGACGGTCCCTAAGGTGGAGGGAGCAGTTTCTACTTTAGCTAAGCGTACCACTATCCCGGTGGAGGATAGTTGTGCCTTTTCACATCCAATGGATAAAAAATTGGAGGGTTACCTTAAGAAAATGTTTGTTCAACAAGGTTTTATTTTACAGCCCCTCGCATGCATTGCGCCTGTCACTGCTGCGGCAGCATTCTGGTTTGAGTCTCTGGAAGAGGCCATTCGCTCAGCTCCATTGGATGAAATAATCAACAAGCTTAAAACACTTAAGCTAGCTAACGCATTTGTTTCTGATGCCGTTGTGCATTTAACCAAACTTACGGCTAAGAACTCCGGATTCGCCATCCAAGCGCGCAGAGCGCTATGGCTTAAATCCTGGTCAGCTGACGTGACTTCTAAATCTAAATTGCTTAATATTCCTTTCAAAGGGCAGACCTTATTCGGGCCCGGCTTGAAAGAAATTATTGCTGACATTACGGGAGATAAGGGCCATGCTCTACCTCAGGACAGGGCCAAATCAAAGGCCAAACAGTCTAATTTTCGTGCCTTTCGTAACTTCAAGGCAGGAGCAGCATCAACTTCCTCCGCTCCAAGACAGGAAGGAGCTGTTGCTCGTTACAGGCAGGGCTGGAAAGTTAACCAGTCCTGGAACAGGGGCAAGCAGGCCAAGAAACCTGCTGCTGCCCCCAAAACAGCATGAAGAGAGGGCCCCCTATCCGGAAACGGATCTAGTGGGGGGCAGACGTTCTCTCTTCGCCCAGGCTTGGGCAAGAGATGTCCAGGATCCCTGGGCGTTGGAGATCATATCTCAGGAATATCTCCTGGACTTCAAAACTTCTCCTCCACGGGGGAGATTTCATCTTTCAAGGTTATCAGCAAACCAAATAAAGAAAGAGGCGTTTCTACGCTGTGTACAAGACCTCTTACTAATGGGGGTAATCCACCCAGTTCCGCGGACGGAACACGGGCAGGGATTCTATTCAAACCTATTTGTGGTTCCCAAGAAAGAGGGAACCTTCAGGCCAATCTTGGACTTAAAAATCCTAAACAAATTTCTAAGAGTTCCATCATTCAAAATGGAAACTATTCGAACCATCCTTCCCATGATCCAAGAGGGTCAGTACATGACCACAGTGGACCTAAAGGATGCCTACCTTCACATACCGATTCACAAGGATCATTACCGGTATCTGAGATTTGCCTTCCTAGACAGGCATTATCAGTTTGTAGCTCTTCCCTTCGGATTAGCTACGGCTCCAAGAATCTTTACAAAAATTCTAGGATCACTTCTGGCGGTACTAAGACCGCGAGGCATAGCGGTGACTCCGTACCTAGACGACATTCTGATACAAGCGTCAAGTTTTCAAACTGCCAAGTCTCATACAGAGATAGTTCTGGCATTTCTGAGGTCGCATGGGTGGAAGGTGAACGTGGAAAAGAGTTCTCTATTACCACTTACAAGAGTTCCCTTTCTAGGGACTCTTATAGATTCTGTAGAGATGAAAATTTACCTGACAGAGGCCAGGTTATTAAAACTTCTAAATGCTTGCCGTGTCCTTCACTCCATTCCACACCCGTCAGTAGCTCAGTGCATGGAAGTAATCGGCTTAATGGTAGCGGCAATGGACATAGTACCATTTGCGCGCCTGCATCTCAGACCGCTGCAATTGTGCATGCTAAGTCAGTGGAACGGGGATTACTCAGATTTGTCCCCCCTACTAAATCTGGATCAAGAGACCAGAGATTCTCTTCTATGGTGGCTTTCTCGGCCACATCTGTCCAAGGGGATGACCTTTCGCAGGCCAGATTGGACGATTGTAACAACAGACGCCAGCCTTCTAGGCTGGGGAGCAGTCTGGAATTCCCTGAAAGCTCAGGGATTATGGACTCAGGAGGAGAAACTCCTCCCAATAAATATTCTGGAGTTAAGAGCAATGTTCAATGCTCTCCTAGCTTGGCCTCAGTTAGCAAATCTGAGGTTCATCAGATTTCAGTCGGACAACATCACGACTGTGGCTTACATCAACCATCAAGGGGGAACCAGAAGTTCCCTAGCGATGTTGGAAGTCTCAAAGATAATTCGCTGGGCAGAGTCTCACTCTTGCCACCTGTCAGCGATCTACATCCCAGGCGTGGAGAACTGGGAGGCGGATTTTCTAAGTCGCCAGACTTTTCATCCGGGGGAGTGGGAGCTTCATCCGGAGGTCTTTGCTCAACTGATTCGTCGTTGGGGCAAACCAGATCTGGATCTCATGGCGTCTCGTCAGAACGCCAAGCTTCCTTGTTACGGATCCAGGTCCAGGGACCCGGGAGCGGTGCTGATAGATGCTCTGACAGCCCCTTGGGTCTTCAACATGGCTTATGTGTTTCCACCATTCCCGATGCTTCCTCGTTTGATTGCCAAGATCAAACAGGAGAGAGCTTCGGTGATTCTGATAGCGCCTGCGTGGCCACACAGGACCTGGTATGCAGACCTAGTGGACATGTCGTCCTGTCCACCGTGGTCTCTGCCTCTGAGACAGGACCTTCTAATTCAGGGTCCTTTCAAACATCCAAATCTAATTTCTCTGAGGCTGACTGCATGGAGATTGAACGCTTGATTCTATCAAAGCGTGGCTTCTCGGAGTCGGTTATTGATACCTTAATACAGGCTAGGAAGCCTGTTACCAGAAAAATTTACCATAAGATATGGCGTAAATTTTTACATTGGTGCGAATCCAAGAGTTACTCATGGAGTAAGGTTAGGATTCCTAGGATATTGTCCTTTCTACAAGAGGGTTTAGAAAAGGGCTTATCTGCTAGTTCGTTAAAGGGACAGATTTCTGCTCTGTCTATTCTTCTACACAAACGTCTGGCTGAAGTTCCAGACGTTCAGGCTTTCTGTCAGGCTTTAAATAGGATTAAGCCTGTGTTTAAGTCTGTTGCTCCGCCGTGGAGCTTAAACTTAGTTCTTAATGTTCTTCAAGGCGTTCCATTTGAACCCCTTCATTCCATTGATATCAAGCTGTTATCTTGGAAAGTTCTGTTTTTGATGGCTATTTCCTCGGCTCGAAGAGTCTCTGAGTTATCTGCCTTACATTGTGATTCTCCTTATCTGATTTTTCATTCAGACAAGGTAGTCCTACGTACTAAACCTGGGTTCTTACCTAAGGTAGTTACTAACAGGAATATCAATCAAGAGATTGTTGTTCCATCACTGTGTCCTAACCCTTCTTCAAAGAAGGAACGACTTTTGCATAATCTGGACGTAGTCCGTGCCCTGAAATTCTATTTGCAGGCAACTAAAGATTTTCGTCAAACTTCTTCCCTGTTTGTCGTTTACTCTGGACAGAGGAGAGGTCAAAAGGCTTCGGCTACCTTTCTCTCTTTTTGGCTTCGTAGCATAATACGCTTAGCCTATGAGACTGCTGGACAGCAGCCTCCTGAAAGGATTACAGCTCATTCTACTAGAGCTGTGGCTTCCACCTGGGCCTTTAAAAATGAGGCCTCTGTTGAACAGATTTGCAAGGCTACGACTTGGTCTTCGCTTCACACTTTTTCAAAATTTTACAAATTTGACACTTTTGCTTCCTCGGAGGCTATTTTTGGGAGAAAGGTACTTCAGGCAGTGGTTCCTTCTGTTTAATGTTCCTGCCTTGTCCCTCCCTTCATCCGTGTACTTTAGCTTTGGTATTGGTATTCCATAAGTAATGGATGATCCGTGGACTGACTACACTTAACAGGAGAAAACATAATTTCTCCAACATAGGTGTGTCCGGTCCACGGCGTCATCCTTACTTGTGGGATATTCTCTTCCCCAACAGGAAATGGCAAAGAGCCCAGCAAAGCTGGTCACATGATCCCTCCTAGGCTCCGCCTACCCCAGTCATTCTCTTTGCCGTTGTACAGGCAACATCTCCACGGAGATGGCTTAGAGTTTTTTAGTGTTTAACTGTAGTTTTTATTATTCAATCAAGAGTTTGTTATTTTGAAATAGTGCTGGTATGTACTATTTACTCAGAAACAGAAAAGAGATGAAGATTTCTGTTTGTATGAGGAAAATGATTTTAGCAACCGTCACTAAAATCCATGGCTGTTCCACACAGGACTGTTGAGAGCAATTAACTTCAGTTGGGGGAACAGTGAGCAGTCTCTTGCTGCTTGAGGTATGACACATTCTAACAAGACGATGTAATGCTGGAAGCTGTCATTTTCCCTCTGGGATCCGGTAAGCCATGTTTATTACGATTGTAAATAAGGGCTTCAAAAAGGGCTTATTAAGACTGTAGACTTTTTTTGGGCTAAATCGATTGATTATTAACACATATTTAGCCTTGAGGAATCATTTTATCTGGGTATTTTGATATAATAATATCGGCAGGCACTGTTTTAGACACCTTATTCTTTAGGGGCTTTCCCAAAGCATAGGCAGAGCCTCATTTTCGCGCCGGTGTTGCGCACTTGTTTTTGAGAGGCATGGCATGCAGTCGCATGTGAGAGGAGCTCTGATACTTAGAAAAGACTTCCTGAAGGCGTCATTTGGTATCGTATTCCCCTTGGGGCTTGGTTGGGTCTCAGCAAAGCAGATACCAGGGACTGTAAAGGGGTTAAAGTTCAAAACGGCTCCGGTTCCGTTATTTTAAGGGTTAAAGCTTCCAAATTTGGTGTGCAATACTTTTAAGACTTTAAGACACTGTGGTGAAAATTTGGTGAATTTTGAACAATTCCTTCATGTTTTTTCGCATTTGCAGTAATAAAGTGTGTTCAGTTTAAAATTTAAAGTGACAGTAACGGTTTTATTTTAAAACGTTTTTTGTACTTGTTATCAAGTTTATGCCTGTTTAACATGTCTGAACTACCAGATAGACTGTGTTCTGAATGTGGGGAAGCCAGAATTCCTATTCATTTAAATAAATGTGATTTATGTGACAATGACAATGATGCCCAAGATGATTCCTCAAGTGAGGGGAGTAAGCATGGTACTGCATCATTCCCTCCTTCGTCTACACGAGTCTTGCCCACTCAGGAGGCCCCTAGTACATCTAGCGCGCCAATACTCCTTACTATGCAACAATTAACGGCTGTAATGGATAATTCTGTCAAAAACATTTTAGCCAAAATGAACACTTATCAGCGTAAGCGCGACTGCTCTGTTTTAGATACTGAAGAGCATGACGACGCTGATATTAATATTTCTGAAGGGCCCCTAACTCAGTCTGATGGGGCCAGGGAGGTTTTGTCTGAGGGAGAAATTACTGATTCAGGGAACATTTCTCAACAAGCTGAACCTGATGTGATTGCATTTAAATTTAAGTTGGAACATCTCCGCATTCTGCTTAAGGAGGTATTATCCACTCTGGATGATTGTGACAAGCTGGTCATCCCAGAGAAACTATGTAAAATGGACAAGTTCCTAGAGGTGCCGGGGCTCCCAGAAGCTTTTCCTATACCCAAGCGGGTGGCGGACATTGTTAATAAAGAATGGGAAAGGCCCGGTATTCCTTTCGTCCCTCCCCCCATATTTAAAAAATTGTTTCCTATGGTCGACCCCAGAAAGGACTTATGGCAGACAGTCCCCAAGGTCGAGGGAGCGGTTTCCACTTTAAACAAACGCACCACTATACCCATAGAGGATAGTTGTGCTTTCAAAGATCCTATGGATAAAAAATTAGAAGGTTTGCTTAAAAAGATGTTTGTTCAGCAGGGTTACCTTCTACAACCAATTTCATGCATTGTCCCTGTCGCTACAGCCGCATGTTTCTGGTTCGATGAGCTGATAAAGGCGGTCGACAGTGATTCTCCTCCTTATGAGGAGATTATGGACAGAATCAATGCTCTCAAATTGGCTAATTCTTTCACCCTAGACGCCACTTTGCAATTGGCTAGGTTAGCGGCTAAGAATTCTGGGTTTGCTATTGTGGCGCGCAGAGCGCTTTGGTTGAAATCTTGGTCGGCTGATGCGTCTTCCAAGAACAAGCTACATAACATTCCTTTCAAGGGGAAAACGCTGTTTGGCCCTGACTTGAAAGAGATTATCTCGGATATCACTGGGGGTAAGGGCCACGCCCTTCCTCAGGATCGGCCTTTCAAGGCAAAAAATAAACCTAATTTTCGTCCCTTTCGTAGAAACGGACCAGCCCAAAGTGCTACGTCCTCTAAGCAAGAGGGTAATACTTCTCAAGCCAAGCCAGCTTGGAGACCAATGCAAGGCTGGAACAAGGGAAAGCAGGCCAAGAAACCTGCCACTGCTACCAAGACAGCATGAAATGTTGGCCCCCGATCCGGGACCGGATCTGGTGGGGGGCAGACTCTCTCTCTTCGCTCAGGCTTGGGCAAGAGATGTTCTGGATCCTTGGGCGCTAGAAATAGTCTCCCAAGGTTATCTTCTGGAATTCAAGGGACTTCCCCCAAGGGGGAGGTTCCACAGGTCTCAGTTGTCTTCAGACCACATAAAAAGACAGGCATTCTTACATTGTGTAGAAGACCTGTTAAAAATGGGAGTGATTCATCCCGTTCCATTAAGAGAACAAGGGATGGGGTTCTACTCCAATCTGTTTATAGTTCCCAAAAAAGAGGGAACGTTCAGACCAATCTTAGATCTCAAGATCTTAAACAAGTTTTTCAAGGTTCCATCGTTCAAGATGGAAACCATTCGAACTATTCTTCCTTCCATCCAGGAAGGTCAATTCATGACCACGGTGGATTTAAAGGATGCGTATCTACATATTCCTATCCACAAGGAACATCATCGGTTCCTGAGGTTCGCATTCCTAGACAAACATTACCAGTTCGTGGCGCTTCCTTTCGGATTAGCCACTGCTCCAAGGATTTTCACAAAGGTACTAGGGTCCCTTCTAGCTGTGCTAAGACCAAGGGGCATTGCTGTAGTACCTTACTTGGACGACATTCTGATTCAAGCGTCGTCCCTTCCTCAAGCAAAGGCTCACACGGACATTGTCCTGGCCTTTCTCAGATCTCACGGATGGAAAGTGAACGTGGAAAAGAGTTCTCTATCTCCGTCAACAAGGGTTCCCTTCTTGGGAACAATAATAGACTCCTTAGAGATGAGGATTTTTCTGACAGAGGCCAGAAAAACAAAACTTCTAGACTCTTGTCGGATACTTCATTCCGTTCCTCTTCCTTCCATAGCTCAGTGCATGGAAGTGATCGGGTTGATGGTAGCGGCAATGGACATAGTTCCTTTTGCACGCATTCATCTAAGACCATTACAACTGTGCATGCTCAGTCAGTGGAATGGGGACTATACAGACTTGTCTCCGAAGATACAAGTAAATCAGAGGACCAGAGACTCACTCCGTTGGTGGCTGTCCCTGGACAACCTGTCACGAGGGATGACATTCCGCAGACCAGAGTGGGTCATTGTCACGACCGACGCCAGTCTGATGGGCTGGGGCGCGGTCTGGGGATCCCTGAAAGCTCAGGGTCTTTGGTCTCGGGAAGAATCTCTTCTACCGATAAATATTCTGGAACTGAGAGCGATATTCAATGCTCTCAAGGCTTGGCCTCAGCTAGCGAGGGCCAAGTTCATACGGTTTCAATCAGACAACATGACAACTGTTGCGTACATCAACCATCAGGGGGGAACAAGGAGTTCCCTGGCGATGGAAGAAGTGACCAAAATCATTCTATGGGCGGAGTGTCACTCCTGCCACCTGTCTGCTATCCACATCCCAGGAGTGGAAAATTGGGAAGCGGATTTTCTGAGTCGTCAGACATTGCATCCGGGGGAGTGGGAACTCCATCCGGAAATCTTTGCCCAAGTCACTCAGCTGTGGGGCATTCCAGACATGGATCTGATGGCCTCTCGTCAGAACTTCAAAGTTCCTTGCTACGGGTCCAGATCCAGGGATCCCAAGGCGGCTCTAGTGGATGCACTAGTAGCACCTTGGACCTTCAAACTAGCTTATGTGTTCCCGCCGTTTCCTCTCATCCCCAGGCTGGTAGCCAGGATCAATCAGGAGAGGGCGTCGGTGATCTTGATAGCTCCTGCGTGGCCACGCAGGACTTGGTACGCAGATCTGGTGAATATGTCATCGGCTCCTCCTTGGAAGCTACCTTTGAGACGAGACCTTCTTGTTCAGGGTCCGTTCGAACATCCGAATCTGGTTTCACTCCAGCTGACTGCTTGGAGATTGAACGCTTGATCTTATCGAAGCGAGGGTTCTCAGATTCTGTTATCGATACTCTTGTTCAGGCCAGAAAGCCTGTAACTAGAAAGATTTACCACAAAAAAAAAAAAAAAAAAAAATATATCTGTTGGTGTGAATCTAAAGGATTCCCTTGGGACAAGGTTAAGATTCCTAGGATTCTATCCTTCCTTCAAGAAGGATTGGAAAAAGGATTATCTGCAAGTTCCCTGAAGGGACAGATTTCTGCCTTGTCTGTGTTACTTCACAAAAAGCTGGCCGCTGTGCCAGATGTTCAAGCCTTTGTTCAGGCTCTGGTTAGAATTAAGCCTGTTTACAAACCTTTGACTCCTCCTTGGAGTCTCAATTTAGTTCTTTCAGTTCTTCAGGGGGTTCCGTTTGAACCCTTGCATTCCGTTGATATTAAGTTATTATCTTGGAAAGTTTTGTTTTTAGTTGCAATTTCTTCTGCTAGAAGAGTTTCAGAATTATCTGCTCTGCAGTGTTCTCCTCCTTATCTGGTGTTCCATGCAGATAAGGTGGTTTTACGTACTAAACCTGGTTTTCTTCCAAAAGTTGTTTCTAACAAAAACATTAACCAGGAGATTATCGTACCTTCTCTGTGTCCGAAACCAGTTTCTAAGAAGGAACGTTTGTTGCACAATTTGGATGTTGTTCGCGCTCTAAAATTCTATTTAGATGCTACAAAGGATTTTAGACAAACATCTTCCTTGTTTGTTGTTTATTCCGGTAAAAGGAGAGGTCAAAAAGCAACTTCTACCTCTCTCTCTTTTTGGATTAAAAGCATCATCAGATTGGCTTACGAGACTGCCGGACGGCAGCCTCCCGAAAGAATCACAGCTCATTCCACTAGGGCTGTGGCTTCCACATGGGCCTTCAAGAACGAGGCTTCTGTTGATCAGATATGTAGGGCAGCGACTTGGTCTTCACTGCACACTTTTACCAAATTTTACAAGTTTGATACTTTTGCTTCTTCTGAGGCTATTTTTGGGAGAAAGGTTTTGCAAGCCGTGGTGCCTTCCATTTAGGTGACCTGATTTGCTCCCTCCCTTCATCCGTGTCCTAAAGCTTTGGTATTGGTTCCCACAAGTAAGGATGACGCCGTGGACCGGACACACCTATGTTGGAGAAAACAGAATTTATGTTTACCTGATAAATTACTTTCTCCTACGGTGTGTCCGGTCCACGGCCCGCCCTGGTTTTTTTAATCAGGTCTGATAATTTATTTTCTTTAACTACAGTCACCACGGTACCATATGGTTTCTCCTATGCAAATATTCCTCCTTAACGTCGGTCGAATGACTGGGGTAGGCGGAGCCTAGGAGGGATCATGTGACCAGCTTTGCTGGGCTCTTTGCCATTTCCTGTTGGGGAAGAGAATATCCCACAAGTAAGGATGACGCCGTGGACCGGACACACCGTTGGAGAAAGTAATTTATCAGGTAAACATAAATTCTGTTTTATGCTTACCTGATAAATTCCTTTCTTCTGTAGTGTAGTCGGTCCACGGCCCGCCCTGTTTTTACGGCAGGTCTAAATTTTAATTATATTCCAGTCACCACTGTACCCTATGGTTCCTCCTTTCTCGTCTGCTTTGGTCGAATGACTGAATATGACATGTGAGGGGAGGAGCTATATAGCAGCTCTGCTGGGAAATTCTCTTGCAGTTTCCCGTTAGGAAGAGATATATTCCATAAGTAATGGATGATCCGTGGACTGACTACACTACAGGAGAAAGGAATTTATCAGGTAAGCATAAATTATGTTTTCATCTCGGGCAGCATTAGAAGAAGAATCTGCCTGTGATTTCTATGATCTTAGCAGAAGTAACTAAGATCCATTGCTGTTCTCACATATTCTGAGGAGTGAGGTAACTTCAGAGAGGGAATGGCGTGCAGGTTTTCCTGCAATAAGGTATGTGCAGTTAATATTTTTCTAGGGATGGAATTTGCTAGAAAATGCTGCTGATACCGGATTAATGTAAGTAAAGGCTTAAATGCAGTGATAGCGACTAGTATCAGGCTTATTAATAGAGATACATACTCTTATAAAAATGTAATATAAAACGTTTGCTGGCATGTTTTATCGTTTTTATATATGTTTGGTGACAAAACTTATTGGGGCCTAGTTTTTTTCCACATGGCTTGTTTGATTTTTGCCTAGAAACAGTTCCTGAGGCTTTCCACTGTTGCAATATGAGTGGGAAGGGCCTATTTTAGTGCTTTTCTGTGCAGATAAAAATACTGACAGAGACATTCAGCTTCTTCCTGCATGATCCAGGACATCTCTGAAGGGCTCAAAAGGCTTCAAAGTCGTGTTTGAGGAGGGTAACAATCACAGTAGACTGTGGCAGTTGTTGTGACTGTGTTTAAAAAACGTTTTTGTCATTTATTATTCTGTTTTTGTTATTAAGGGGTTAATCATCTATTTGCAAGTGGGTGCAATGCTCTGCTGACTTGTTACATACACTGTAAAAATTTTGTTAGTGTAACTGCCTTTTTTCACTGTTATTTCAAATTGCTCCAACATTGGTGTGTCCGGTCCACGGCGTCATCCTTACTTGTGGGAAATATCTCTTCCCCAACAGTAAATGGCAAAGAGCCCAGCAAAAGCTGTCCATATAGTCCCTCCTAGGCTCCGCCCACCCCAGTCATTCTCTTTGCCGTTGCACAGGCAACATCTCCACGGAGATGGTTAAGAGTATGTGGTGTTTAGTTGTAGTTTTTTTATTCTACTATCAAGAGTTTGTTATTTTAAAATAGTGCTGGTATGTACTATTTACTCTGAAACAGAAAAATATGAAGAATTCTGTTTGTGAGAGGAAGATGATTTTAGCAGCAGTAACTAAAATCGGTTGCTGTTTCCACATAGGACTGTTGAGATGAAGTAACTTCAGTTGGGGGAAACAGTTAGCAGACTTTTCTGCTTAAGGTATGACTAGGCATATTTCTAACAAGACTGTGTAATGCTGGAAGGCTGTCATTTCCCCTCATGGGGACCGGTAAGCCATTTTCTTAGTCTCAAACAGAATAAAGGGCTTAATATGGGCTATAAAACTGGTAGACACTTTTTTATGGGCAAAATCGATTGCTTTATTTGGGCATTTTATACATCTTTATGTTTGAAATTCACACTTACAAACTTTGGGGAACGTTTTTTTAACGTCAGGCACTGAGTTAGACACCTTTCCAGTCAGGAAGGGCCTTCCCAGTTGTAGGCTGAGCCTCATTTTCGCGCCATTACTGCGCAGTTACTTTTGAGAGCAAGACATGCAGATGCATGTGTGTGGATCTGAAAGCGGTTGGAAAAGTTCCTAGAAGGCTTCATTTGGTATCGTATTCCCCCCTGGGTTTGGTAAAGTCGCAGCAAAGGCTGTAGCTGGGACTGTAGAGGGGTTAAAACTGTAACCGGCTTCGGTTTCTTTATTTTAAGGGTTAATGCTCTGAAATTTGGTGTGCAATACTTTTAATGCTTTAAGACACTGTGGTGAAAATTTGGTAAATTTTGAACAATTCCTTCATACTTTTTCACATATTCAGTAATAAAGTGTGCCCTGTTTAAAATTTAAAGAGACAGTAACGGTTTTGTTTTAAAACGTTTTTTGTACTTTCTTGACAAGTTTAAGCCTGTTTAACATGTCTGCATCCTTCAGATAAGCTATGTTCTATATGTATGAAGATCAATGTGTCTCCCCCTTCAAAATTGTGTGATAATTGTGCCTTAGCGTCCAAACAAAGTAAGGACAGTACTGCCACAGATAGTAAAGTTGCCCAAGATGATTCATCAGATGAAGGGAGTAGACATAGTTCTACATCATCTCCTTCTGTGTCTACACCAGTTTTGCCCACGCAGGAGGCCCCTAGTACTTCTAGCGCGCCAATGCTTATTACTATGCAACAATTAACGGCAGTAATGGATAACTCCATAGCAAATATTTTATCCAAAATGCCTGCATATCAGAGAAAGCGTGATTGCTCTGTTTTAAACACTGTAGAGCATGAGGGCGCTGATGATAATTGCTCTGTCATACCCTCACACCAATCTGAAGGGGTCATGAGGGAGGTTTTGTCAGATGGGGAAATTTCAGATTCAGGTAAAATTTCTCAACAGGCAGAACCTGATGTTGTGACATTTAAATTTAAATTAGAGCATCTCCGCGCACTGCTTAAGGAGGTGTTATCTACTCTGGATGATTGTGACAACCTGGTCATTCCAGAAAAATTATGCAAGATGGACAAGTTCCTAGAGGTTCCGGTGCACCCTGACGCTTTTCCTATACCCAAGCGGGTGGCGGATATAGTGAATAAGGAGTGGGAGAAGCCCGGCATACCTTTTGTCCCCCCTCCTATATTTAAGAAATTATTTCCTATGGTCGACCCCAGAAAGGACTTATGACAGACAGTCCCTAAGGTCGAGGGGGCAGTTTCTACTCTAAACAAGCGCACTACTATTCCTATCGAGGATAATTGTGCTTTCAAAGATCCTATGGATAAAAAATTGGAGGGTTTGCTTAAAAAGATTTTTGTACAGCAAGGTTACCTCCTGCAACCCATTTCGTGCATTGTTCCTGTCACTACAGCAGCGTGGTTCTGGTTCGAGGAACTAGAAAAGTCGCTCAGTAGAGAAACTCCGTATGAGGAGGTTATGGACAGAGTTCACGCACTCAAGTTGGCTAATTCTTTTATTTTAGATGCCGCTTTGCAAATAGCTAGATTAGCGGCGAAAAATTCAGGGTTTGCAATGGTGGCGCGCAGAGCGCTTTGGCTAAAGTCTTGGTCAGCGGATGTATCTTCCAAGACAAAATTGCTCAATATCCCCTTCAAGGGTAAAACTCTCTTTGGGCCAGAATTGAAAGAGATTATCTCAGACATCACTGGGGGAAAGGGCCACGCCCTTCCACAAGATAGGCCTTTCAAAGCCAAGAATAAGTCTAATTTCAGGAACGGACCGGCTTCCAACTCCGCATCCTCTAAACAAGAGGGTAATGCTTCACAAACAAAACCAGCCTGGAAACCGATGCAAGGCTGGAACAAGGGTAAGCAGGCCAAGAAGCCTGCTGCTGCTAACAAGACAGCATGAAGGAGTAGCCCCCGATCCGGGACCGGATCTAGTAGGGGGCAGACTCTCTCTCTTTGCTCAGGCTTGGGCAAGAGATGTTCAGGATCCCTGGGCACTAGAAATAGTTTCTCAGGGTTATCTTCTGGAATTCAAGGAACTACCCCCAAGGGGAAGGTTCCACATGTCTCACTTATCCTCAAACCAAATAAAGAGACAGGCATTCTTACATTGTGTAGAAGACCTGTTAAAGATGGGAGTGATACACCCAGTTCCAACGGCGGAACAAGGAATGGAATTTTACTCAAATCTGTTCGTAGTTCCCAAAAAAGAGGGAACTTTCAGACCAATTCTGGATTTAAAGATCCTAAACAAATTTCTCAGAGTACCATCGTTCAAATTGGAAACCATTCGAACGATTCTACCTACAATCCAGGAGGGTCAATTTATGACTACCGTGGATCTAAAGGATGCGTATCTACATATTCCTATCCACAAAGATCATCATCAGTTCCTAAGGTTCGTCTTTCTGGACAAACATTACCAGTTTGTGGCCCTTCCATTCGGGTTAGCCACTGCTCCAAGGATTTTCACAAAGGTACTCGGGTCCCTTCTAGCGGTTCTAAGACCAAGGGGCATTGCAGTAGTACCTTACTTGGACGACATTCTGATACAAGCGTCGTCTCTTTCAAAGGCAAAGGCTCACACAGACATTGTTCTGGCCTTTCTCAGATCTCACGGTTGGAAGGTGAACATAGAAAAAAGTTCCCTGTCTCCGTCGACAAGAGTTCCTTTCCTGGGAACAATAATAGATTCTTTAGAAATGAGGATTTTCCTGACAGAAGTCAGAAAGTCAAAACTTCTAAACGCTTGTCAAGTTCTTCATTCTATTCCACGTCCTTCCGTAGCTCAGTGCATGGAAGTGGTAGGATTTATGGTTGCAGCAATGGACATAGTTCCTTTTGCGCAAATTCGTCTAAGACCATTACAACTGTGCATGCTGAAACAGTGGAATGGGGACTATACAGACTTGTCTCCAGTGATTCAAGTAGATCAGAAGACCAGAGACTCACTCCGTTGGTGGCTAACCCAGGATCACCTGTCCCAGGGAATGAGCTTCCGCAGACCAGAGTGGGTCATCGTCACGACCGACGCCAGTCTAGTGGGCTGGGGCGTGGTCTGGGACTCCCTGAAAGCTCAGGGGCTATGGTCTCGGGAAGAGTCTCTTCTCCCGATAAACATTCTGGAACTGAGAGCGATATTCAATACTCTCAGGGCTTGGCCTCAACTAGCAAGGGCCAGATTCATAAGATTCCAATCAGACAACATGACGACTGTTGCTTACATCAACCATCAGGGGGGAACAAGGAGTTCCCTGGCGATGAGAGAAGTGACCAAAATCATAAAATGGGCGGAGGATCACTCCTGCCACATATCTGCGATCCACATCCCAGGAGTGGAAAACTGGGAGGCGGATTATCTGAGTCGTCAGACATTCCATCCGGGGGAGTGGGAACTCCACCCGGAGATATTTGCACAGTTGACTCAATTATGGGGCATTCCAGACATGGATCTGATGGCGTCTCGTCAGAACTTCAAGGTTCCTTGCTACGGGTCCAGATCCAGGGATCCCAAGGCGAATCTAGTGGATGCATTAGTAGCGCCTTGGACCTTCAACCTAGCTTATGTGTTTCCACCGTTTCCTCTCATTCCCAGGCTGGTAGCCAGGATCAAGCAGGAGAGGGCCTCGGTGATCTTGATAGCTCCTGCGTGGCCACGCAGGACTTAGTATGCAGACCTGGTGAATATGTCATCGGCTCCACCATGGAAGCTACCTTTGAGACAGGATCTTCTAGTACAAGGTCCATTCGAACATCCAAATCTAGTTTCCCTCCAGCTGACGGCTTGGAAATTGAACGCTTGATTTTATCTAAGCGTGGGTTTTCGGATTCTGTAATAGATACTCTGGTACAAGCCAGAAAACCTGTAACTAGAAAAATTTACCATAAGATATGGAAAAGATATATCTGTTGGTGTGAATCCAAGGGATTCTCATGGAGTAAGATCAAAATTCCTAGGATCCTTTCTTTTCTCCAAGAAGGTTTGGATAAGGGATTATTAGCGAGTTCTCTAAAGGGACAGATTTCTGCTTTATCTGTCTTGTTACACAAACGACTGGCAGCTATGCCAGATGTTCAAGCATTTGTTCAGGCTCTGGTTAGGATCAAGCCTGTTTACAGACCTTTGACTCCTCCCTGGAGTCTAAATCTAGTTCTTTCAGTTCTCCAAGGGGTGTTCCGTTTGAACCTTTACATTCCATAGATATTAAATTGTTATCTTGGAAAGTTTTGTTTTTGGTTGCTATTTCTTCTGCTAGAAGAGTTTCTGAGTTATCTGCTCTGCAGTGTACTCCGCCCTATCTGGTGTTCCATTCAGATAAGGTTGTTTTGCGTACTAAGCCTGGTTTTCTTCCAAAGGTTGTTTCCAACAAAAATATTAACCAGGAGATAGTTGTACCTTCTTTGTGTCCGAATCCAGTTTCAAAGAAGGAACGTTTGTTACACAATTTAGATGTAGTCCGTGCTCTAAAATTCTATTTAGAAGCTACAAAAGAGTTCAGACAAACATCTTCTCTGTTTGTCGTCAATTCTGGTAAAAGGAGAGGTCAAAAAGCGACTTCTACCTCTCTTTCCTTTTGGCTTAAAAGCATCATCCGATTGGCTTAAGAGACTGCCGGACGGCAGCCTCCTGAAAGAATCACAGCTCACTCTACTAGGGCTGTGGCTTCCACATGGGCCTTCAAGAACGAGGCTTCTGTTGATCAGATATGTAAGGCAGCGACTTGGTCTTCCCTGCACACTTTTGCCAAATTTTACAAATTTGATACTTTTGCTTCTTCGGAGGCTATTTTTGGGAGAAAGGTTTTGCAAACCGTGGTGCCTTCCATTTAGGTAACCTGATTTGCTCCCTCCCTTCATCCGTGTCCTAAAGCTTTGGTATTGGTTCCCACAAGTAAGGATGACGCCGTGGACCGGACACACCAATGTTGGAGAAAACAGAATTTATGCTTACCTGATAAATTACTTTCTCCAACGGTGTGTTCGGTCCACGGCCCGCCCTGGTTTTTTGAATCAGGTTTGATTAATTATTTTCTCTAACTACAGTCACCACGGCACCCTATAGTTTCTCCTGTTTTTTTCCTCCTGTCCGTCGGTCGAATGACTGGGGTAGGCGGAGCCTAGGAGGGACTATATGGACAGCTTTTGCTGGGCTCTTTGCCATTTCCTGTTGGGGAAGAGATATTTCCCATAAGTAAGGATGACGCCGTGGACCGGACACACCGTTGGAGAAAGTAATTTATCAGGTAAGCATAAATTCTATTTTTGTCAAAATTTGTTTCTCTTAAAGGCACAGTAACGTTTTTTTATATTGCTTGTTAACTTGCTTTAAAGTGTTTTCCAAGCTTGCTAGTCTCATTGCTAGTCTGTACAAACGTGTCTGAAACAGAGGATACTTGTTCATTATGTTTAAAAGCCATGGTGGAGCCCCATAGGAGAATGTGTACTAAATGTATTGATTTCACCTTAAACAGTAAAGATCAGTCTTTATCTATAAAAGAATTGTCACCAGAGGGGTCTGTCGAGGGGTAAGTTATGCCGACTAACTCTCCCCACGTGTCGGACCCTTCGCCTCCTGCTCAAGGGACGCACGCTAATATGGCGCCAAGTACATCAGGGACGCCCATAGCGATTACTTTGCAGGACATGGCTGCAATCATGAATAATACCCTGTCAGAGGTATTATCCAGATTGCCTGAATTGAGAGGCAAGCGCGATAGCTCTGGGGTTAGACAAGATACAGAGCGCGTAGATGCTGTAAGAGCCATGTCTGATACTGCGTCACAATATGCAGAACCTGAGGACGGAGAGCTTCAGTCTGTGGGTGACGTCTCTGAATCGGGGAGACCTGATTCAGAGATTTCTAATTTTAAATTTAAGCTTGAGAACCTCCGTGTATTGCTTGGGGAGGTATTAGCTGCTCTGAATGACTGTGACACAATTGCAGTGCCAGAGAAATTGTGTAGGCTGGATAAATACTATGCAGTGCCGGTGAGTACTGATGTTTTTCCGATACCTAAAAAGCTTACAGAAATTATTAGTAAGGAGTGGGATAGGCCCGGTGTGCCCTTTTCCCCACCTCCTATATTTAGAAAAATGTTTCCAATAGATGCCACTACACGGGACTTATGGCAGACTGTCCCTAAGGTGGAGGGAGCAGTTTCTACTTTAGCAAAGCGTACCACTATCCCGGTTGAGGACAGTTGTGCTTTTTCAGATCCAATGGATAAAAAAATTAGAGGGTTACCTTAAGAAAATGTTTATTCAACCAGGTTTTATTTTACAGCCCCTTGCATGCATTGCGCCTGTCACTGCTGCGGCGGCGGCATTCTGGTTTGAGGCCCTGGAAGATGCCATCCATACAGCTCCATTGACTGAAATTGTTGACAAGCTTAGAACTCTTAAGCTAGCTAACTCATTTGTTTCTGATGCCATTGTTCATTTGACTAAAATAACGGCTAAGAATTCCGGATTCGCCATCCAGGCGCGTAGGGCGCTATGGCTCAAATCCTGGTCAGCTGAAGTCTAAATTACTCAACATTCCTTTCAAGGGGCAGACCTTATTCGGGCCTGGTTTGAAAGAAATTATTGCTGACATTACTGGAGGTAAAGGTCATACCCTTCCTCAGGACAGGGACAAATCAAAGGCCAAACAGTCTAATTTTCGTGCCTTTCGAAATTTCAAGGCAGGTGCAGCATCAACTTCCTCTGCTTCAAAACAAGAGGGAACTTTTGCTCAATCCAAGCAGGCCTGGAAACCTAACCAGTCCTGGAACAAGGGCAAGCAGGCCAGAAAGCCTGCTGCTTCCTCTAAGACAACATGAAGGAGCGGCCCCCTATCCGACAACGGATCTAGTAGGGGGCAGACTCTCTCTCTTCGCCCAGGCGTGGGCAAGAGATGTTCAGGATCCCTGGGCGTTGGAGATCATATCTCAGGGATATCTTCTGGACTTCAAAGCTTCTCCTCCACAAGGGAGATTTCACCTTTCAAGATTATCTGCAAACCAGATAAAGAAAGAGGCATTCCTAAGCTGCGTACAAGATCTCCTTGTAATGGGAGTGATCCATCCAGTTCCGCGGACGGAACAAGGACAGGGGTTTTATTCAAATCTGTTTGTGGTTCCCAAAAAAGAGGGAACCTTCAGACCAATTTTGGATTTAAAGATCCTAAACAAATTCCTCAGAGTTCCGTCATTCAAGATGGAAACTATTCGAACCATTTTACCCATGATCCAAGAGGGTCAGTACATGACCACAGTGGATGCCTACCTTCACATTCTGATTCACAAGAATCATCATCAGTTCCTGAGGTTTGCCTTTCTAGACAGGCATTACCAATTTGTAGCTCTTCCATTTGGGTTGGCTACAGCCCCAATAATTTTTACAAAGGTTCTGGGCTCACTTCTGGCGGTCCTAAGACCGCGAGGCATAGCGGTGGCTCCTTACCTGGACGATATCCTGATACAGGCTTCAAGCTTTCAAATTGCCAAATCTAATACAGAGAGAGTTCTGGCATTCCTGAGGTCGCATGGGTGGAAAGTGAACGAAGAAAAGAGTTCTCTATCTCCTCTCACGAGGGTTTCCTTCCTAGGGACTCTAATAGATTCTGTAGAAATGAAAATTTACCTGACGGAGTCCAGGTTATCAAGACTTCTAAATGCTTGCCGTGTTCTTCACTCCATTCCGCGCCCCACGGTGGCTCAGTGCATGGAAGTAATCGGCTTAATGGTAGCGGCGAAGGACATAGTGCCATTCGCGCGCCTGCATCTCAGACCGCTGCAATTATGCATGCTCAGTCAGTGGAATGGGGATTACACAGATTTGTCCCCTCTACTAAATCTGGATCAGGAAACCAGAGATTCTCTTCTCTGGTGGTTATCTCGGGCCCATCTGTCCAAGGGTATGACCTTTCGCAGACCAGATTGGACAATTGTAACAACAGATGCCAGCCTTCTAGGTTGGGGTGCAGTCTGGAACTCCCTGAAGGCTCAGGGTTCATGGACTCAGGAGGAGAAACTCCTCCCAATAAATATTCTGGAGTTAAGAGCAATATTCAATGCTCTTCTGGCTTGGCCTCAGCTAGCAACACTGAGGTTCATCAGATTTCAGTCGGACAACATCACGACTGTGGCTTACATCAACCATCAAGGGGGAACCAGGAGTTCCCTAGCGATGTCAGAAGTCTCCAAGATAATTTGCTGGGCAGAGACTCACTCTTGCCACCTGTCAGCGATCCATATCCCAGGTGTAGAGAACTGGGAGGCGGATTTTCTAAGTCGTCAGACTTTTCATCCGGGGGAATGGGAACTCCATCCGGAGGTGTTTGCTCAATTGGTTCTCCGTTGGGGCAAACCAGAATTGGATCTCATGGCGTCTCGCCAGAACGCCAAGCTTCCTTGTTACGGATCCAGGTCCAGGGACCCAGAAGCGGCACTGATAGATGCTCTAGCAGCGCCTTGGTTCTTCAACCTGGCTTATGTGTTTCCACCGTTTCCTCTGCTCCCTCGTCTGATTGCCAAAATCAAACAGGAAAGAGCATCGGTGATATTGACAGCGCCTACGTGGCCACGCAGGACCTGGTATGCAGACCTAGTGGACATGTCATCCTTTCCACCATGGACTCTGCCTCTGAGACAAGACCTTCTAATACAAGGTCCTTTCAATCATCCGAATCTACTTTCTCTGAGACTGACTGCATGGAGATTGAACGCTTGATCCTATCAAAGCGTGGCTTCTCCGAGTCAGTAATTGATACCTTAATACAGGCACGAAAGCCTGTCACCAGGAAAATTTACCACAAGATATTGGGTTAATATCTTCATTGGTGTGAATCCAAGAATTACTCATGGAGTAGGGTTAGGATTCCTAGGATATTGTCCTTCCTCCAAGAGGGTTTGGACAAAGGATTATCAGCTAGTTCTTTAAAGGGACAGATTTCTGCTCTGTCTATTCTTTTACACAAGCGTCTGGCAGAAGTTCCAGACGTTCAGGCATTTTGTCAGGCTTTAGTTAGAATTAAGCCTGTGTTTAAACCAGTTGCTCCTCCATGGAGCTTAAACTTGGTTCTTAAAGTTCTTCAAAGAGTTCCGTTTGAACCCCTTCATTCTATTGATATCAAACTTCTTTCATGGAAAGTTCTTTTTCTGATGGCTATTTCCTCGGCTCGAAGAGTCTCGGAGTTATCTGCCTTACATTGTGATTCTTTTTATCTGATCTTTCATTCAGATAAAGTTGTTCTGCGTACAAAACCTGGGTTTTTACCTAAGGTGGTTTCTAACAAGAATATCAATCAAGAGATTGTTGTTCCATCATTATGTCCTAATCCTTCTTCAAAGAAGGAACGTCTTTTGCATAATCTAGACGTAGTCCGTGCCTTGAAGTTTTACTTACAGGCTACTAAAGATTTTCGCCAAACAGCAGCTTCCTGAAAGGATTACAGCTCATTCTACTAGAGCTGTGGCTTCCACCTGGGCCTTTAAAAATGAGGCCTCTGTTGAACAGATTTGCAAGGCTGCAACTTGGTCTTCCCTTCATACTTTTTCCAAATTTTCCAAATTTGATACTTTTGCTTCTTCGGAGGCTGTTTTTGGGAGAAAGGTTCTACAGGCAGTGGTTCCTTCCGTTTAAGTTCCTGCCTTGTCCCTCCCATCATCCGTGTACTTTAGCTTTGGTATTGGTATCCCACAAGTAATGGATGATCCGTGGACTGGATACACTTAACAAGAGAAAACATAATTTATGCTTACCTGATAAATTTATTTCTCTTGTAGTGTATCCAGTCCACGGCCCGCCCTGTCCTTTTCAGGCAGGTCTAAATTTTAATTAAACTACAGTCACCACTGCACCCTATGGTTTCTCCTTTCTCGGCTTGTTTCGGTCGAATGACTGGATATGGCAGTGAGGGGAGGAGCTATATAGCAGCTCTGCTGTGGGTGATCCTCTTGCAACTTCCTGTTGGGAAGGAGAATATCCCACAAGTAATGGATGATCCGTGGACTGGATACACTACAAGAGAAATAAATTTATCAGGTAAGCATAAATTATGTTATATATATATATATGTGTGTGTGTATGTTTATACAGTATATATATATATATATATATATATATATATACACCGTATTGTTCCGCATATAGGCCGCACTTTTTTCCCTTGATTTGTAGCTTTAAATTTGTGGTGCGGCCTATATGCGGAGCGCGGCCTATAATCGGGCACTTTCGGTTAATATTCTTCGATGCACAGTACAACTGAACTTCTGGTGCACCCTGTGGCCTTATGGGTGTTGTAGTCTTCCGGAGTTAGGTAGGAAGTTAGACCAGCAGTGAAGAGGTATAGACACGGAGACTTACTATCTGGAAAGTGGATGGATGTTGCTCTGAACACTTTTTCAACCAAGGTGAGTGGTGTGAAGCTATTAACTATCAAGGCAAGGTACCGCTGTTTATCTGGTCTGAGGTAGTAGAGAGCTGTATCTGTGCCATTATCCTGAACATGGTAGCTGGGTCATTTCATAACGGCTTTGTGCTAATGGACTATGGACTGCTTTGCACTAAGTCCTGACATTTAAGTTTTTCTCTATTTTTATGCCTTTTAAGCTCTAAAGGTGGTGGTATTAATTTTTTAGCTTGTGGGGAGACGTCCCTCATTTTACTTGTTTTTAATATTTTCAGCTTGCATTGTCTGTGAATTTGTACTTAGCTGTGTAGCACCCTCTTATTTTTTTGTATATCTTGTATGGTTTTTTATATACCGGTACTTTGGAGAAGGTAGATTTAGAGTGGCTGAAATGTTCACACTGCTTAGCACTGACATTTCTGTATCTTGCAGGGGAAATATGGAAATAAGTTATGTGCCTAAAAGGAAATGAGGAAGAATGCAGTTTGCTAAAAGGTGCAATTAAATTACTGAGTACACCTGCAGTAGAATAATTACAACTCACTATGGTCCTGGTTATCATGCAAATTCATTGGGGGCTTTTCTGAGCATTGTTGTAATCTGTTTCTCCTTTACACAAAGATTTAATTTCTTCAAAATGGCACCAAACTTTAAGGGTGCGGCCTATAATGAGGTGCGGCCTATATTCGGCACAATACGGTATATATATTTCTTTTGCATAATGTACCGAGTCCACGTATTCATCCTAACTTGGGATATTGTCCTTCCTGACAGGAAGTAGCAAAGAGAGCACCACAGCAGAGCTGTCTATATAGCTCCCCCCTTAACCTAACCCCCAGTCATTCTCTTTGCTGGCTCTAAGCAGGAAGAGTAAAGAGAAGAGGTGTTAAACTGTTAGTTTTATTTTATCTTCAATCAAGTGTTTGTTATTTTTAAATGGTACCGGTGTTGTACTATTTACTCTCAGGCAGGACATAGATGAAGATTTCTGCCTGGAGGATGATGATCTTAGCATTTGTAACTAAGATCCACTGCTGTTCCCACAGAAGCTGAGGAGTACAGGAAAACTTCAGTGTGAGGAACGGTTTCTTGCTATACAGCAATGAGGTATGTTCAGTCATATTTTCTGCAGAGACTGTGTTAACTCAGAAAGGCTGACAGTGTCCCCATTAGGGGAAGGGGAAGCAGTAATCCTAGTGTTATCAGAGGTTTTTACTAGCTTGCATAAAGGGTTCATTTTTTGTGGGCACTCAGTTTGTAATGTGAATTTGGGACAAACGTTTCTTTCATGTTATTAGCAAGAGTCCATGAGCTAGTTACGTATGGGATATACATTCCTACCAGGAGGGGCAAAGTTTCGCAAACCTCAAAATGCCTATAAATACACCCCTCACCACACCCACAATTCAGTTTTACAAACTTTGCCTCCCGTGGAGGTGGTGAAGTAAGTTTGTGCTAGATTCTACGTTGATATGCGCTTCGCAGCAGGCTGGAGCCCGGTTTTCCTCTCAGAGTGCAGTGAATGTCAGAGGGATGTGAAGAGAGTATTGCCTATTTGAATTCAATGGTCTTCTTCTACGGGATCTATTTCATAGGTTCTCTGTTATCGGTCGTAGAGATTCATCTCTTACCTACCTTTTCAGATCGACGTTATACTCTTATATACCATTACCTCTACTGATTCTCGTTTCAGTACTGGTTTGGCTATCTACTATATGTAGATGAGTGTCCTGGGGTAAGTAAGTCTTATTTTTTGTGACACTCTAAGCTATGGTTGGGCACTTTATATGTAAAGTTCTAAATATATGTCTTCAAACTTATATTTGCCTTGATTCAGGATGATCAATATTCCTTATTTCAGACAAGTTTCATTATTTGGGTTAATGCATATGAATAATCAATTTTTTCTTACCTTAAAAATTGTTTTCAATCATCCTGCCTATATCTTTCCGCCTCTAGTTCTTCTTCCAAAGGTGTTTTCCAAAATTCTAATGGAACGTTTGTTTGTGCTGCTGGTGGCTCCAGCATGGCCTCACAGGTTTTGGTATGCGGATCTCATTCGGATGGCCAGTTGCCAACCTTGGACTCTTCCGTTAAGACCAGACCTTCTATCTCAAGGCCCTTTTTTCCATCAGGATCTCAAATCATTAAATTTGAAGGTATGGAAATTGAACGCTTGATTCTTAGTCATAGAGGTTTCTCTGACTCAGTAATTAATACTATGTTACAGGCTCGTAAATCTGTGTCTAGGAAGATTTATTATCAAGTCTGGAAGACTTACATTTCTTGGTGTTCTTCTCATAAAATTCTCCTGGCATTCTTTCAGAATTCCTAGAATTTTACAGTTTCTTCAGGATGGTTTGGATAAAGGTTTGTCTGCAAGTTCTTTGAAAGGACAAATCTCTGCTCTTTCTGTTCTTTTTCACAGAAAGATTGCTAATCTTCCTGATATTCATCGTTTTGTACAGGCTTTGGTTCGTATCAAACCTGTCATTAAGTCAATCTCTCCTCCTTGGAGTCTTAATTTGGTTCTGAGGGCTTTACAAGCTCCTCCGTTTGAACCTATGCATTCTCTGGACATTAAATTACTTTCTTGGAAAGTTCTGTTCCTTTTGGCCATCTCTTCTGCTAGAAGAGTTTCTGAGTTATCTGCTATTTCTTGTGAATCTCCTTTTCTGATTTTTCATCAGGATAAGGCAGTGTTGCGGACTTCATTTAAATTTTTACCTAAGGTTGTGAATTCTAACAACATTAGTAGAGAAATTGTGGTATCTTCATTGTGTCCTAATCCTAAGAATTTAAAGGAGAGATCTTTACATTCTTTGGATGTAGTAAGAGCTTTGAAATATGTTGAAGCTACTAAAGATTTTAGAAAGACTTCTAGTCTATTTGTTATCTTTTCTGGGTCCAGAAAAGGTCAGAAGGCCTCCGCCATTTCTTTGGCGTCTTGGTTAAAGTCTTTGATTCATCATGCTTATGTAGAGTCGGGTAAATCCCCGCCTCAAAGAATTACGGCTCATTCTACTAGGTCAGTTTCTACTTCCTGGGCGTTTAGGAATGAAGCTTCTGTTGATCAGATTTGCAAAGCAGCAACTTGGTCTTCTTTGCATACTTTTACTAAATTCTACCATTTTGATGTGTTTTCTTCTTCTGAAGCAGTTTTTGGTAGAAAAGTACTTCAGGCAGCTGTTTCAGTTTGATTCTTCTGCTTATAATTTCAGTTTTTTTCATTATTGAGATTAAAAAAAATTTTTGGGTTGTGGATTATTATTATTTTTCAGCGGAATTGGCTGTCTTTATTTTATCCCTCGCTCTCTAGTGACTCTTGCGTGGAAGTTCCACATCTTGGGTATTTATTATCCCATACGTCACTAGCTCATGGACTTGCTAATTACATGAAAGAAAACATAATTTATGTAAGAACTTACCTGATAAATTCATTTCTTTCATATTAGCAAGAGTCCATGAGGCCCACCCTTTTTTGTGGTGGTTATGATTTTTTTGTATAAAGCACAATTATTCCAATTCCTTATTTTTGATGCTTTCGCTCCTTTCTTATCACCCCACTTCTTGGCTATTCGTTAAACTGAATTGTGGGTGTGGTGAGGGGTGTATCTATAGGCATTTTGAGGTTTGGGAAACTTTGCCCCTCCTGGTAGGAATGTATATCCCATACGTCACTAGCTCATGGACTCTTGCTAATATGAAAGAAATGAATTTATCAGGTAAGTTCTTACATAAATTATGTTTTTTGTGTCTGGGAGTAACATTTTCTGTTTTATGGGACATTTGCTTGAGGGTTCTTTGGAGTTGTTTATAACCCACATGGCTTTCAGGCAGGGTTTGTTAGTTTTGTGTAGGCCCCAGCAACATCGAGTGAGGTGGGCGGGGCCTACATTTACAAGCAGCAAGCAACTTCTCCTGAGGTCCTGATAGTCTTCTGAGGGACTAATTGAAGCTTTAAACCCCATATTATCGCTTCCTAAGGGCAGGTAGGGCCACAGCAGAGCTGTGGCAAGGTGCTATAGGGGTTTTTAACCGGTTTCAGACAATATCAATCCTTTTTTTTTCATTTGGGGGTTTATTGCTTATTTACTTGTGGTGCAATCCTTCTAAAGCTTAGTGGGTACACTGTTAAAATTTCAGAAACATTTAAGCAATTTTAACCTGTTTTGCAGTTTGTGTATGCCTTTTTTCTCTTAAAGGCACTGTACCATTTTTACAAATTGTGTTTTTTTCATTAAATAAAGTGTTTTCCAAGCTTGCTTGCTTTATTACTAGTCTGTTAAACATGTCTGACACTGAGGAAACTCATAGTTCAATTTGTTTAGAAGCCATTGTGGAACCCCCTCTTAGAATGTGTCCCACTTGTACTGTTATGTCTATAAATTGCAAACAGCATATTTTGACTTATAAAAGTTTGGCATTAGATGATTCTCAGGCAGAAGGAAATCAGGTTTTGCCATCTAGTTCTCCCCAAGTGTCACAACCAGTAACGCCTGCACAAGCGACGCCAAGTACTTCTAGTGCGTCTAATTCTTTCACCTTGCAAGATATGGCTTCAGTTATGAATACTACCCTCACAGAGGTTTTATCTAAGCTGCCTGGATTGCAAGGGAAGCGCAGTAGCTCTGGGTTAAGAACAAATGCTGAGCCTTCTGACGCTTTAGTAGCCGTATCCGATGTTCCCTCACAATGTTCTGAAGTAGGGGATGAGGGATTTGCTGTCTGAGGGAGAGATTTCTGATTCAGGAAAGATGTTCTCTCAGATTCAGATATGACAGCATTTAAATTTAAGCTAGAGCACCTCCGCTTATTGCTCAGGGAGGTTTTAGCTACTCTGGATGATTGCGACCCTATTGTAGTTCCAGAGAAATTGTGTAAAATGGACAAATATTTAAAGGTTCCTGTTTACACTGATGTGTTTCCGGTCCCTAAGAGGATTTCGGACATTGTTACTAAGGAGTGGGATAAACCAGGTATTCCGTTCTCTCCCCCTCCTGTTTTTAAGAAAATGTTTCCCATTTCTGACACCATAAAGGACTCATGGCAGACGGTCCCTAAGGTGGAGGGAGCTATTTCTACCCTGGCTAAGCGTACAACTATACCTATTGAACACAGTTGTGCTTTCATTGATCCTATGGATAAAAAAATTAGGTCTCCTAAAGAAAATTTTTGTTCATCAATGTTTTCTTCTTCAACCTATAGCATGCATTGTTCCTGTAACCACTCCAGCTGCCTTTTGGTTTGAGCCACTAGATGATATTTTGGACAGAATTAAGGCTCTTAAGTTGGCTAATTCTTTTATTACTGATGCCGCTTTTCATCTTGCTAAATTAGCGGCTAAGAATTCAGGTTTTGCCATTTTAGCGCGTAGAGCGTTATGGCTTAAGTCCTGGTCAGCTGATATGTCATCTAAATCTAAGCTTTTGTCCATCCCTTTTAAAGGTAAGACCCTATGTGGGCCTGCATTGAAAGAGATAATTTCAGACATTACTGGAGGGAAGGGTCATACCCTCCCTCAGGATTAGTCAAATAAGACAAGGACCAAACAAAATAATTTTCGTTCCTTTTGAAACTTTAAGAGTGGTCCCTCTACCTCTTCCACTGCTGCAAAGCAAGAGGGGAACTTTGCTCAATCAAAGCCAACCTGGAGACCTAATCAGGCTTGGAACAAGGGTAAACAGGCCAAAAAGCCTGCTGCTGCCACTAAGTCAGCATGAAGTGGTAGCCCCCGATCCGGGACCGGATCTAGTAGGGGGCAGACTCTCTCTCTTTGCTCAGGCCTGGGCAAGAGACGTTCATGATTCCTGGGCAGTAGAAATTGTAACCCAGGGATACCTTCTAGATTTCAAGGATTCTCCTCCAAGGGGGAGGTTCCATCTTTCTCAAGTGTCTGTAAACCCGACAAAAAGAGAGGCGTTCTTATGCTGTGTAGAAGACCTTTTTACCATAGGAGTGATCTGTCTAGTTCCAAAAGCAGAACAGGGGCAGGGGTTCTACTCCAATCTGTTTATAGTTCCCAAAAAGGAGGGAACCTTCAGACCAATTCTGGATCTCAGGATCCTAAACCAATTCCCAAGAGTTCCATCTTTCAAGATGGAGACCATTCGGACTATCTTACCATTGATCCAGGAGGGTCAATATATGACCACCGTGGACTTAAAGTATGCGTATCTGCACATTCCTATCCACAAAGATCATCACCAGTTCCTCAGGTTCGACCTTTCTGGACAAGCATTATCAGTTTGTGGCTCTTCCTTTCGGGTTGGCCACGGCGCCGCAAATCTTCACGAAGGTGCTAGGGTCCCTTCTGGCGTTTCTAAGGCCACGGGGCATAGCAGTGGCGCCTTCTCTAGACAACATTCTAATTCAAGCGTCGTCCTTCCAACTAGCCAAGTCTCACACAGACTTAGTGTTGGCCTTTCTAAGGTCTCACGGGTGGAAAGTGAACGTAAAAAAGAGTTCTCTTTCCCCCCTCACAAGAGTTTCATTTCTAGGGACTCTGATAGACTCGGTGGATATGAAAATATTTCTGACGGAGGTCAGGAAATCAAAGATTTTTTCCACCTGCCGAGCTCTTCATTCCATTCCTCGGCCATCAGTGGCTCAGTGTATGGAGGTAATCGGACTAATGGTAGCGGCAATGGACATAGTTCCATTTGCTCGCTTGCATCTCAGACCACTGCAACTATGCATGCTCAATCAGTAGAATGGGGATTATGTGGATTTATCTCCTCAGATAAATCTGGATCAAGAGACCAGAGACTCTCTTCTTTGGTGGTTGTCACAGGATCATCTGTCCCAGGGAATGTGTTTCCGCATGCCAGAATGGGTTATATGACGACAGACACCAGTCTTCTGGGCTGGGGTGTAGTCTGGAATTCCCTGAAAGCTCAGGGTTTGTGGACTCGGGGGGAGGCTGTCCTACCGATAAATATTCTGGAATTAAGAGCAATATTCAATGCTCTTCAGGCATGGCCTCAGCTGGCTTCGGCCAGATTCATCAGGTTTGAGTCAGACAACATCACAACTGTGGCTTATATCAATCCTCATGGTGGAACAAAGAGTTCCTTAGCGATGATAGAGGTCTCAAGGATAATCCAATGGGCAGAGGCTCACTCTTGCCATCTGTCAGCGATCTATATCTCAGGTGTAGAGAACTGGGAGGCAGATTTTCTAAGTCGTCAGACTTTTCATCCAGGGGAGTGGGAACTCCATCCGTAGGTGTTTGCTCAGCTGGTTAGGCTATGGGGCACACCAGAGTTGGATCTGATGGCATCTCGTCAGAATGCCAAACTTCCTTGTTACGGCTCCAGGTCAAGGGATATTCAGGCTGTATTGATAGATGCTCTAGCAGTACCCTGGTCGTTCAACCTGGCTTATGTGTTTCCACCTTTCCCTCTCCTTCCACGTCTGATTACCAGAATCAAACAGGAGAGAGCATCAGTGATTTTGATAGCGCCTGCGTGGCCACGCAGGACTTGGTATGCAGACCTGGTGGACATGTCATCCCTTCCACCATGGTCTCTGCCATTGAGACAGGACCTTCTGATTCAAGGTCCATTGAAGCATCCAAATCTAATTTCTCTGCAACTGACTGCTTGGAGATTGAATGCTTGATTCTATCAAAGCGGGGTTTCTCTGAGTCAGTCATAAATACCTTGATTCAGGCTCGGAAGCCTGTTACCAGGAAAATTTATCATAAGATATGGCGTAAATATCTTTTTTGGTGCGAATCCAAAGGCTTCTCCTGGAGTAAAATCAGTATTCCTAGGATTTTGTCTTTTCTCCAAGAGGGATTGGAGAAAGGATTATCAGCTAGTTCCCTAAAGGGACAGATATCTGCTATGTCTATTTTGTTGCACAAGCGTCTGGCAGATGTTCCAGACGTTCTGACTTTTTGTCAGGCTTTAGTTAGAATTAAGCCTGTGTTTAAACCTATTGCTCCGCCATGGAGTCTAAATTTAGTTCTTAGAGTTCTTCAGGGGGTTCCGTTTGAACCCATGCATTCCATAAATATTAAGCTTTTATCTTGGAAAGTTTTGTTCCTAGTTGCTATCTCTTCAGCTCGAAGAGTTTCTGAACTATCTGCATTACAATGTGACTCTCCTTATCTTGTGTTCCATGCTAAGGTGGTTTTGCGTACCAAGCCTGGGTTCATACCTAAGGTTGTTACTAACAGCAATATCAATCAAGAAATTGTTGTTCCTTCTCAGTGCCCTAATCCTTCTTGTAAGAAGGAACGTCTGTTGCACAACTTGGACGTGGTTCGTGCTTTGAAATTTTATTTGCAGGCAACCAAAGATTTTCGTCAAACATCTTCTTTGTTGTCTATTCTGGAAAGCGTAGGGGTCAAAAGTCTCTTTCCTTTTGGCTGAAAAGCATCATCCGTTTGGCTTATGAGACTGCTGGACAGCAGCCTCCTGAAAGGATTACAGCTCATTCTACTAGAGCGGTAGCTTCCACATGGGCTTTTAAAAATTATGCTTCTGTTGAACAGATTTGTAAGGCTGCGACTTGGTCGTCGCTTCATACCTTTTCAAAATGTTATAAATTTGATACTTTTGCTTCCGTTTAGGTTCCTGTCTTGTTCCTCCCTTCATCCGTGTCCTAAAGCTTTGGTATTGGTATCCCACAAGTTAGGATGAATCCGTGGACTCGGTACATCATGCAAAAGAAAACAAAATTTATGCTTACCTGATAAATGTCTTTCTTTTGCGATGTACCGAGTCCACGGCCCGCCCTGTCTATTCAAGACAGATAGTATTTTTTTATGTAATCTTCAGTCACCTCTGCACCTTATAGTTTCTCCTTTTCTTCCTTGGCCTTCAGTCGAATGACTGGGGGGTGGCGTTAAGGGGGGAGGTATATAGACAGCTCTGCTGTGATGCTCTCTTTGCTACTTCCTGTCAGGAAGGACAATATCCCACAAGTTAGGATGAATCCGTGGACTCGGTACATCGCAAAAGAAAGACATTTATCAGGTAAGTTTCTCCAACATAGGTGTGTCCGGTCCACGGCGTCATCCTTACTTGTGGGATATTCTCTTCCCCAACAGGAAATGGCAAAGAGCCCAGCAAAGCTGGTCACATGATCCCTCCTAGGCTCCGCCTTCCCCAGTCATTCTCTTTGCCGTTGTAATCAAGCCTGTTTACAAACCTTTGACTCCTCCTTGGAGTCTCAATTTAGTTCTTTCAGTTCTTCAGGGGGTTCCGTTTGAACCCTTACATTCCGTTGATATTAAGTTATTATCTTGGAAAGTTTTGTTTTTGGTTGCAATTTCTTCTGCTAGAAGAGTTTCAGAATTATCTGCTCTGCAGTGTTCTCCTCCTTATCTGGTGTTCCATGCAGATAAGGTAGTTTTACGTACTAAACCTGGTTTTCTTCCGAAAGTTGTTTCTAACAAAAACATTAACCAGGAGATAGTCGTGCCTTCTTTGTGTCCGAATCCAGTTTCAAAGAAGGAACGTTTGTTGCACAATTTGGATGTTGTTCGTGCTCTAAAATTCTATTTAGATGCTACAAAGGATTTTAGACAAACATCTTCCTTGTTTGTTGTTTATTCTGGTAAAAGGAGAGGTCAAAAAGCAACTTCTACCTCTCTCTCTTTTTGGATTAAAAGCATCATCAGATTGGCTTACGAGACTGCCGGACGGCAGCCTCCTGAAAGAATCACAGCTCATTCCACTAGGGCTGTGGCTTCCACATGGGCCTTCAAGAACGAGGCTTCTGTTGATCAGATATGTAAGGCAGCGACTTGGTCTTCACTGCACACTTTTACTAAATTTTACAAGTTTGATACTTTTGCTTCTTCTGAGGCTATTTTTGGGAGAAAGGTTTTGCAAGCCGTGGTGCCTTCCATCTAGGTGACCTGATTTGCTCCCTCCCTTCATCCGTGTCCTAAAGCTTTGGTATTGGTTCCCACAAGTAAGGATGACGCCGTGGACCGGACACACCTATGTTGGAGAAAACAGAATTTATGTTTACCTGATAAATTACTTTCTCCAACGGTGTGTCCGGTCCACGGCCCGCCCTGGTTTTTTTAATCAGGTCTGATAATTTATTTTCTTTAACTACAGTCACCACGGTATCATATGGTTTCTCCTATGCAAATATTCCTCCTTTACGTCGGTCGAATGACTGGGGAAGGCGGAGCCTAGGAGGGATCATGTGACCAGCTTTGCTGGGCTCTTTGCCATTTCCTGTTGGGGAAGAGAATATCCCACAAGTAAGGATGACGCCGTGGACCGGACACACCGTTGGAGAAAGTAATTTATCAGGTAAACATAAATTCTGTTTTTGTTATATATATACACACACACATATATATATATATATATATATATATATATATATATATATGTGTGTGTGTATGTGTGTATATATATATATATATATATATTATTATTTTTTTCATGTAAGTGGCAAGAGTCCATGAGCTAGTGACGTATGGAATATACATTCCTACCAGGAGGGGGCAAAGTTTCCCAAACCTCAAAATGCCTATAAATACACCTCCCACCACACACATATTTCAGTTTTACAAACTTTGCCTCCCTGTGGAGATGGTGAAGCAAGATGTGCTTGATTTTCTTCTTTGAAAGGCGCTTCTAAGCATTTTTAAGCCCAATTCCTCTCTGAGTACAGTGTTTGTCAGAGGGATGTGAAGGGAGTATTGCCTGTTAAGTGGTTTCACCCATGGGAAATCCTTTCAACAGCTCTCTGTAATCGGTCGTAGGGATTTATTCCTTGCCTCCCTTTTCAGATCGAAGATATACTCCTATATCATTACCTCTGCTGATATTTTTCAGTATTTTTTTTTCTCTTACCTGAAGTTTCAGAATTTTTTCATTTTGACTTTGTTTTCCAAATTTTCACGGGCAAAATAGGCTCGCGGGGAAGCAAAATGCAGTATTTTATGGCATCATTCTTGGCGCGGAAAGTACGTCTAGGGTGACTTATTTCCTGCGTCTTTGTTGACACGCGTTGTTTGGGCACGGAATCGCGCTTGTTATGACGCGAGTTGCGTCATTTCCTGATGTTAGCTTTGGCACCAAAATTTTTTTTTCCTTTTTGCGTCTTGCGTCATATTTGGCACCAGAAATCTTTTTGTATATAACCCCTCTTCTTTTTTGCTTCTGGTTCTCTCCATGTTAAGAGCTATGATGCTTATTTTTTTGCATCCTACTTTTGCATAAGCATTTTTTCCCATTCCTGAAACTGCTATATGAGGAAATTGGATATTTAGTTTAAATGTTGTTGTTTTTTTTTCTTTTTACATTTTGCAAGATGTCTCAATCTGATCCTGCCTCTGATGTTGCTGTAGAAACCATGCTGCCTGAACACAGTTTTACCAAAGCTAAGTGTGTCTGTTGTAAATTAACTGATGCTATTTCTTCAGCCCAATTACGTGGCATCTGTCATAAGCTTTTGCATCCCGATAATGTTTCTATTAGTACTAATACACAGTCTGTTGTTCCTTCCACGTCTAAAGTACCTGATATTCCTGCAGATGTAAAGAATTATATTTCTGCAGCTATAGATAAGGCTAAGTCTGCTTTTCCGCCTTGAAATAAACGTAAAAGGTCTTTTAAAACTTCTCATAAATCTGATGAAATTTGTATTGACCGACAGCATACTGAAATATCCTCTGCTGATGAGGATTCTTCTGGTTCCGAAGATCCTGATTCAGATTCAGAGAGAACTTTTCATTGGTTTTCAGACAGACAATATAACAACAGTGGCATATGTCAATCATCAGGGAGGGACTCGCAGTTCTTTAGCAATGAAGGACGTATTTTGAATACTTTCTTGGGCAGAGTCCAACTCTTGTCTAATTTCTGTGATTCATATTTCAGGTGTAGACAATTAGGAAGCGGATTATCTAAGTCGTCAGACTTTGCATCCAGGGGAGTGTTCTCTCCATCCGGATGTGTTTCATCAGATTGTTCAGATGTGGGGTCTTCCAGAAATAGATCTGATGGCCTCTCGTTTGAACAAGAAACTTCCCAGATATCTTTCCAGATCCAAGGATCCTCAGGCAGAGATGGTGAATGCTTTGGCAGTTCCTTAGTTTTACCACCCTGCTTACATTTTTCCATCTCTAGTTCTTCTCCCAAGGGTGATCTCCAAGATCATATTGGAACAATCTCATATGTTTCTGATAGCACCTGCATGGCCTCACAGGTTTTAGTATGTGGATCTTGTCTGGATGTCCAGTTTCCAGCCTTGGCCGCTTCTTTCAAGGCCAGACCTTCTGTCTCAAGGGCCGTTTTTCCATCAGGATCTCAAATATCTAAATTTGAAGGTATGGGAATTGAACGCTTATTTCTTAGTCATAGAGGTTTCTCTGACTCAGTAATTGACACTGTTACAGGCTCGTAAGTCTGTTTCGAGGAAGATTTATCGGCTTTGGAAAACCTATATTTCATGGTGCTCCTCTCATAATTTTTCTTGGCATTCTTTTAGAATTCCTTAGATTTTACAGTTTGTTCAGGATGGTTTGGATAAGGGTTTGTCTGCGAATACTTTGAAGGGACAAATCTGCTCTTTCTGTCTTATTTAATAGAAAGATTTCTAAGCTTCCTGATATTCACTGTTTTGTTAAGGCTTTGGTTCGTATCCAACCTGTTATTAAGTCTATTTCTCCTCCTTGGAGTCTTAATTTGGTTTTAAGGATTTTGCAGGCTGCTCCTTTTGAGCCTATGCATTCTTTGGATATTAAACTACTTTCTTGGAAAGTGTTATTTCTTTTGGCTATCTCTTCTGTTAGAAGAGTTTCTGAGTTGTCGGCTCTCTTGTGAGTCTCCTTATCTGATATTTCATCAAGATAAAGTGGTTTTACGGACTTTGTTTAAATTTTTGCCTAAAGTTTCGAATTCTAACAGTAGTAGGGAAGTTGTTGTTCCTTCTTTGTGTCCTAATCCTAAGAATTCTCTTGAAACATCTCTTCATTCTTTGGATATGGTAAGAGCTTTGAAATACTATATTGAAGCTACTAAGGATTTCAGAAAGACTTCTAGTCTTTTTGTTATTTTTTATGGTTCCAGGAAAGGTCAGAAAGCCTCTGCCATTTCTTTGGCAACTTGATTAAAACTTTTGATTCACAAGGCTTATTTGGAGACGGGGGAGTCTCTGCCTCAGAGAATTACAGCTCATTCTACCAGATCAGTTGCCACTTCTTGGGCTTTTAAGAATGGAGCTTCTGTTGATCAGATTTGCAAAGCAGCAACTTGGTCTTCTTTGCACACTTTTACAAAATTTTACCATTTTGATGTATTTGCTTCTTCAGAAGCAGTCTTTGGTAGAAAAGTTCTTCAGGCAGCTGTCTCAGTTTGATTCCTTTTGCCTATGATTTGAGTTTTTTAAAATATAAGAAAATGTATTTCTTCTGTTATGTGTGATCAGTCCACGGGTCATCATTACTTCTGGGATATAACTCCTCCCCAACAGGAAATGCAAGAGGATTCACCCAGCAGAGCTGCATATAGCTCCTCCCCTCTACGTCACTCCCAGTCATTCTCTTGCACCCAACGACTAGATAGGATGTGTGAGAGGACTATGGTGATTATACTTAGTTTTTATAACTTCAATCAAAAGTTTGTTATTTTACAATAGCACCGGAGCGTGCTATTGCCTCTCTGGCAGAGTTTGAAGAAGAATCTACCAGAGTTTTTACTATGATTTTAACCGGAGTAGTTAAGATCATATTGCTGTTTCTCGGCCATCTGAGGGAGGTAAAAGCTTCAGATCAGGGGACAGCGGGCAGATGAATCTGCATTGAGGTATGTAGCAGTTTTTATTTTCTGAATGGAATTGATGAGAAAATCCTGCCATACCGTTATAATGACATGTATGTATACTCTACACTTCAGTATTCTGGGGATGGTACTTCACTGGAATTACTCTGTAAAAAGTACATTAAACCTTTTAATAGGTATTTATTATGTTAAACGTTTTTGCTGGAATGTAGAATCGTTTGCTTTTTCTGAGGTACTGAGTGAATAAATGTTTGGGCATTATTTTTCCACTTGGCAGTTGCTTGTTTTAATTGTGACAGTTTTGTTTCTCTCTCACTGCTGTGTGTGAGGGGGAGGGGCCGTTTTTGGCGCTCTTTGCTACGCATCAAAAATTTCCAGTCAGTTACTCTTGTATTTCCTGCATGATCCGGTTCATCTCTAACAGAACTCAGGGGTCTTCAAACTTCTTTGGAGGGAGGTAGATTCTCTCAGCAGAGCTGTGAGACTTATATATTGACTGTGATTAAAACCGTTGCTCTATAATTTTTATGTTTCAAATTTAATTATTGTTACTTTACTAATGGGAACAAACCTTTGCTAAAAGTTGTGTTGTTTTCAAGGATTGATGCTATAACTGTTTTTCAGTTCATTATTTCAACTGTCATTTAATCGTTTAGTGCTTCTTTGAGGCACAGTACGTTTTTGTTAAATAAGATTGTAACCAAGTTGCAAGTTTATTTGCTAGTGTGTTAAACATGTCTGATTCAGAGGAAGATACCTGTGTCATTTGTTCCAATGCCAAGGTGGAGCCCAATAGAAATTTATGTACTAACTGTATTGATGCTACTTTAAATAAAAGCCAATCTGTACAAATTGAACAAATTTCTCCAAACAGCGAGGGGAGAGTTATGCCGACTAACTCGCCTCACGTGTCAGTACCTGCATCTCCCGCCCGGGAGGTGCGTGATATTGTGGCGCCTAGTACATCTGGGCGGCCATTACAGATAACATTACAAGATATGGCTACTGTTATGACTGAAGTTTTGGCTAAATTACCAGAACTAAGAGGCAAGCGTGATCACTCTGGGGTGAGAACAGAGTGCGCTGATAATACTAGAGCTATGTCTGATACTGCGTCACAGCTTGCAGAGCATGAGGACGGAGAGCTTCATTCTGTGGGTGACGGTTCTGATCCAAACAGATTGGATTCAGATATTTCAAATTTTAAATTTAAGTTGGAGAACCTCCGTGTATTACTAGGGGAGGTTTTAGCGGCTCTTAATGATTGTAACACTGTTGCAATACCAGAGAAATTGTGTAGGTTGGATAAATACTTTGCGGTACCGGCGAGTACTGACGTTTTTCCTATACCTAAGAGACTAACTGAAATTGTTACTAAGGAGTGGGATAGACCCGGTGTGCCGTTCTCACCCCCTCCAATATTTAGAAAGATGTTTCCAATAGACGCCACCACACGGGACTTATGGCAAACGGTCCCTAAGGTGGAGGGAGCAGTTTCTACTTTAGCTAAGCGTACCACTATCCCGGTGGAGGATAGCTGTGCTTTTTCAGATCCAATGGATAAAAAATTAGAGGGTTACCTTAAGAAAATGTTTGTTCAACAAGGTTTTATATTGCAACCCCTTGCATGCATCGCGCCGATTACGGCTGCGGCAGCATTTTGGATTGAGTCTCTGGAAGAGAATCTTAGTTCAGCTACGCTGGACGACATTACGGACAGGCTTAGAGTCCTTAAACTAGCTAATTCATTCATTTCGGAGGCCGTAGTACATTTAACCAAACTTACGGCTAAGAACTCAGGATTCGCCATTCAGGCACGTAGGGCGCTGTGGCTAAAATCCTGGTCAGCTGATGTAACTTCTAAGTCCAAATTACTTAATATACCTTTCAAGGGGCAAACTTTATTTGGGCCCGGTTTGAAAGAAATTATCGCTGACATTACAGGAGGTAAGGGCCACGCCCTGCCTCAAGACAAAGCCAAAGCTAAGGCTAGACAGTCTAATTTTCGTCCCTTTCGGAATTTCAAAGCAGGAGCAGCACCAACTTCCACTGCACCAAAGGAAGGAGCTGTTCCTCGTTACAGACAAGGCTGGAAACCTAACCAGTCCTGGAACAAGGGCAAGCAGGCCAGGAAACCTGCTGCTGCCCCTAAGACAGCATGAATCGAGGGCCCCCGATCCGGGACCGGATCTAGTGGGGGGCAGACTCTCTTTCTTCGCCCAGGCTTGGGCAAGAGATGTTCAGGATCCCTGGGCGCTAGAGATCATATCTCAGGGATACCTTCTAGACTTCAAATTTTCTCCCCCAAGAGGGAGATTTCATCTGTCAAGGTTGTCAACAAACCAGATAAAGAAAGAAGCGTTTCTACGCTGTGTACAAGATCTGTTATTAATGGGAGTGATCCATCCGGTTCCGCGGTCGGAACAAGGACAAGGGTTTTACTCAAACCTGTTTGTGGTTCCCAAAAAAGAGGGAACTTTCAGGCCAATTTTGGATTTAAAGATCCTAAACAAATTCCTAAGAGTTCCATCGTTCAAAATGGAAACTATTCGGACAATCTTACCCATGATCCAAAAGGGTCAGTACATGACCACAGTGGATTTAAAGGATGCTTACCTTCACATACCGATTCACAAAGATCATTACCGGTATCTAAGGTTTGCCTTCTTAGACAGGCATTACCAGTTTGTAGCTCTTCCATTCGGATTGGCTACGGCTCCAAGAATCTTCACAAAGGTTCTGGGTGCCCTTCTGGCGGTACTAAGACCGCGAGGAATTTCGGTAGCTCCGTACCTAGACGACATTCTGATACAAGCTTCAAGCTTTCAAACTGCCAAGTCTCATACAGAGTTAGTTCTGGCATTTCTAAGGTCGCATGGATGGAAAGCGAACGAAAAGAAGAGTTCTCTCTTTCCTCTCACAAGAGTTCCATTCTTGGGGACTCTTATAGATTCTGTAGAAATGAAGATTTATCTGACAGAAGACAGATTAACAAAGCTTCTAAATGCATGCCGTGTCCTTCATTCCATTCAACTCCCGTCAGTAGCTCAATGCATGGAGGTGATCGGCTTAATGGTAGCAGCAATGGACATAGTACCCTTTGCACGCCTACATCTCAGACCGCTGCAATTGTGCATGCTGAGTCAGTGGAATGGGGATTACTCAGACTTGTCCCCTACCCTGAATCTGGATCAAGAGACCAGAAACTCTCTTCTATGGTGGCTTTCTCGGCCACATCTGTCCAGGGGGATGCCATTCAGCAGGCCGGACTGGACAATTGTAACAACAGACGCCAGCCTACTAGGTTGGGGCGCTGTCTGGAATTCTCTGAAGGCTCAGGGACAATGGAATCAGGAGGAAAGTCTCCTGCCAATAAACATTCTGGAATTGAGAGCAGTTCTCAATGCCCTTCTGGCTTGGCCCCAGTTAAAAACTCGGGGGTTCATCAGGTTTCAGTCGGACAACATCACGACTGTAGCTTACATCAACCATCAAGGAGGGACAAGAAGCTCCCTAGCAATGATGGAAGTATCAAAGATAATTCGCTGGGCAGAGTCTCACTCTTGCCACCTGTCAGCAATCCACATCCCGGGAGTGGAGAACTGGGAGGCGGATTTCTTGAGTCGCCAGACTTTTCATCCGGGGGAGTGGGAACTTCATCCGGAGGTCTTTGCCCAAATACTTCGACGTTGGGGCAAACCAGAGATAGATCTCATGGCGTCTCGCCAGAACGCCAAACTTCCTCGCTACGGGTCCAGATCCAGGGATCCGGGAGCGGTTCTGATAGATGCTTTGACAGCACCTTGGAACTTCGGGATGGCTTATGTGTTTCCACCCTTCCCGCTGCTTCCTCGATTGATTGCCAAAATCAAACAGGAGAGAGCATCAGTGATTCTAATAGCGCCTGCATGGCCACACAGGACTTGGTATGCAGATCTAGTGGACATGTCATCCTGTCCGCCTTGGTCTCTACCTCTAAGACAGGACCTTCTGATACAGGGTCCATTCAAACATCAAAATCTAACTTCTCTGAAGCTGACTGCTTGGAAATTGAACGCTTGATTTTATCAAAACGTGGTTTTTCTGAGTCGGTTATTGATACCCTGATACAGGCTAGGAAGCCTGTTACCAGAAGGATTTACCATAAGATATGGCGTAAATACCTATACTGGAGCGAATCCAAAGGTTACTCCTGGAGTAAGGTTAGGATTCCTAGGATATTGTCCTTTCTACAAGAAGGTTTAGAAAAGGGTTTATCGGCTAGTTCATTAAAGGGACAGATCTCAGCTCTGTCCATCTTGTTGCACAGACGTCTGTCAGAAAATCCAGACGTCCAGGCCTTTTGTCAGGCTTTAGCTAGAATCAAGCCTGTGTTTAAAACTGTTGCTCCGCCATGGAGTTTAAACCTTGTTCTTAACGTTCTACAAGGAGTTCCGTTTGAACCCCTTCATTCCATTGATATAAAGTTGTTATCTTGGAAAGTGTTATTTTTAATGGCTATTTCTTCGGCTCGGAGAGTCTCTGAGTTATCAGCTTTACATTGTGATTCTCCTTATTTGATTTTTCATTCAGATAAGGTAGTTCTGCGTACTAAACCTGGGTTCTTACCTAAGGTAGTCACTAACAGGAACATCAATCAAGAGATCGTGGTTCCTTCCCTGTGCCCGAATCCTTCTTCAAAGAAGGAACGTCTTCTACACAATCTGGATGTAGTTCGTGCCCTCAAGTTCTACTTGCAGGCAACTAAGGATTTTCGACAAACGTCTTCCCTGTTTGTCGTGTACTCTGGTCAGAGGAGAGGTCATAAGGCTTCGGCTACCTCTCTCTCCTTCTGGCTTCGTAGCATAATTCGTTTAGCCTATGAGACTGCTGGACAGCAGCCTCCTGAAAGAATTACAGCTCATTCTACTAGAGCTGTGGCTTCCACTTGGGCCTTTAAGAATGAGGCCTCTGTTGAACAGATTTGCAAGGCTGCAACTTGGTCTTCGCTTCATACTTTTTCCAAATTTTACAAATTTGACACTTTTGCTTCTTCGGAGGCTATTTTTGGGAGAAAGGTTCTTCAGGCAGTGGTTCCTTCTGTATAATGAGCCTGCCTATCCCTCCCGTCATCCGTGTACTTTTGCTTTGGTATTGGTATCCCAGAAGTAATGATGACCCGTGGACTGATCACACATAACAGAAGAAAACATAATTTATGCTTACCTGATAAATTCCTTTCTTCTGTTGTGTGATCAGTCCACGGCCCGCCCTGTTTTTTAAGGCAGGTAAA
>NC_069510.1:146184508-146404508 GCF_027579735.1 Bombina bombina | reverse complement strand
CGGAAACGGATCTAGTGGGGGGCAGACTTTCTCTCTTCGCCCAGGCTTGGGCAAGAGATGTCCAGGATCCCTGGGCGTTAGAGATCATATCTCAGGGATATCTTCTGGACTTCAAAGCTTCTCCTCCAAAAGGGAGATTTCATCTTTCAAGGTTGTCAACAAACCAGATAAAGGAGGCGTTTCTACGCTGTGTACAAGATCTTTTACTAATGGGAGTGATCCACCCGGTTCTGCGGTCGGAACACGGACAAGGGTTTTACTCAAATCTGTTTGTGGTTCCCAAGAAAGAAGGAACCTTCAGACCAATCTTGGATTTAAAGATCCTAAACAAATTCCTAAGAGTTCCATCGTTCAAAATGGAAACTATTCGGACAATCTTACCCATGATCCAAAAGGGTCAGTACATGACCACAGTGGATTTAAAGGATGCCTACCTTCACATACCGATTCACAAAGATCATTACCGGTACCTAAGGTTTGCCTTCCTAGACAGGCATTACCAGTTTGTAGCTCTTCCCTTCGGGTTAGCTACTGCTCCAAGAATCTTCACAAAGGTTCTGGGTTCTCTTCTGGCGGTACTAAGACCGCGAGGAATATCGGTAGCTCCGTACCTAGACGACATTCTGATACAAGCGTCAAGTTTCCAAGCTGCCAAGTCTCATACAGAGTTAGTACTGGCATTTCTAAGGTCACATGGGTGGAAGGTGAACGAAGAAAAGAGTTCTCTATTGCCACTCACAAGAGTTCCCTTCTTAGGGACTCTTATAGATTCGTTAGAAATGAAAATTTACCTGACAGAGGACAGGTAAACAAAACTCCTAAATGCTTGCCGTGTCCTTCATTCCATTCCACACCCGTCAGTGGCTCAATGCATGGAGGTAATCGGCTTAATGGTAGCGGCAATGGACATAGTTCCCTTTGCACGCCTGCATCTCAGACCACTGCAATTGTGCATGCTAAGTCAGTGGAATGGGGATTACTCAGATTTGTCCCCTATGCTGAATCTGGATCAAGAGACCAGAAATTCTCTTCTATGGTGGCTCTCTCGGCCACATCTGTCCAAGGGGATGCCCTTCAGCAGACCAGATTGGACGATTGTAACAACAGACGCCAGCCTGCTAGGTTGGGGCGCTGTCTGGAATTCCCTGAAGACTCAGGGATCATGGACTCAGGAGGAGAGTCTCCTTCCCATAAACATTCTGGAATTAAGAGCAGTTTTCAATGCCCTTCTAGCTTGGCCTCAGCTAGCAACTCTGAGGTTCATCAGGTTTCAGTCGGACAACATCACGACTGTGGCTTACATCAACCATCAAGGAGGGACAAGGAGTTCCCTAGCGATGATGGAAGTCTCAAAGATAATTCACTGGGCAGAGTCTCACTCTTGCCACCTATCAGCGATCCACATCCCATGCATGGAGAACTGGGAGGCGGATTTCCTAAGTCGCCAGACTTTTCATCCGGGGGAGTGGGAACTTCATCCGGAGGTCTTTGCCCAAATACTTCGGCGTTGGGGCAAACCAGATCTGGATCTCATGGCGTCTCGCCAGAACGCCAAGCTTCCTTGTTACGGGTCCAGGTCCAGGAACCCGGGAGCGGTTCTGATAGATGCTCTGACAGCACCTTGGGCCTTCAAGATGGCTTATGTGTTTCCACCCTTCCCGATGCTTCCTTGATTGATTTGCCAGGATCAAACAGGAGAGAGCATCGGTGATTCTAATAGCGCCTGCGTGGCCACGCAGGACCTGGTATGCAGATCTAGTGGACATGTCATCCTGTCCACCTTGGTCTCTGCCTCTGAGACAGGACCTTCTAATTCAGGGTCCTTTCAAACATCAAAATCTAATTTCTCTGAGACTGACTGCATGGAGATTGAACGCTTGATTTTATCAAAGCGTGGATTTTCGGAGTCAGTAATTGATACCTTAATACAGGCTAGGAAACCTGTTACCAGGAAAATTTACCATAAAATATGGCGTAAATACTTACATTGGTGCGAATCCAAGAGTTACTCATGGAGTAAGGTTAGGATTCCTAGGATATTGTCTTTTCTACAAGAAGGTTTAGAAAAGGGTTTATCTGCAAGTTCTCTAAAGGGACAGATCTCAGCTCTGTCCATCCTTTTACACTAACGTCTGTCAGAAGTTCCAGACGTTCAGGCTTTTTGTCAGGCTTTGGCCAGGATTAAGCCTGTGTTTAAGACTGTTGCTCCACCGTGGAGCTTAAACTTAGTTCTTAACGTTTTGCAGGGTGTTCCGTTTGAACCCCTTCATTCCATTGATATCAAGCTGTTATCTTGGAAAGTTCTGTTTTTAATGGCTATTTCCTCGGCTCGAAGAGTCTCTGAGTTATCGGCCTTACATTGTGATTCTCCTTATCTGATTTTTCATTCAGACAAGGTAGTTCTGCGTACTAAACCTGGGTTTTTACCTAAGGTAGTTACTAACAGGAATATCAATCAAGATATTGTTGTTCCATCATTGTGCCCTAACCCTTCTTCAAAGAAGGAACGACTTCTACACAATCTAGACGTAGTCCGTGCCCTGAAATTTTATTTACAGGCAACTAAAGATTTTCGCCAAACTTCTTCTCTGTTTGTCGTTTATTCTGGACAGAGGAGAGGTCGAAAAGCTTCTGCTACCTCTCTCTCTTTCTGGCTTCGTAGCATAATACGTTTAGCCTATGAGACTGCTGGACAGCAGCCTCCTGAAAGAATTACAGCTCATTCTACGAGAGCTGTGGCTTCCACTTGGGCCTTTAAGAATGAGGCCTCTGTTGAACAGATTTGCAAGGCTGCAACTTGGTCTTCTCTTCATACTTTTTCAAAATTTTACAAATTTGACACTTTTGCTTCTTCTGAGGCTGTTATTGGGAGAAAGGTTCTTCAGGCAGTGGTTCCTTCCGTGTAAAGATCCTGCCTGTCCCTCCCGTCATCCGTGTACTTTTAGCTTTGGTATTGGTATCCCATAAGTAATGGATGACCCGTGGACTGACTACACTTAACAGGAGAAAACAAAATTTATGCTTACCTGATAAATTCCTTTCTCCTGTAGTGTAGTCAGTCCACGGCCCGCCCTGTTTTTTATGGCAGGTCTAAATTTTAAATTAAACTCCAGTCACCACTGCACCCTATAGTTTCTCCTTTCTCGTTTGGTTTTCGGTCGAATGACTGGGTATGACGTAGAGGGGAGGAGCTATATAGCAGCTCTGCTTGGGTGATCCTCTTGCACTTCCTGTTAGGGAGGAGTTAATATCCCATAAGTAATGGATGACCCGTGGACTGACTACACTACAGGAGAAAGGAATTTATCAGGTAAGCATAAATTTTGTTTTTTCCACAGGGCTAGGGGAGGAAGCTAAGGACCTCTTACACCTGATGGACTGTTCTGTTGTCGGGCAGCATGGAGGTAAGTACTATACGTTTATTCATTCTGAGGAAAAAGAGTGATTATGGCACTTTACATTTATTATATGCTGCAGTGCAGCACTGGGACAAGACACCCCTTAGGTACACTCAAAAGGGGTCTTTTATTTCCAGACAGTTTGTACTGGCACTGGGGCTTTTTTGGGAGACATATCGTTGTTTGTCACGAGTATTCCAGAGGAATTTTGTTGACACCCCCTATGGGCGGGGCCTATTTTTGCGCGCTTCCTCATTCTGTTTGTGTTGAGGTTATGGTAAAGGAAGTCGCATGGGCTCTATGAACGCATGTCTGGGGCAACATATCGGACAAGCGGTAGTAGCGCTGGCTGTTAGAAGCTGAGGTGTGAAGGGGAATCCGGTTATTCTCTACTGCTCCAGCTGACATTTGTTTTTCTGTGAAAAGGAGTCAAACGGTTGTTGGTGGCAGGTAGGCACCTAAGCAGGCTGCTGAGGTATAGAAGTGTCTGGAATAATTTTTTTTTACTATCTTTAGTTTTTGTTTAACAGCAAAAATATATTTACGGTTTAACATTTAAATGTACAGGACTGTTATTTTTTTTTCTAACTTTACTGACTTTATTTTTTATTTAAATTGTACCCATTTTGAGTGGCCCTATTAGTCAAGTGCAGATACTAATATAGTCCAATTGTTAGCTTGCTAGCTCCTTTTTTGTTCCTTAAAGACACAGTTGCATTGTTTAATAAAAATAAAAAAAAGTTTTTTTTTTATTATTTTTTAATTTATGTTGTTTGAGATGGACATAGGAGCTGATCAATCTGGTGTTTGCTCCATGTGCTTGAATGCTCAGGTTTAACTACCTGTTTCTTTTTGTCCTTCTTGTGTTGAGAGGGCCTTGAGTTTCAAAGATAAGATTTTTAAGGAGCAATCCTTATCTGAGGCGGGTACTTCTCCGAGGTCTCAGGGTGAGATCCAGAGTAGGCCGCAGTTGTCTCCCCAAGTGTCCCAGGATCTATCGCCCGCTCAAGCAGTGCCATGTACTCCTGTTCTAGCTGTGGCTGGAATTACTTTAGATGACATAGCTAGGGTCATGTCGTCTTCTATTTCAGATGCATTATCTGCCCTGCCTATGTTACAGGGCAGTCGTAAAAAAAAAAGAGCAACCAGGGTGAGGTTGCTGAGGCTCTAGTGTCCTTTTCGAATACACCCTCTTAGGGATCTGAGAGAGGGGGTTCGGAATTCCTATTGGAAGTTTCTTTCTTTCTTTCTGATTCTGAAAGTTCAGCACCTTTGACAGACTCTGAGGTGGTTTCTTTCAGGGTTAAGTTGGAACACCTCCGTCTGTTACTCAGGGAGGTATTAGCAACTTTAGATGATTGTGATTTTTCTATAGTAGTGGCTTCTGAGAAATTGTGCAAGATGGATAGATATTTTGAGGTTCCATATTCAGATGTTTTTCCCGTACCTAAGAAAACTTTGGAGATTATTTCTAAGGAATGGGAAAGACCAGGTATTCCTTTTTCTCCATCCCCGGTTTTCAAGAAAATGTTTCCTGTAGCTGACGCTATACAGGAAACTTGGCAGTCGGCCTTGAAGGTGGACGGAGCTGTTTCCACCCTGGCCAAGCGTACGACTATTCCTATTGAGGACAGCTGTGCTTTTAAAGATCCTATGGACAAGAAGTTGGAAGGATTACTTAAAAGAATTTGTTTATCAGGGGTTACTGTTGCAGCCTGCCGCATGCATTGCTACGGTTACTAGTGCAGCGGCTTACTGATTTGACGCTCTCTCTGAGTCCCTCAGAACTGAGACCACTTTGTAGGAGATCCAGGATAGGATCAAGGCGCTGAAATTAGCTAATGCCTTTATCACTGATGCCTCCTTGCAAATTACCAAATTAGCAGCGAAGAGTTCAGGGTTTTCTATCTTGGCACGCAGAGCTTTATGGTTGAAGCCCTGGTCTGCGGATGTATCCTCCAAATCTAAGCTTCTGGCACTTCCTTACAAGGGAAAGACCTTGTTTGGTCCTGGCCTGAAGGAAATTATTTCTGATATCTGGTGGTAAGGCCCATCTCCTTCCTCAAGATAAGAGAGGATTACGGCTCATTCTACTAGGGCCGTGGCTTCTTCATGGGCATTCAATAATGAAGCATCTGTTGAACAGATTTGTAAGGCTGCTACTTGGTCCTCTCTGCTCACTTTTTCTAAATTCTATAAATGTGATACTTTTGCCTCAGCTGAGGCGGCTTTTGGGAGAAAGGTTCTTCAAGCAGTGGTGCCTTCTGTTTAGGTATCCTGTCTTGTCCCTCCCGTATCATCTGTGTCCTCTAAGCTTGGGTATTGTATCCCATAAGTAATGAAGATGATCCGTGGACTGGTCATGTCCTTAAGAGGAAAAGATAATTTCTCCAACATAGGTGTGTCCGGTCCACGGCGTCATCCTTACTTGTGGGATATTCTCTTCCCCAACAGGAAATGGCAAAGAGCCCAGCAAAGCTGGTCACATGATCCCTCCTAGGCTCCGCCTTCTCCAGTCATTCTCTTTGCCGTTGCACAGGCAACATCTCCACGGAGATGGCTCAGAGTTTTTTGGTGTTTAAATGTAGTTTTTATTCTTCTATCAAGAGTTTGTTATTTTAAAATAGTGCTGGTATGTACTATTTACTCTGAAACAGAAAAGTGATGAAGATTTCTGTTTGTAAGAGGAAAATGATTTTAGCAACCGTTACTAAAATCGATGGCTGTTTCCACACAGGACTGTTGAGAGGAATTAACTTCAGTTGGGGGAAACAGTGAGCAGACTTTGGCTGCTTGAGATATGACACATTTCTAACAAGACTTGGTAATGCTGGAAGCTGTCATTTTCCCTATGGGATCCGGTAAGCCATTTTCTTAATTTTCAATATAAGAATACAAGGGCTTTAAAGACTGGTAGACATTTTTCTGGGCCAAAACGATTACTATATAAGCATGTTTAATGGTTTATAACTTAGGAGAGTTATTTTAATCTTGGCAAATTGTTAAAAAAACGGACAGGCACTGTATTGGACACCTTTTTCACTGGGGGCCTTTTCTAGTCATAGGCAGAGCCTCATTTTCGCGCCACTAATGCGCAGTTGTTTTTGAGAAGCAAGGCATGCAGATGCATGTGTGAGGAGCTCAGATCCACTGAAAAAGCTTATTGAAGGCGTCATTTGGTATCGTATTCCCCTCTGGGCTTGGTTGGGTCTCAGCAAAGCAGATACCAGGGACTGTATAGGGGTTAAATGTAAAAACGGCTCCGGTTCCGTTATTTTAAGAGTTAAAGCTTTCAAATTTGGTATGCAATACTTTTAAGGCTTTATGACACTTTTGCGTATATTCAGTAAAAAAGTGTGTTCAGTTTAAAATTTAAAGAGACAGTAACGGTTTTATTTTAAAACGTTTTTTGTGCTTTGTTACCAAGTTTATGCCTATTAACATGTCTGAACTATCAGATAGACGATGTTCTGTATGTTCGGAAGCCAAGGATCCTATCCATTTAAATATATGTGATAAATGTGACAAACAAAGTAGGGACAATGATACCACTGATAATAATGTTGCCCAAAACGATTCCTTAAGTGAGGGGAGTAAGCATGGTACTGCATCATCCCCTTCTATGTCTACACCAGTCTTGCCCACTCAGGAGGCCCCTAGTACATCTAGTGCCCCAATCCTCCTTACTATGCAACAATTAACGGCTGTAATGGATAATTCTATTAAAAACATTTTAGCCAAAATGCCCACTTATCAGCGAAAGCGCGACTGCTCTGTTTTAGATACTGAAGAGCATGAGGACGCTGATGATAATGGTTCTGACATGCCCTTACACCAGTCTGAAGGGGCTAGGGAGGTTTTGTCTGAGGGAGAAATTTCAGATTCAGGAAAAATTTCTCAACAAGCTGAACCTGATGTTATTACATTTAAATTTAAATTGGAACATCTCCGCGCTCTGCTTAAGGAGGTGTTATCTACTCTGGATGATTGTGACAATTTGGTCATTCCAGAGAAATTATGTAAAATGGACAGGTTCCTAGAGGTCCCGGTGCCCCCCGAAGCTTTTCCTATACCCAAGCGGGTGGCGGACATTGTAAATAAAGAATGGGAAAGGCCCGGCATACCTTTTGTCCCTCCCCCTATATTTAAGAAATTATTTCCTATGGTCGACCCCAGGAAGGACTTATGGCAGATAGTCCCCACGGTCGAGGGGGCGGTTTCTACTCTAAACAAACGCACCACTATCCCTATAGAAGATAGTTGTGCTTTTAAAGATCCTATGGACAAAAAATTAGAGGGTTTGCTTAAAAAGATGTTTGTTCAGCAAGGTTACCTTCTACAACCAATTTCATGCATTGTTCCTGTCACTACAGCAGCGTGTTTCTGGTTCGAGGAACTAGAAAAGTCGCTCAATCAAGCATCCTCTTATGAGGAGGTTATGGGCAGAGTTCAAGCACTTAAGTTGGCTAACTCTTTTACCTTAGACGCCACTTTGCAATTAGCTAGATTAGCGGCGAAAAATTCAGGGTTTGCTATTGTGGCGCGCAGAGCGATTTGGCTAAAGTCTTGGTCAGCGGATGCGTCCTCCAAGAACAAATTGCTTAACATACCTTTCAAGGGGAAAACGCTGTTTGGCCCTGACTTGAAAGAGATTATTTCAGATATCACTGGGGGTAAGGGCCACGCCCTTCCTCAGGATAGGTCTTTTAAGGCTAAAAATAAACCAAATTTTCGTCCCTTTCGCAGAAACGGACCAGCCTCAAGTTCTACATCCTCTAAGCAAGAGGGTAATACTTCTCAAACCAAGCCAGCCTGGAGGCCAATGCAAGGCTGGAACAAAGGTAAGCAGGCCAAGAAACCTGCCACTGCTACCAAGACAGCATGAGATGTTGGCCCCCGATCCGGGACCGGATCTGGTGGGGGGCAGACTTTCTCTCTTCGCTCAGGCTTGGGCAAGAGATGTTCTGGATCCTTGGGCGCTAGAAATAGTCTCCCAAGGTTATCTTCTGGAATTCAAGGAGCTACCCCCAAGGGGAAGGTTCCACAGGTCTCAATTGTCTTCAGACCACATAAAAAGACAGGCATTCTTACATTGTGTAGAAGACCTGTTAAAAATGGGAGTGATTCATCCTGTTCCATTAGGAGAACAAGGGATGGGATTCTACTCCAATCTGTTCATAGTTCCCAAAAAAGAGGGAACATTCAGACCAATCTTAGATCTCAAGATCCTAAACAAATTTCTCAAGGTTCCATCGTTCAAAATGGAAACCATTCGGACAATTCTTCCTACCATCCAGGAAGGTCAATTCATGACCACGGTGGATTTAAAGGATGCGTATCTACCTATTCCTATCCACAAGGAACATCATCGGTTCCTAAGGTTCGCCTTTCTGGACAAGCATTACCAGTTTGTGGCACTTCCATTCGGATTAGCCACTGCTCCAAGAATTTTCACAAAGGTACTAGGGTCCCTTCTAGCGGTGCTAAGACCAAGGGGCATTGCAGTAGTACCTTACTTGGACGACATACTGATTCAAGCGTCGTCTCTACCACAAGCAAAGGCTCATACGGACATTGTCCTGGCCTTTCTCAGATCTCACGGGTGGAAAGTGAACGTAGAAAAAAGTTCTCTATCTCCGTCAACAAGAGTTCCCTTCTTGGGAACAATAATAGACTCCTTAGAAATGAGGATTTTTCTGACAGAGGCCAGAAAATCAAAACTTCTAAGCTCTTGTCAAGTACTTCATTCTGTTCTTCTTCCTTCCATAGCGCAGTGCATGGAAGTAATAGGTTTGATGGTCGCGGCAATGGACATAGTTCCTTTTGCGCGAATTCATCTAAGACCATTACAACTGTGCATGCTCAGTCAGTGGAATGGGGATTATACAGACTTGTCTCCGACGATACAAGTAGATCAGAGGACCAGAGATTCACTCCGTTGGTGGCTGACCCTGGACAACCTGTCACAAGGGATGAGCTTCCGCAGACCAGAGTGGGTCATTGTCACGACCGACGCCAGTCTGGTGGGCTGGGGCACGGTCTGGGAACCCCTGAAAGCTCAGGGTCTTTGGTCTCGGGAAGAATCTCTTCTCCCGATAAATATTCTGGAACTGAGAGCGATATTCAATGCTCTCAAGGCTTGGCCTCAGCTAGCAAAGGCCAAATTCATACGGTTTCAATCAGACAACATGACGACTGTTGCGTATATCAACCATCAGGGGGGAACAAGGAGTTCCCTGGCGATGGAAGAAGTGACCAAAATAATTCAATGGGCGGAGACTCACTCCTGCCACTTGTCTGCAATCCACATCCCAGGAGTGGAAAATTGGGAAGCGGATTTTCTGAGTCGTCAGACATTTCATCCGGGGGAGTGGGAACTCCATCCGGAAATCTTTGCCCAAATAATTCAATTGTGGGGCATTCCAGACATGGATCTGATGGCGTCTCGTCAGAACTTCAAGGTTCCTTGCTACGGGTCCAGATCCAGGGATCCCAAGGCGACTCTAGTGGATGCACTAGTAGCACCTTGGAGCTTCAACCTAGCTTATGTGTTCCCACCGTTTCCTCTCATTCCCAGGCTGGTAGCCAGGATCAAACAGGAGAGGGTATCGGTGATCTTGATAGCTCCTGCGTGGCCACGCAGGACTTGGTATGCAGATCTGGTGAATATGTCATCGGCTCCACCGTGGAAGCTACCTTTGAGACAGGACCTTCTTGTTCAAGGTACGTTCGAACATCCGAATCTGGCCTCACTCCAACTGACTGCTTGGAGATTGAACGCTTGATTTTATCAAAGCGAGGGTTCTCAGATTCTGTCATTGATACTCTTGTTCAGGCTAGAAAGCCTGTAACTAGAAAAATCTACCATAAAATATGGAAAAAATATATCTGTTGGTGTGAATCTAAAGGATTCCCATGGAACAAGATAAAAATTCCTAAGATTCTATCCTTTCTTCAAGAAGGTTTGGAGAAAGGATTATCTGCAAGTTCTTTGAAGGGACAGATTTCTGCTTTATCTGTTTTACTTCACAAAAAGCTGGCGGCTGTGCCAGATGTTCAAGCTTTTGTTCAGGCTCTGGTTAGAATCAAGCCTGTTTACAAACCTTTGACTCCTCCTTGGAGTCTCAATTTAGTTCTTTCAGTTCTTCAGGGGGTTCCGTTTGAACCCCTACATTCCGTTGATATCAAGTTATTATCTTGGAAAGTTTTGTTTTTGGTTGCAATTTCTTCTGCTAGAAGAGTTTCAGAGTTATCTGCTCTGCAGTGTTCTCCTCCTTATCTGGTGTTCCATGCAGATAAGGTGGTTTTGCGTACTAAACCTGGTTTTCTTCCGAAAGTTGTTTCTAACAAAAATATTAACCAGGAGATAGTCGTGCCTTCTTTGTGTCCGAATCCAGTTTCAAAGAAGGAACGTTTGTTGCACAATTTGGATGTAGTTCGTGCTCTAAAATTCTATTTAGAGGCTACAAAGGATTTCAGACAAACATCTTCCTTGTTTGTTGTTTATTCTGGTAAAAGGAGAGGTCAAAAGGCAACTTCTACCTCTCTCTCTTTTTGGCTTAAAAGCATCATCAGATTGGCTTATGAGACTGCCGGACGGCAGCCTCCTGAAAGAATCACAGCTCATTCCACTAGGGCCGTGGCTTGCACATGGGCCTTCAAGAACGAGGCTTCTGTTGATCAGATATGTAAGGCAGCGACTTGGTCTTCACTGCACACTTTTACCAAATTTTACAAATTTGATACTTTTGCTTCTTCTGAGGCTATTTTTGGGAGAAAGGTTTTGCAAGCCGTGGTGCCTTCCATCTAGGTGACCTGATTTGCTCCCTCCCATCATCCGTGTCCTAAAGCTTTGGTATTGGTTCCCACAAGTAAGGATGACGCCGTGGACCGGACACACCTATGTTGGAGAAAACAGAATTTATGTTTACCTGATAAATTACTTTCTCCAACGGTGTGTCCGGTCCACGGCCCGCCCTGGTTTTTTAATCAGGTCTGATGATTTATTTTCTCTAACTACAGTCACCACGGTATCATATGATTTCTCCTATGCAAATATTCCTCCTTTACGTCGGTCGAATGACTGGGGAAGGCGGAGCCTAGGAGGGATCATGTGACCAGCTTTGCTGGGCTCTTTGCCATTTCCTGTTGCGGAAGAGAATATCCCACAAGTAAGGATGACGCCGTGGACCGGACACACCGTTGGAGAAAGTAATTTATCAGGTAAACATAAATTCTGTTTTATGCTTACCTGATAAATTTGTTTCCTCTTGGACATGACGAGTCCACGGCCCGTCCTGTTTTTTTCAGACAGGATGTTGTTTTTCTAAACTTCAGACAACTCTGCACCTTTAGTTATTCCTTTCTCTTACTAACTTCGGTCGAATGACTGGGTTGGTGGGGAAGGGAGGAGCTATTTAACAGCTTTGCTGTGGTGCTCTTTGCCGCCTCCTGTTGACCAGGAGGAGAATATCCCATAAGTAATGAAGATGATCCGTGGACTCGTCATGTCCAAAAGGAAACAAATTTATCAGGTAAGCATAAATTTTCTTTTTAAAATACATACACACACACACACATATATATATATATATATATATTTTTTTTTTTTTTTTTTTAAAAAGATGTTTCCTGTTGCTCACTCCATTTGTGACTCATGACGTACGGTGCCTAAAGTAGAAGTTGCTATCTCTACTCTAGCTAAAAGAACCACTATTCTTATAGAGGATCCCATGGATAAGAAGCTAGAGGCTTACTTAAAAAAGATGTACATCCACCAAGGTTTACAGTGGCAACCTGTGGCAAGTATAGCTAAGGTTGCGGGAGCAGCATCTTATTGTTGCGAAGCCCTGTCCGATCTAATATTAGAAGAGACTACGATAGAGGAGATCCAAGATAGAATCAAAGCTCTTAAACTGGCCAATACTTTTATCTGTGATGCCAACATGCAGGTAATTAGACTGGTAGCTAAGATTTCTAGATTCACTGTTCTAGTTTGCAGAGCTCTGTGGTTAAAATCTTTGGCAGCTAATGTATCTTCAAAGGCCAAGCTTCTGGCTTTAACTTATAAGGGTAAGACCCTATTCGGTCCTGGTCTGGCGGAAATCATTTCAGAGATTACAGGTGGAAAGGGATATTTCCTACCTCAGGACACGAAGAATAGACCTAAGGGTTGACAGACTTCTAATTTTCGTTCTTTTTGCAACTTTAAGGGACAGAAGTCTTCCTCCTCTTCTTCCAATCCAGGTCCTCCTGGAAGTCCAGTCAACCTTGGAATAAGGGAAAACAAAACAAAAAGCCTTCCACTGACTCTAAATCAGCATGAAGGATCCGCCCCGGATCTGATTTTTGATCAAGTGGGGGGCAGGCTTTTCTTTTTTTCAACAGCTTGTATACGAGATGTTCCAGATCTATGGGCTGTGGACATAGTATCCCAGGGTTACAAAATAGCATTCAAGTCTTGTCCTCCAAGGGGCAAATTTCTCCTGTCAAGACTAACCTCAAACCAGGTAAAAAAGGGAGGCCTTCTTAATTTGTGTAGAGGACCTATCCTCCTGGGGGTTATTGTACAAGTCCCTCTAGAGGAACAAGGGCAAGAATTTAATTCAAATCTATTTGTGGTTACCAAAAAGGAGGGAACCTTCTGTCCAATCCTAGATTCATAGTGCCTCAACAAATTCCTCAGGGTTCCGTCCTTCAAGGCGGAAACTATTCGTTCCATTCTTCCATTTTTTCAGGAAGGTCAGTTCATGACAACTATAGACCTAAAGGATACATATTTACATGTTCCCATTCACAGGGATCATCACCAGTTTCTAAGGTTTGCCTTTCTGGACAAGCATTTCGGCTCCCAGAATATTCAAAAAGGTTCTGGGGGCTCTTTTGGCAGTGATCTGATCCCAGGGTATTGCTGTGGTGCCTTATCTAGACAACATCTTGGTTCAGGCATCATCTTTTCAACTAGCAAAATCTCATACAGAGATGGTGTTGTCTTTTCTACGTTCCCACGGGTGGAAAGTGAATCTGGAAAAGAGTTCTCTAGTTCTAGCTACAAGAATGTGTTTCCTAGGGACAATCAGATTCCCTGTCCATGAAGATTTTCCTGACGGATGTCAGAAAATCCAAACTTCTTGCTTCTTGCCTTTCTCTCCAGTCTGCTATTCGTCCATCAGTGGCCCAATGAATGGAGGTGATTGGTCTGATGGTGGCTTCCAGGGACATCATTCCTTTTGCTCGGTTCCATCTGCAACCACTGCAGCTTTGCATGCTCAATTAATGGAACGGAAACCATTCAGATTTATCCCTGAAGATAAAACTAGATCCCCCCCTAACAAGAGACTCTCTCTCTTGGTGTATTTCACAGGAACATCTGTCTCGAGGCACTTGCTTCCTGAGACCTTCTTGGGTGATTGTGACTACGGACGCCAGCCTGTTAGGCTGGGGAGCTGTTTGGGGTTCTCTAAAAGCTCAGGGCCTGTGGTCTCGAAGAGTCTTCTCTTCCTATAAACATCTTGAAAATGAGAGTAATCTTCAATGTCTTGACAGCGTAGACTGCATTATCTTTAGTCCGGTTTATCAGATTCCAGTCGGACAACATTACCTCTGTGGCTTACATCAACCATCAGGGGGGAAAATTGGACTTCCTTGGCCATGAAAGAGATGTCTCGCATTCTGCAGTGGGCGGAAGCTCACGATTGTCTCTCATCTGCCATCCACATTCCAGGAGTGGACAATTGGGAGGCGGATTTTCTGAGCAGACAGACTTTTTCCTCCCGGGGAGTGGGCTCTCCATCCGGATGTGTTCTCAAGGATAACCCTCATGTGGGGGGGTTCCAGAGTTGGATCTGATGGCGTCTCGTCAAAACGCCAAGCTTCCAAGGTACAAATTAAGATCAAGAGATCCTCAGGCCTCTCTGATAGATGCTCTGGCAGTTCCTTGGAATTTAGGTCTAGCATACCTGTTTCTTCCGTTTGCTCTCCTTCCACGAGTCATTGCTTGTATCAAACAGGAGAATAGCGTCTGTAATTATAATAGCTCCTGCTTGGCCTAGCAGGATCTGGTTTGCGTATCTGGTGAAGATGTCATCTCTTCCACCTTGGAGGTTACCTCGGAGGAAGGACCTTCTAATTCAGGTTCCATTCCTCCATCCAAATCTAGATTCTCTGAAGCCGACTGCTTGGAGATTGAACACCTAGTCCTGTCGAGACATGTTTTTTTTGAAGCGTCATTGATACTATGCTTCAGGCTCGTAAACTGGTTTCTAACAAAACTATTTTCCTCTAGAAGACAAACCAGGCACTATATTTTCCTGCATTCTTCCTCCAGAAATTCACTCAACTAGTCTGGAGCAAAATGCTTTTACCCATTTGATTAGCTGTTTATGCAAAAGGTGAAAATGTATTCTAAAATCTCAACTTGCTCCTAAAACATTCTCCATTCCTCAACAAAAATATAACATTTGCAATAGCGCAAAATCTCAACTTGCTTAACTTTCTCAAAAGGATGAAATCAGCAGAGGTGCCTATGATTGCCATGTGTATAAATATATGGCTGACATTTGGAAACTAGAAGAATATCAAATAAAACATAAATTCAAGCATATATACAACATTATGGTATACTCCTAGGGATCTTATCTTTTATGGTCAGTTTGAAGATGAATAGGTATACTGGTATTTTATTTTCATTTGTAGATGCACGCTGCTTCCCCCTCCCCACTGCTCTCAAGCTGCACGCTGCTTCCCCCTCCCCACTGCACGCTGCTTCCCCCTCCCCACTGCTCTCAAGCTGCACGCTGCTTCCCCCTCCCCACTGCACGCTGCTTCCCCCTCCCCACTGCACGCTGCTTCCCCCTCCCCACTGCTCCCAAGCTTCACGATGCTTCCTCCTCCCCACTGCTCTCAAGCTGCACGCTGCTTCCTCCTCCCCACTGCTCCCAAGCTGCACGTTGCTTCCTCCTCCCCACTGCTCCCAAGCTGCACGCTGCTTCCCCCTCCCCACTGCACGCTGCTTCCCCCCCCCCCACTGCTCCCAAGCTTCACGATGCTTCACCCCCCCCCCCCCACTGCTCTCAAGCTGCACGCTGCTTCCTCCTCCCCACTGCATGCTGCTTCCCCTCCCCACTGCTCCCAAGCTGCACGATGCTTCCCCCTCCCCACTGCTCTCAAGCTGCACGCTGCTTCCCCCTCCCCACTGCACGCTGCTTCCCCCTCCCCACTGCACGCTGCTTCCCCCTCCCCACTGCACGCTACTTCCCCTCCCCACTTCACGCTGCTTCCCCCTCCCCACTGCTCCCAAGCTGCACACTGCTTCCCACTCCTCACAAGCTGCATGCCGCGTCCTGAACCCCACTGCTCACAAGCTGCTTCCCACTGCTCACAAGTTGCACGTTGAATCCCAAACCCCACTGCTCACAAGCTGCGTGCTGCTTCCCACTGCTCACAAGCTGCGCGCTGCTTCCCACTGCTCACAAGCTGCGCGCTGCTTCCCACTGCTCACAAGCTGCGCGCTGCTTCCCACTGCTCACAAACTGCGCGCTGCTTCCCACTGCTCACAAGCTGCGCGCTGCTTCCCACTGCTCACAAGCTGCGCGCTGCTTCCCACTGCTCACAAGCTGCGCGCTGCTTCCCACTGCTCACAAGCTGCGCGCTTGCCCGCCAACCCCATTTTTTTTTCGACAAATTTCAAAGTTATGTCTATTTCCACTCCTGTATCATGTGACAACCATCACCCAATCACAAATGCATATACTCTGAATTCTTGCACATGCTCAGTAGGAGCTGGTGCCTTAAAAAGTTTAAATATAAAAAGACTGAGCACATTTTGTTAATAAAAGTAAATTGGAAAGTTGTTTAAAATTGCATCGTCTATCTGAGTCATGTAAGTTTAATTTTGACCTGTGTCCCTTTAAAACAATATATGAATTTTGTCTGAATAGTCAGGTGGTATCTGTGATCACCTTGCAAGAAAAAAACTGCACATTGGGGTCTCTCTAATCTAGATTATAAACCCAAAAGCCTGTACGGGCCCCTATATCACATGTGACTACCATTGATGACTATTTAGTCAGATCACCGCAGTAACAGCACTGGTCACTGGGCCATTTTCAGAATTATTTACTAAAATCCAAGCAAAAATTATACATTTCTTTTTTTTTTGCCACTGATATCTCACATGCCATGAATTATAAATATTATAATGTGCATATTGTGAATTTGCTTGACATGTGTGGGTCACTCACTGACATTTTACCTACAATAAGATTTAAATGTAGTTGGCAAAAAAGCTCAAATTTGGCTCAGCGTTGGGGTGTGAAAAAGTCTCAGCAGCAAAAGGGTTAAATGCATTTTAATTTTAAATAGAAATATTTTTTTCAGAGCACGTGCATTATTAACACATGCAGCCTTGTGTGTAGTGTATTGTCATCTATGACTCTGTTTTCATCATACAGCCACTGATGACTCCCTGAGCAGGTGCAATGTTTTAATGAGGGTGTGTGATACAAACAGCATATGTACATATGCCCCATAAACATTGATAACTATTACTGGACACATTTGTTTATACAAATGTTACACAAATGCTTTTATTCATGTGGTCATGCACATTTTACATTTTTCTGTTATTCACTTTAAATGAAGTGAAATTCAATACATATATGATGAAGCTGTCATACTGATCGTGGTACTGAAGATTGTCTGCTTCCTGTATTGTATTTAATGCAGAACATTGTTTTACCTTACAGTATGGACATTTTATCTGCTGACCATTTATTGAGCATTTTTTGTATTTTTACTTTGTTCTATATACAGTGTTTACATATAACTTCATATTCTTCTAATGATTATTATTTTGTATTTGTTGTTCAGGTGACGCTCTTTGTATATTCTGACGTTCTGCTCCTAACCAAGGAAGATGAGCCAGGCCGCTGCAATGTGCTGAGGAATCCGCTCTATCTAGAAAACGTCAGATTACAAGAAGGTGAGCCATCATTTCTGACTTGTTTAAAGGCCGGAAGTTAAAAGGACGTAATCGGCGATTGTTTGCATGTAACGGTGTGTTTCACTTCTGAAAAGTGGTTACACATATAGGACCAGATTACAAGTGGAGTGCTAATTAACGCTCCCGCTAAAGCGTTAATTGCGCTAGAAGTAAGCTTTTTGTCTGGTTGCGCTTATATTATAAGTTAAAAGTAAACTGTTTTCGCTTGTGCATTAACCAGACAAGCCTAAAAAGCCAAACTTACAATATTGCGTGCATGTTCACGTATTCCTCCATAGAAATCCAATGGAGGAAAAAATACCCAACACCTCATTCTCGCGCAAACCTGATTGCATGTTCTCATGTGCGCTAACCCAACATGAAAATATGAATATTTCACATTCCAGTGTTCTGCACAGAGAAGAATATGTTCTACTTATATTTATTTATATATATATATATATATATATATATATATATATATATATATATATATATATATATATATATAATGTCTTGGAGGGATGATTTATTTTTTTGCATAGATATATAGCTATATATACATACATGATTATACATAGGTATAGATATGTACAAATTTCTGTACTCTTTTGCGCTTTCTCCCCCTCTCTTTTGCTCTCTCATTCCCCCCTCTCTTTTGCTCCCTCTCCCCCCTCTTTTGCTCTCTCTCCCCCCCCTCTTTTGCTCTCTCTCCCCCCCTCTTTTGCTCTCTCTCCCCCTCTCTTTTGCTCTCTCTCCCCCCCTCTTTTGCTCTCTCCCCCCCCTCTTTTGCTCTCTCTCCCCCCCTCTTTTGCTCTCTCTCCCCCCCTCTTTTGCTCTCTCTCCCCCCCTCTTTTGCTCTCTCTCCCCCCCTCTTTTGCTCTCTCTCCCCCCCTCTTTTGCTCTCTCTCCCCCCCTCTTTTGCTCTCTCTCCCCCCCTCTTTTGCTCTCTCTCCCCCCTCTTTTGCTCTCTCCCCCCCCCTCTTTTGCTCTCTCCCCCCCCTCTTTTGCTCTCTCCCCCCCCTCTCTTTTGCTCTCTCTCCCCCCCCTCTCTTTTGCTCTCTCTCCCCCCTCTCTTTTGCTCTCTCTCCCCCCTCTCTTTTGCTCTCTCTCCCCCCTCTCTTTTGCTCTCTCTCCCCCCTCTCTTTTGCTCTCTCTCCCCCCTCTCTTTTGCTCTCTCTCCCCTCCTCTCTTTTGCTCTCTCCCCCCCCCCCCTCTTTTGTTCTCTCTCCCCCCCTCTTTTGCTCTCTCTCCCCCCCTCTTTTGCTCTCTCTCCCCCCCTCTTTTGCTCTCTCTCCCCCCCTCTTTTGCTCTCTCTCCCCTCCTCTTTTGCTCTCTCTCCCCCCCTCTTTTGCTCTCTCTCCCCCCTCTTTTGCTCTCTCTCCCCCCCTCTTTTGCTCTCTCTCCCCCCCTCTTTTGCTCTCTCTCCCCCCCTCTTTTGCTCTCTCTCCCCCCCTCTTTTGCTCTCTCTCCCCCCCTCTTTTGCTCTCTCTCCCCCCCTCTTTTGCGCTCTCTCTCTCCCCCTCTCTTTTGCGCTCTCTGTCCCCCCATCTCTTTTGTGCTCTCTCTCCCACTCTCTTTTGGGCTCTCTCTCCACTTCTCTTTTGCGCTCTCCCCCTCTCATTTGCTCTGTCTCTCTCCCCTTTTTTTGCTCTCTCTCCATCCCTCTTTTTTGCTCTCTCCCCCCTCTCTTTTGCTCTCTCTCTACCCCCTCTCTTTTGCTCTCTCTCTCCCCCCTCTCTTTTGCTCTCTCTCTCTACCCCCTCTCTTTTGCCCTCTCTATTGCGCTCTCTCTCTCCCCCTCTTTTTCTTTCTCTCCACCTCTCTATTGCTCTCTCTCCATCCCTCTATTTTGCTCTCTCTACCCCTCTTTCTCTCTCTTCCCTCACTTTTGCTCTTTCGCCTCTTTTGCTCTCTCTCCCCCTTCTCTATTGCTCTTTCCCCTCTCTTTTGCTCTCTCTTCCCCTCTCTTTTGCTCTCTCTTCCCCTCTCTATTGCTCTCTCTCCATCCCTCTATTTTGCTCTCTCTACCCCTCTTTCTCTCTCTTCCCTCACTTTTGCTCTTTCGCCTCTTTTGCTCTCTCTCCCCCTTCTCTTTTGCTCTCTCTCCCCCCTCTCTTTTGCTCTCTCTTCCCCTCTCTTTTGCTCTCTCTTCCCCTCTCTTTTGCTCTCTCTTCCCCTCTCTTTTGCTCTCTCTTCCCCTCTCTATTGCTCTATCTCCTCCTCTCTATTGCTCTCTCTCCCCACTCTCTATTGCTTTCTCTCCCCCCTCTCTCTTGCTCTCTCTCTCCCCCCCTCTATATTGCTCTCTCTCTCCCCCCACTCTCCCCCTCTCTTTTGCTCTCTTTCTTTCCCCCTCTTTTTCTCTCTCTTCCCTTTATTTTTCTCTTTCTCCTCTTTTGCTCTTTCCCCTCTATTTTACTCTCTCTCCCTCCTCTCTTGTGCTCTTCCTTCCTCTATTTAGCTCTTCCCCCTCTATTTAGCTCTTTCCTATCTCTTTTTGTCTCTCCCCCTCTCATTCTATTTCTCTCCCCTCTCTCGCACCCGGCCACACTCTCGGCCACACCCACATTCGCCCCACCGCTGCAAACGGCATATCAGGTAAGGCCAGGTGTGTTTGTCCTCGTGCTGTCTCTACTGCGCATGCATCTTCGGGCAAACACACTTGGCCTTTTATATAATAGGATGTGTGTGTGTGTGTGTATATGTGTGTGTGTGTATATATATATATATATATATATATATATATTTATATAATGTGTGTACATATATGTGTGTACATATGTATTTGTGTTTATAAGCAGGTATATCTGTAAATAAACATATAAATACATATGTATACATATATGGTGTGTGAGAATTCCTTTCCTTCCTAGGCCTAGAAAATGCAATCCAAGTTCAGTAACTGAGGCTGTAGACGAACTTGTGCAACCACCAAACTAGCCATACCACACTGATGGAGCGAGTTTCTAGAAGTGTTCTTTAGGGACCAAACATCTGGAATACAGGAGCATCTGGGCAAGATCCACTTTAGAAGCCATCTCAGAGAGGAATCTACTCTCAGCCCACCACCCTCAGATACTCAGCCACCTTCTAGTTTAACAAGTTACTATAGGACAGAGTAATTCAAATGGTTCTGATCTCTTGGCGGTTCCTGGATTTCTACACTCCCCTGTACCTGATCACGGAGGTCCATAATGGATCTCAGAACTCTCATTTAGTTACCTGGGACCTATAAAGAGTTTTATTTAAAAAAAAATTCTTTTTTTTTTAAGTTCACAGAACCCCAATTCTTTATTAATCACAGCTTGCTCACAATGACATACAGGTAAATGTATCTATCCGACAGTTACCTTTGCTTCTATACTGGACATCTAAGGAGGCACATTATTGCTCCACTGTTGCTAACATCACTTTGAAAACGCAAGTACTATATACTGCAATCAGTTCTTTTTTTATCAATTGTTACTATCAGTAACGAATAAGGGAGACGTCCCTGCACTTTTAGATACATATGTTTTAATATTTGTTTTAATATTTGCTTACTACTTGACATATTGTTTTAGACTTCTGTTTTAATAAATTGTATCTATATTTGTACCCTCTTTGCATCTTTCATTCTTCTAGTTGACTATATTATATCAATATATATATATATATATATTGCTATTATCCACATATTTTTTTAGTACTGGTTACCTACACAGCACTCACCACCATTCCTAATATTAGGTTTTATATTCACACTACACGCCGTCACATTGCTTTATTTATAGATAAACAGTCTCCTCTCAAACCCTCGCTTTTAGCGCTTATATAAAGACCGTTTAAACAAAGTGTAAAGCTTACAAAATATTTTGTATGATTAGGCAATGACCGACCTTCCTACCACTACATAATTGTATGGTTTATATGCAGTATCCAAATGGAAAAAGTGGGTGTTTTTTGGAAAGTTTCGGCAAATTCAATTTTGAAAAGTTAGACAACACCGAAAGCCTGTAACAGGACATGTAAGGTTATGAAATAACTTGCATAATGCAATACTTGTATTTTTTAACAAAAATGTAAATATTTACAAAATAAGACCCAAACAAATTTTTTTTAAACATCAAGCAAATCATTCTGCAAAGAGACCGCTTTTTTTTATATATTTTTTTTTTCATAATGAGTTCTTGTTTTTTTTTTTTTTTTTTTCTTTTTGTGATGTCATACATTTTCCATACTGATATCGCATGATCCGTAATTATATAGGCAAGGAAATTACTTCTGGTGGTCTATATTCAGCCAGAGAGTTCTTCAATCAGTTCCTTGTTTCGGCGTACTTCAGCAGCATGCCTCTCCTTCTCTTGAAGACGCTCCAAGAGGGAAGCTAAATAGGCTTCACGGTTTTCTTTGATCTGTTCCATTTTCAGTATCAGCCTTTCCTTTGCCATTTTGCTAAAATTATTGTTCTCTTCAAGCGCCTTTTGTAGAACTTCTCTCTCATGTTCTCTCTTTTCTGCCAATTGCTTTAGGATTTGGGCCTCTTGGATCTTTCGTCTTTCCTCTGCAGCTTCAAGCTTAGCTTGGATATCTTCTAGGGAGACATCTTTCTTCTTTGGAGAGGCCAGAGTCCGAGGAGCTTCTGAGACTGGAGATGGTGGCTTTAAGATAAGTTCAAAAGCCTGGCCAGATGAATGCTTGTTGAGCTGTTTCACTTCCATGTCATCATACGTATATGCAGGGATATTGCGAGGTTCTGGATAAAAACAGGAGCAGATCAGGGAGAGCATAGAGAGCTCCTTCATCTTTTCTTTGTAGGCCATTGCTGTTTTAGCCATAGTGATATATGCAGGTGCTCAAAGGTTGTGAATGCAAGGGGTCCAGCTACAGAGTTATATTAATTTTGCAGTGGGAGATCAGCATTTCCAGTTTACAGCCATACAATTTGTTAATGGAAAACATGATTCCTCTAGCTTTACTACTTCTTCTGAAAGGAATATTTGTTCTACACTATCTAGAATACGTATTTTAAATGTTTTTGTCCTGACAAAAGGGAGGTGAAAGGCAAAGCTCTCAATATCATTCATGTGGTCCACTGCCTTCATATTTGTTTTAAATGGACTAAGAACATCAGAAAGAGGAACCGTTTCTTTAACAAGACATGGCTTCCTTTATAGTCCAAGATATTACAAGATCCTATCAGCGCAGGCAAGAACCTGTTCCAGAAGGGCTCCGAGCACAATTCACTAGCGCTGTATACACGTCACGGGCTCAGAGCACAATTCACTAGCGCTGTATACACATCACGGGCTCAGAGCACAATTCACTAGCGCTGTATACACATCACGGGCTCAGAGCACACTTCACTAGCGCTGTATACACATCACAGGCTCAGAGCACACTTCACTAGCGCTGTATACACATCACGAGCTCAGAGCACAATTCACTAGCGCTGTATACACATCACGAGCTCAGAGCACAATTTACTAGCGCTGTATACACATCACGGGCTCCGAGCACAATTCACTAGCGCTGTATACACATCACGGGCTCAGAGCACAATTCACTAGCGCTGTATACACATCACGGGCTCAGAGCACAATTCACTAGCGCTGTATACACATCACGGGCTCAGAGCACAATTCACTAGCGCTGTATACACATCACGGGCTCAGAGCACAATTCACTAGCGCTGTATACACATCACGGGCTCAGAGCACAATTCACTAGCGCTGTATACACATCACGGGCTCAGAGCACAATTCACTAGCGCTGTATACACATCACGGGCTCAGAGCACAATTCACTAGCGCTGTATACACATCACGAGCTCAGAGCACAATTCACTAGCGCTGTATACACATCACGGGCTCAGAGCACAATTCACTAGCGCTGTATACACATCACGGGCTCAGAGCACAATTCACTAGCGCTGTATACACATCACGGGCTCAGAGCACAATTCACTAGCGCTGTATACACATCACGGGCTCAGAGCACAATTCACTAGCGCTGTATACACATCACAAGCTCAGAGCACAATTCACTAGCGCTGTATACACATCACGGGCTCAGAGCACAATTCACTAGCGCTGTATACACATCACGGGCTCAGAGCACAATTCACTAGCGCTGTATACACATCACGGGCTCAGAGCACACTTCACTAGCGCTGTATACACATCACAAGCTCAGAGCACAATTCACTAGTGCTGTATACACATCACGGGCTCAGAGCACAATTCACTAGCGCTGTATACACATCACGGGCTCAGAGCACAATTCACTAGCGCTGTATACACATCACGGGCTCAGAGCACAATTCACTAGCGCTGTATACACATCACGGGCTCAGAGCACAATTCACTAGCGCTGTATACACATCACGGGCTCAGAGCACAATTCACTAGCGCTGTATACACATCACGGGCCAGGGGACAATTCACTAGCGCTGTATATACATCACGGGCTCAGAGCACAATTCACTAGCGCTGTATACACATCACGGGCTCAGAGCACAATTCACTAGCGCTGTATACACATCACGGGCTCAGAGCACAATTCACTAGCGCTGTATACACATCACGGGCTCAGAGCACAATTCACTAGCGCTGTATACACATCACAAGCTCAGAGCACAATTCACTAGCGCTGTATACACATCACGGGCTCAGAGCACAATTCACTAGTGCTGTATACACATCACGGGCTCAGAGCACAATTCACTAGCGCTGTATACACATCACGGGCTCAGAGCACAATTCACTAGCGCTGTATACACATCACGGGCTCAGAGCACAATTCACTAGCGCTGTATACACATCACGGGCTCAGAGCACAATTCACTAGCGCTGTATACACATCACGGGCTCAGAGCACAATTCACTAGCGCTGTATACACATCACGGGCTCAGAGCACAATTCACTAGCGCTGTATACACATCACAAGCTCAGAGCACAATTCACTAGCGCTGTATACACATCACGGGCTCAGAGCACAATTCACTAGCGCTGTATACACATCACGGGCTCAGAGCACAATTCACTAGCGCTGTATACACATCACGAGCTCAGAGCACAATTCACTAGCGCTGTATACACATCACGGGCTCAGAGCACAATTCACTAGCGCTGTATACACATCACGGGCTCAGAGCACAATTCACTAGCGCTGTATACACATCACGGGCTCAGAGCACACTTCACTAGCGCTGTATACACATCACGGGCTCAGAGCACAATTCACTAGCGCTGTATACACATCACGGGCTTAGAGCACAATTCACTAGCGCTGTATACACATAATGGGCTCAGAGCACAATTCACTAGCGCTGTATACACATCACGAGCTCAGAGCACAATTCACTAGCGCTGTATACACATCATGGGCTCAGAGCACAATTCACTAGCGCTGTATACACGTCACGGGCTCAGAGCACAATTCACTAGCGCTGTATACACATCACGGGCTCAGAGCACACTTCACTAGCGCTGTATACACATCACGGGCTCAGAGCACAATTTACTAGCGCTGTATACACATCACGGGCTCAGAGCACAATTCACTAGCGCTGTATACACGTCACGGGCTCAGAGCACAATTCACTAGTGCTGTATACACATCACGGGCTCAGAGCACACTTCACTAGCGCTGTATACACATCACGGGCTCAGAGCACAATTCACTAGCGCTGTATACACATCACGGGCTCAGAGCACACTTCACTAGCGCTGTATACACATCACGGGCTCAGAGCACACTTCACTAGCGCTGTATACACATCACGGGCTCAGAGCACAATTCACTAGCGCTGTATACACATCACGGGCTCAGAGCACAATTTACTAGCGCTGTATACACATCACGGGCTCAGAGCACAATTCACTAGCGCTGTATACACGTCACGGGCTCAGAGCACAATTCACTAGTGCTGTATACACATCACGGGCTCAGAGCACACTTCACTAGCGCTGTATACACATCACGGGCTCAGAGCACAATTCACTAGCGCTGTATACACATCACGGGCTCAGAGCACACTTCACTAGCGCTGTATACACATCACGGGCTCAGAGCACACTTCACTAGCGCTGTATACACATCACGGGCTCAGAGCACAATTCACTAGCGCTGTATACACATCACGGGCTCAGAGCACACTTCACTAGCGCTGTATACACATCACGGGCTCAGAGCACACTTCACTAGCGCTGTATACACATCACGGGCTCAGAGCACACTTCACTAGCGCTGTATACACATCACGGGCTCAGAGCACACTTCACTAGCGCTGTATACACATCACGGGCTCAGAGCACAATTCACTAGCGCTGTATACACATCACGGGCTCAGAGCACACTTCACTAGCGCTGTATACACATCACGGGCTCAGAGTACAATTCACTAGCGCTGTATACACATCACGGGCTCAGAGCACAATTCACTAGCGCTGTATACACATCACGGGCTCAGAGCACAATTCACTAGCGCTGTATACACATCACGGGCTCAGAGCACAATTCACTAGCGCTGTATACACATCACGGGCTCAGAGCACAATTCACTAGCGCTGTATACACATCACGGGCTCAGAGCACAATTCACTAGCGCTGTATACACATCACGGGCTCAGAGCACAATTCACTAGCGCTGTATACACATCACGAGCTCAGAGCACAATTCACTAGCGCTGTATACACATCACGGGCTCAGAGCACAATTCACTAGCGCTGTATACACATCACGGGCTCAGAGCACAATTCACTAGCGCTGTATACACGTCACGGGCTCAGAGCACAATTCACTAGCGCTGTATACACGTCACGGGCTCAGAGCACAATTCACTAGTGCTGTATACACATCACGGGCTCAGAGCACAATTCACTAGTGCTGTATACACATCACGGGCTCAGAGCACACTTCACTAGCGCTGTATACACATCACGGGCTCAGAGCACAATTCACTAGCGCTGTATACACATCACGGGCTCAGAGCACACTTCACTAGCGCTGTATACACATCACGGGCTCAGAGCACAATTCACTAGCGCTGTATACACATCACGGGCTCAGAGCACAATTTACTAGCGCTGTATACACATCACGGGCTCAGAGCACAATTCACTAGCGCTGTATACACGTCACGGGCTCAGAGCACAATTCACTAGCGCTGTATACACATCACGGGCTCAGAGCACACTTCACTAGCGCTGTATACACATCACGGGCTCAGAGCACAATTCACTAGCGCTGTATACACATCACGGGCTCAGAGCACACTTCACTAGCGCTGTATACACATCACGGGCTCAGAGCACACTTCACTAGCGCTGTATACACATCACGGGCTCAGAGCACAATTCACTAGCGCTGTATACACATCACGGGCTCAGAGCACACTTCACTAGCGCTGTATACACATCACGGGCTCAGAGCACACTTCACTAGCGCTGTATACACATCACGGGCTCAGAGCACACTTCACTAGCGCTGTATACACATCACGGGCTCAGAGCACACTTCACTAGCGCTGTATACACATCACGGGCTCAGAGCACAATTCACTAGCGCTGTATACACATCACGGGCTCAGAGCACACTTCACTAGCGCTGTATACACATCACGGGCTCAGAGTACAATTCACTAGCGCTGTATACACATCACGGGCTCAGAGCACAATTCACTAGCGCTGTATACACATCACGGGCTCAGAGCACAATTCACTAGCGCTGTATACACATCACGGGCTCAGAGCACAATTCACTAGCGCTGTATACACATCACGAGCTCAGAGCACAATTCACTAGCGCTGTATACACATCACGGGCTCAGAGCACAAATCACTAGCGCTGTATACACATCACGGGCTCAGAGCACAAATCACTAGCGCTGTATACACATCACGGGCTCAGAAGGTTAATGCCATTCCTTCTGAATGTCAGAGTTTGGCACATTCATTGCGGGTGAACAGCATAGACATTGCAATTTCCAGCAATGCCAAGGTGTGTCTTGTGAAAAGGGGGAAGACCTTTTTGTCCACTGCTGCCCAAAGAGATGAACCTCGTTTGAAAGCGAGGAACCTAATCTTTGGCCATAATTTTGGATGGAGCTCAGTGTATTTTGGAGCTGCTTATTGTTTGCTACATATGTCTTGTGATTGGCTCACCAGATGTGTTCTGCTAGCTCCCAATAGTGCATTTCTGTACCGTAGCGGACTTTAGTGGTGAGCTTTTAAAGGGACAGGAAACCCAACTTTTTTTCTTCCATGATTCAGATAGAGCAAGTTTGAATCAACTTTCTAATTTACTTTTATTACATTTTCTTTGTTCTCTTGGTATCTTGTTGAAAAGCAGAGACATAAGCTCAGGAGCGTGCACGTGTCTGGAGCACTCTATGGCAGTAGTTTTACAAGAATGTTATACCTTAGCAAGAGCACTATATGGCAGCACTGACGCCTACCTAGGTATCTCTTCAACAAAGAATACTATGAGAACAAAGCACATTTGATAATATAAGTAGATTGGAAACTTTTTTTAAATTGTTTTGTCTGAATCACAAAAGAAAACTGGGTTTGCTATCCCTTTAACTACTTGCAGGAGCATATTATTAGACCATTTTCTTCTGTGCACCTTTATGACTGTTGTACTTTAAAGGGATACTAAAGTCAGAATTAAACTTTCATAATCCAGAATAGAGCATGTCATTTTAAGGCACCCTTTAAATTCACTTTTTATTATCACGTTTACTTTGTTCTTTTGGTATTGTTTTGTTGAAAAGCAAATGTACATATCCCTAGCAGCAAAGTGCCACTGGTTTCTAGCTGGTGCTTGATGGCTCTTGTCATTGCTCAGTAGATGTGTTCAGCATTGCAGGGGTTAACAGTTACATGCAAGCCACAGCTTAACATTTAATAGGTTTAACAGTGCATTTATTAAAAGATAAATAAAAGCACCATTTACTAAATGAGAGGGTTTTTTACTGTAAATCTAGTGTTCTTGCTTTTTTCTGGTCTCCCCTTTACTGCAAAGCCATTTATATAAAAATACTGATAGTGTCTTATCTGCGGATCTATAGGTTCTGCTTTCCTGCATTCTCATGTAATGACTATAAAAAACCTCATTTACTGAAGAGAATGATAGACGGTTTCCTTTGCAGTCTGGTGTAGAATACACCCTCATTCTGTGGGCAGTGCAAGCGGATCTTTTATCGGGGCTAGGCTGTGTTTATCAGTGGTATCCTCTGTCTCATTGTTTCAGATATTCTTGTCTATTTTTAGCATGACATTCTTTATACAGTGCATTTAAAGGGATACGAAACCCAAACGTTTTGTGATTCAGACAGAAAAGTTTCCAATTTATTTCTAATATCAAACGTGCTTTGTTCCCATGATATTCTGTGTTGAAGAGATACCTAGGTAGCATCTGGTGCACTACATGGCAGGAAATATTGCTGCCATATAGTGCTCTTGCAAATGGATAACGTTCTTGCAGAGCTGCTGCCATATAGTGCTCAGGACACGTGCATGCTCCTGACCTCACCTCACTTTTTTTTAAAACAATAGAAGTAAATTAGATGCTGTTTAAAGTGTATGCTGTATATAAAGCATAAAATAAAAAATGTGGGTTTTATGTCCCTTTAAGTCTGTGTGCACAGTATCGCCAGTGCTTAAGCAAGTGACAAGGAGTGAAGAAATGGGTAGATTTTACTTATATCATATAAACTTAAATATCCGTTTACGCTGTATGCGGACAAGTTCTCAAGTAGAGAATCCGTTCACTTGTGGTGCACCATTGAGTAGCACAAGAGCTTTCTTTTCTTCATAAATGGAAAAAGTCCACAGCTGCATTCATTACTTTTGTAAATTAAGAACCTGGCCACCAGGAGGAGGCAAAGACAACCCAGCCAAAGGCTTAAATACTCCTCCCACTTCCCTCATCCCCCAGTCATTCTTTGCCTTTTGTCCCAGGAGGATGGCAGAGAAGTGTCAGAAGTTGTTTTTTTGTCTCTTATGGAGGGTAGTACTCTTCGACATGGGACGGGTGTTTTAAGTAATCCAGTCAGTCTCTCGGTGAGGGCTTGGATGAAAGTTAGATTCCGGAAATGCAGGAAGAGTCTTTCTGCAAAACCATCCTGACTCATTTTAACAGCTCCACAAGCAATCAGCGTTATCGAACTTTGCTTCACTGCCTGCTTTCTTCTCTCAAGTCCATGGCGGAGGCCAGGCTACTATCCGTCACACTTGAAGGGCCGTGTTCCTGTTCCATGGCGTAGATTCCGGTAAGATTGTTTCATTTTTCTTCTTCATGATTATAATATAACTCATTTGATCCTGCGAACTCACATGAAAAATAGTGTCTCAGTATCTTGGAATCAAGGGTTAATATCTCCTGAGGGGGATTATTGAACAGTTTTTTTTTAATCATGTTTGTTATTTGATTCAATCTGCTTATGTGTATTGTTAACTGGGCTTGTGGCTTTTTGCAACATAACGGCCTTTCGAAGTGACGCAACCTTACGGTTGGGCATGCTTTTTTTGGACTGTATGGTTCATCTTGTGACCGGGCGTGTTTACGTTCTGGTCTCCCATTTCCGCATTCCTGACTGTGTGGCGACGGGGGAATTCTAGTCTTTTGTTTTATATGTAGTAAATTTTTTTGGTATCTTTTATCCAGTTATGGAGGATGCTGATGTTGAAATTGTTCAACTTTCTGATTCAGATTCTTCGTCCTGTGACTAATGCGAATTGGCCCCATTGACTCAGGTCAGTCAGTTATGTTCTTTAAACCGTCCTAGAGCGCCTTGTTCCACAGGCTCGGGGATTCAAGGGGCTGCTGAGCCATCTGCCTTGGGGGGGCCCTGTCGTCTGGGAGGCGAGTTTCCTACAGCTCCCTACTACTACTACACATGCGGGTAACCCAGGTTATGTTATGTTTTTTCCTCAGAGGGTGGATTGTTCCCCCCGGAGGTTGTGGCACGTTGCTTTTACATGCTTTTGGCGCTTGCTCGTCTACAAAGTCCAGATGTTTGTGCTTGTGCCCGATTGCCCCAGGTCTCTCGGCCACAGGAGGGCATGTGCAGTTTCCTACGGGTGTAGCTGTTCCTGAGTGTTGGGCCTTTCGTTACAGGCTGGCTCGCCTTTGTATTCTACTCAGACACGTTTTTTAGCTTTTTGGGGACCCAATCCTTCTCGGCTATGGGACTCATCAGTCTCCTCCTACGAATGGCTCACCTCATTAGATATGGGGGATGACGTAATCTCCTTTAAGTCTTGTTATCGAGATCCTTCCCAGTTTTGTTGGCTGGTCCTGTGGATCTTCTGTTCTTCTTGGGAGTTAACTCTCGGGTTGTCTGTCATTTTATTTTATCCGGTTAGGATGAATTTTATTTTTCATACTATGTTTCCTGCGGGAACTTTCTCTGGGATAGATACTCTCTGTTTGCTTCTACGGAAGTTGTTCGGGACACATTAGTCCCATGTTTGTCTGTTTTTTCTTCCTCCCTCTCTGAGGGCGGATTTAGCTAGCTTGACAGTTATGACCCTGGTTGCAGGCTGGTTCTGCTTGGGTTCAGATCTTCTGTCTTGCGGCTTATTCAGACACGTGGCGCCTATTATACCTTGCTGGTCAGGTTGGGGTGCCGAGTGCTCTAAATATTATTTATGTTTCTTGTTATTTGTTTTCCAAGTTTCAGCTAAGCATTCTCAAGAGGACTTGCGGGTCCGTCTGTCTCTCTGGTGACTTGGTCAGTGAATTTTGCTGCGTCACTCTTTGTTACTTCCGATACCCTCGGAACCTAGAGTATTCCTTCCCACGTGGTGGAAAGGTTAGAGGGTTTAGCGCTTCTTTTCCGCCGGTCGGGGCGGTGTTGTCTTTAGGAGGCCTTGGGAATTGTCCTTTTTGTACTTGTTCCTTTAGTGGTTCTCTTCTTCTTTGAGACCTTCTTGGACTTTGTCCGTTTCTCCTTGTGTATTGGGTCACCTTCGGGGGACTTGGATTCCCTTCGGGAGTTGGTTGTTCCTTTTTCGGGACATTAGACAGTGAGGTCTTTTTAGGCTCCGGTTAGGGGTCCTTCCTCAGTGTTGGGAATGCTCTGTATCTCCTTCTGGGATAGAAAAGGTCCTAGTGGTTTTCCACTAATATGGTTCAGGTATTGCCATCAAGGTGGCATCTAAACCCATGTTTTACTGTCCTCTGACTTCGAATCTGAGGTGATGTGGAGGTTTGCTGTTGCTCTGTTCGGGTGACTTGTCCCCACTGTTCCCCTTGTGTCTATAACTTGTGGCTAGCTGGACAGCTAGCTCAATACTAATGCTCTGTAGTGGCTTCTCTGTACTGTAGCAAACCGAGGGTTGCTAGTTCGATCCCCGGTGAGGTCTACTCAGCCTTTCCTCTTTTTGAGGTTGATAAAATGTGCAACACCTTGTGTCCCTTATTGGGAATTAGCCACGCTTTTCAAGCACAATCATGTTAATGTTGCTTGGACGCCTGTTAGCTCTAGTGTCCTTTTATCGCCTTGGAGGCCTTTGGCTCTTGGAGTGTTGGGCTCCTGCAGGGGGGGGGGGGGAGTCTCTTCCCTTTGGGTCGGGACTTGCAAGGGCTTCTTGCTCTTGTTATCCGGTTGGTTCTGGATTTTTCCTGGGGAGTTCTGTTTTTTTATATCAGACGAGGGATTTATGTTCCTGGAAGATTGTTTGTTTAATCTAAACAGTTGTGGGGCCCTGGCTTCTTATCCTGATCTTACGGTTGTCAAGGCTTTTACTCAGCGTTTTCTCTTTGTGGATCCCACTGTGGGATGTTAGCGGACCTTATGATCCTAGGACTGGCCTGGGGGTTCCAGTTTCAAGGGTACTTGGGATTAGCCCTTGTTCTGTTTTTTCTGTTTTATAACTTGGCCAGATTTACTGAGAGCCAGGGGTTTTTGGGGCTTGTCTTGTGCCGGATGATACGGTACCCTTGGGACAGCCAACTGTGTCCTGATGGTGGGCTTTCCTGCCTAGCAAGCGGAAGGTTTGCGGTTGCTCAGCTGTCACTCTTGCGTCTGGTATGTGTGCTTGCACAATGGTGTTTTAAGGGGTTCTTTCCGTGTTCGCTAGTGACGTGGTCTTGTGTCCTCTCAGTTCTTCCTACGACCTCCTGTCTTATGGGCAGGTGTTTATCGATGCTCTCCTCTTCAGGGGGCTCGTTGTCCTCCTTACAAAGGTGTGGTTCCTTTTTTTTAAGGGGCCTCTCCTGTGTTTGGAAGGTTGGAACAAATGTTTTATCTGGTTCGGGGATTGGTCTGCTCTTTGAGTTGTTCCTTTCCATCTGGGGAGCTGCTGGCTCCACATTGAGTCTTTAGTTAGGTGGCTTTGCTAGATCTCCTCGGGTCTAACGCCTGCTCGATTGTCTCTAGGTTGAAGTGGCTGTGTCCATTCTTCTGCCCTTTTGGGGGCCGGTCTTGGGGTTCCTTTATGCTCCCTTGCTTTCAGATCTGCTGTTGATTGGGCTGGTCCGGCTAGGTGTAGGATCTGAGATCTGTTGTTCATCCTCAGGTCTTGGGGGTGCCAGTGGACCTTTTTTTTTTTTTTTTTAGAGGTTCTGTGCCTCTCCCCCTTTGAGATCTGTCAATAGGCCTGGCGGCTTGGATTGCCTGGAGTGTGTCCTCTGTCTTGGAGGTTGGGCAATCTGCTATTTCTTTCATGTAATTAGCAAGAGTCCATGAGCTAGTGACGTATGGGATATACATTCCTACCAGGAGGGACAAAGTTTCCCAAACCTCAAAATGCCTATAAATACACCCCTCACCACACCCACAAATCAGTTTTACAAACTTTCCCATGAAGGTGGTGAAGTAAGTTTGTGCTAGATTCTACGTTGATATGCGCTCCGCAGCAGGTTGGAGCCCTGTTTTCCTCTCAGCGTGCAGTGAATGTCAGAGGGATGTGAAGAGAGTATTGCCTATTTGAATTCAATGATCTCCTTCTACGGGGTCTATTTCATAGGTTCTCTGTTATCGGTCGTAGAGATTCATCTCTTACCTCCCTTTTCAGATCGACGATATACTCTTATATATACCATTACCTCTACTGATTCTCGTTTCAGTACTGGTTTGGCTTTCTACAACATGTAGATGAGTGTCTTGGGGTAAGTAAGTCTTATTTTCTGTGACACTCTAAGCTATGGTTGGGCACTTTTATATAAAGTTCTAAATATATGTGTTTAAACATTTATTTGCCTTGATTCAGGATGTTCAACGTTCCTTATTTTCAGACAGTCAGTTTCATATTTGGGATAATGCATATGAATAAATCAATTTTTTCTTACCTTATAAATTTGACTTTTTTCCTGTGGGCTGTTAGGCTCGCGGGGGCTGAAAATGCTTCATTTTATTGCGTCATTCTTGGCGCAGACTTTCTTGGTGCAAAAAATTTTCTTGTCATTTCCAGTGTCATACGTGTCGCCGGAAGTTGCGTCATTTTTTTGACGTTTTTACGCCAAAAAATGTCGGCGTTACCGGATGTGGCGCCATTTTTGGCGCCAAAAGCATTTAGGCGCCAAATAATGTGGGCGGCTTTTTTGGCGCTAAAAAATTCGAGCGTCATTGTTGTCTCCACAATATTTAAGTCTCATTTATTTATTGCTTCTGGTTGCTAGAAGCTTGTTCATTGGCATTTTTTTCCCATTCCTGAAACTGTCATTTAAGGAATTTGATCAATTTTGCTTTATATGTTGTTTTTTCTATTACATATTGCAAGATGTCTCAGATTGACCCTGAATCAGAAGCCACTTCTGGAAAAACGCTTAACTGAGTTTCAGTTCTACCAAAGCTAAGTTAATTTATTTTAAATGTTATAAATGTTTATCTTTAGCTATGGTTTGTAATAAGTTATTATGATATACTTTTACATGCGGAATCCATTAGTATTTATGCTTTATATTTTTCCATTCTTACAAGAAATATTTAGAAGATTTATAAGAAATATTTTTCTGATTCTATTTTAAAGGCTTTGTCTGACTTTGTGCCTTCTAATAAAATTTTTAGGTCTTTTTCACTTCTTTTTTAATTATTGAGGTTTCAAATGACAACATACTGATTTATCCTTCTCTGATGATGTTTTTTTCTCTTTCAGAAATTTTCTTCATCAGATATTGACACTAACAAATCTACTTTTTTATTATTTTTCTATTATTAAAGTACATTTGTTCTTTGTTGAAAAGGTGTTGATTATTTTGGATATTAAGGTAACTAGTTCTTTAAGACTAGCTGACACTATTTCTGCCTATTTATTTCTTCTGTGTTTTCAGAGGTTTTCTTTCCAATTCCCCATACTAGGGAATGGAATAGGCTGAGAATTTTCTTTTATTCCTTCTTCAAAGGTTTTAAACTATATTCTTTGCCAGCAGTTAAATTCAATTTGGAGGGTTCTCCAATTTATTGGGGCTATCTCTACTCCTACTAATTATGCTATTGTTTCTATAGCAAAATAGTATTTATTTTCCTTTAGATAGTTGTATCTTATTTATGGAAAATTATTTAGTTTCAGGTAATTTTCTTGGTCCTGTGATTTATTTGGATATTGCAATTGCTTCATTTTCTCTGTTTACTTTAAGATCAAGTATCAGATTATGATTTATTTTAGCATTGTTAAAGGGACAACATTTACTAGACTAAGTGCTGTTGCATTTGTCTTGTTGTTTTGCATTTATTGATTATGCAAGTCCACTGTATTGGCTGGTCCTTTAAACTGGACTATCATGCTAATAATTTCATTTGTGTCTTCATTTTATTGAATATTTTCGCAAATGAGGGTTAATCTATGTCTTTAGCTTTTTTAGCTAGAAGAATTTTGTGATTTTTAAAAAAAAAAAAATACATAAATAAATCCATATTTCTTTTGTTCTAAGATAATCAATTATTTGTTTTATACTTGGATTCAATTCTTAACTGTTACTCTGGGCTTCAAGATTGAGTTCTAAGACTAAAACTTTAAGCTTATACTAGTTTGGTTGTTCTTATTAAGGAACGAATTCCTGAGTTCTTTCCCAAGTAACATGTTTATAATTGGAGTTCGAAATCAGCTCCCTAATATTGCGATGTACGTGCCGTATTCCAGCTTGGCTGGTAAGGGGCAGGTTAAGACTTCTTTGAAATTTATTTTGTCCAAATTTCTTTGATTTTATTCCAGTAAGGCTAACACTTTCTTTAACTGTGTTTCTGTCCTATATATTTTGGGTACTGTTGAAGCATGGCTGGGCACCCATGGGGTTCAAGCGCTGCTCAGACCTGGAATCTTCTGGGATATTTCTTCCAGTTCCTTTTGAGGAACCGGGTTTTGGAGTTTTATTCAAACTATTTTGCCTTTTTATGGTCATTGATAGCATTATTTGTTTTCATTAGATACAATAAATGCATATTTTCATTTTTCTGTTTTCATTCAGATTATTTTCTGAGGATGCGGAATCTCATATGATTCACTTGCTCTTCAGGACATAGTTAGAGGATCTTTTTTTTAAAAGCTAATTCCTCTGACAGCACAAGGGGTTTGGGAATCTCAGGAGGTGAGATTACCAATCAACATTTTGGAACTCCGTGTAATTTTCAGAGCTCTTTAGTCGTGGCCTCTTCTAAAGAGAGAGTCGTTTATTTGTTTCCAGACGGACAATGTCACAACCGTGGCATATGTCAATCATCAAGGAGGAACTCACAGTCCTCTGGCTATGAAAGAAGTCTCTCGAATACTTGTATGGGCGGAATCCAGCTCCTGTCTAATTTCTGCGGTTCATATCCCAGGTATAGACAACTGGGAAACGGATTATCTCAGTCGCCAAACGCTACATCCGGGTGAATGGTTTCTTCACCCAGAAGTATTTCTTCAGATTGTTCAAATATGGGGACTTCCAGAAATAGATCTGATGGCTTCTCATCTAAACAAGAAGCTTCCCAGGTATCTGTCCAGATCCAGGGATCCTCAGGCGGAAGCAGTGGATGCATTGTCACTTCCTTGGAAGTATCATCCTGCTTATATCTTTCCGCCTCTAGTTCTTTTTCCAAGATTCTAAAGGAGCGTTCGTTTATTCTGCTGGTGGCTCCAGCATGGCCTCAGGTTTTGGTATGCGGATCTTGTCCGGATGGCCACTTGCCAACCGTGGACTCTTCCGTTGAGACCAGACCTTCTATCGCAAGGTCCTTTTTTTCCATCAGGATCTTAAATCCTTAAAATTGAAGGTATGGAGATTGAACGCTTGATTCTCAGTCATAGAGGTTTCTCTGACTCTGATTAATACTATGTTACAGGCTCGTTAAACTGTATCTAGGAAGATATATTATCGAGTCTGGAAGATTTACATTTCTTGGTGTTTTTCTCATCATTTTTCTTGGCATTCTTTTAGAATTCCTAGAATTTTACAGTTTCTTCAGGATGGTTTGGATAAGGTTTGTCTGCAAGTTCCTTGAAAGGTCAAATCTCTGCTCTTTCTGTTCTTTTTCACAGAAAGATTGCTAGTCTTCCTGATATTCATTGTTTTGTACAAGCTTTGGCTCGTATAAAACCTGTTAAGTCAATTTCTCCTCCTTGGAGTTTGAATTTGGTTCTGGGGGCTCTTCAAGCTCCTCCGTTTGAACCTATGCATTCTCTGGACATTAAATTACTTTCTTGGAAAGTTTTGTTTCTTTTGGCCATCTCTTCTGCTAGAAGAGTTTCTGAATTATCTGCTCTTTCTTGTGAGTCTCCTTTTCTGATTTTTCATCAGGATAAGGCGGTGTTGCGAACTTCTTTTTAATTTTTACCTAAGGTTGTGAATTCTAACAACATTAGTAGAGAAATTGTGGTTCCTTCATTGTGTCCTAATCCTAAGAATTCTAAGGAAAAGTCGTTGCATTCTTTGGATGTAGTTAGAGCTTTGAAATATTATGTTGAAGCTGCTAAGGATTTCAGAAAGACTTCTAGTCTATTTGTTATCTTTTCCGGTTCTAGGAAAGGTCAGAAGGCTTCTGCCATTTCTTTGGCATCTTGGTTAAAATCTTTGATTCATCATGCCTATGTCGAGTCGGGTAAATCTCCGCCTCAAAGGATTACAGCTCATTCTACTAGGTCAGTTTCTACTTCCTGGGCGTATAGGAATGAAGCTTCAGTTGATCAGATTTGCAAAGCAGCCACTTGGTCTTCTTTGCATACTTTTACTAAATTCTACCATTTTGATGTGTTTTCTTCTTCTGAAGCAGTTTTTGGTAGAAAAGTACTTCAGGCAGCTGTTTCAGTTTGATTCTTCTGCTTATAATTTCAGTTTTTTTCATTATAAGATTTAAACTTTATTTTGGGTGTGGATTTTTTTCAGCGGAATTGGCTGTCTTTATTTTATCCCTCCCTCTCTAGTGACTCTTGCGTGGAAGATCCACATCTTGGGTAGTCATTATCCCATACGTCACTAGCTCATGGACTCTTGCTAATTACATGAAAGAAAACATAATTTATGTTAGATAAATTCATTTCTTTCACATTAGCAAGAGTCCATGAGGCCCACCCTTTTTTGTGGTGGTTATGATTTTTTTGTATAAAGCACAATTATTCCAATTCCTTATTTTTTATGCTTTCGCACTTTTTTCTTATCACCCCACTTCTTGGCTATACGTTAAACTGATTTGTGGGTCTGGTGAGGGGTGTATTTATAGGCATTTTGAGGTTTGGGAAACTTTGCCCCTCCTGGTAGGAATGTATATCCCATACGTCACTAGCTCATGGACTCTTGCTAATATGAAAGAAATGAATTTATCAGGTAAGTTCTTACATAAATTATGTTTTGGTTCGGCTGCTTTTTCCTTACAGATAGTGTTTCTCCGTGTCTTCCTACGGATGGCAGCGTGTTACTGGACTCAGATGTTTTTCTTTCTGAGTTTGCTGCTTGTAATTTTTCTGGACTTTGTATTCAGCTGTCTTTTTAAGGACTTTGTATTCAGCTGTCTTCTTCCATGCTGTTGCACGGTGTTTGGGAGATGTTTCTTCTCCTTGATGATGCCCAGTTGCTCCTTGTGGGTTGGGCGTCGTCTCCCCTTGTTCTTGGGATCCATTCGGGTCTCTGTGGACTTGGCCTTCTTTTGAAGGGGGTTTTTCCTTTATTGGATCTTGCTGTACCTTTTGAGTATCCCTTTTGGCTCACCCTTGTCCTCTCCCTTTTGGGGATTTTGGTACTGTACTAGTAAGGGTTGTGTGGGGATCGACTGCTGGGCGACGGTTCTCCTGGAGGAGTGTTGGCTCAGTGAGTCTGCTTTGCGGTCTCTAGTAAGGCTTTCGGACTATCAGCTGGTCAGTGTCCTTGGGGCCTTTTCCTTCTAGTTTTTTTGCCCGGCTCCGACGAAGCAGGGTTTGGTTGGGTGTGTTTTTTTTTTTTCAGGACTGGTGCCTCAGATTGGGCCGCCTATTGTACCCTCCCATTTTTGCATTCATTGTCCTCTATAGCTTAGCTATTGTTTTCCCAAAAGTAATGAATGCAGCTGTGGACTCTTTCCATTTATGAAGAAAAACTTAAATTATGCTTACCTGATTATTTTCTTTTCTTCAGATGGAAAGAGTCCACAGCTCCCCGCGTCTCTTATTTTTTTATTCTTCTGGCACCTTTTCACCCTGATATTTCTTCTACTGTTCCTTGTTCCTCGGCAGAATGACTGGGAGATGAGGGAAGTGGGAGGAGTATTTAAAGGGACAGTCTACACCAGAATTGTTATTGTTTTAAAAGATAGATAATCCCTTTTTTACCCATTCCCCAGTTTTGCATAACCCACAGTTATATTTATATATTTTTTACCTCTGTGATTATCTTGTATCTGAGTCTCTGCAAACTGCCCCTTTTTCAGTTCTTTTGACAGACTTGCAGTTTAGCCAATCAGTTATAGCTCCCAGGTAACTTCACGTGCATGAGCACAGTGTTATCTATATGAAATTCATGAACTAACACCCTCTAGTGGTGAAAACCCTGTTAAAATGCATTCTTAAGAGGCGGCCTTCAAGGTCTAAGAAATTACATGCCCTATCTGAATCATGAAAGTTTTTTTTGGACTAGACTGTCCCTTTAAGCCTTTGGCTGGGGTGTCTTTGCCTTGATGTGTGGGATTCAGAGGAGACAAAGAACACCAAACAACAAGAGCTTTTAAGCCCTCCCACCTCCCTGTACTACTCAGTTTTGTTCTTTGTCTCCCAGGAGGAAGGTGAATATTAGTGGTTTTCCAGTATCTATGGGTACAGGGTTGCTTTGACCTCTCTGAGACCCATTACCCCTCTAGTTTGTGGTTTCCTGGATTCTGGAGTATAGAAATACTTGGTTTTTGGTGCAGTATTTCCTTATGGGATTTCAACCATAACCCTCCTCAGGTGTCGCTGGGACTTGTGCCTTAGACTCCTCTTGTCAGATCATCTTGTACTCTTCACCTATATCCTCTGCTTTTAGCACTGGATGGGCTACTGTATACAACTCTTCAAGATAGCTGGTGAGATCAGTGGAGTGGACACAGGCTATTGGTAAATATACCTAAATGTATAGCATAGCGAGGGGACTATATGATACCTGTAAAGAATGGAAACTTATTTTCCTTTTAGTTTTTTCTTCCGCTAGGAGAGTTTCATTGCTATTAGCCTTATCATGTGAATTGTCCTTTCTTCATTTTTAATAGGACAAAATGTTCTGCAGAACCATTGAGTTTTTACCAAGGTTGTTTCTTTGGACGATATAAACAAAGAAATTGTGGTTTCCTCTTTGTGTCCCAATTCTTTAAATAACAGAGATATGTCTTCATAACCTAAATGTGCTTAGGGCATTTAAGTTTTATTTACAGGCTGCTTGTATGAAAATGTAGCCACCAATTAGCAAGCGCTTTCCAAGGTGCTGAACCAAAAATGGGCCAGCTCCTAAGTTTTACATTCCTACTTTCCAATTAAAGATACAAAGAAAAATGTATTATAGGAGTAAATTAGAAAGTTTCTTAAAATTGCTGCTCTATCTGAATCATGAAAGAGAAACAATTTGGGTTTAGTATCCGTTTTTAAAAAAAAAAATGGAGCTTCAATAGAACCTGCAACCTGGTCTTTCTAATGCACATTGATGATAGTAAATTGGGGGATTTTGTTTTATTATTATTGCACTCTGAGTAAATCTATAATCTTTCATTTTTAGTCTCCTGCCCTTTTAATGGGGTCATCAGTGTTACTGCTTATAGTTCATGCTTTTAAGAGCCAGTGAGCAATTAGTCCTTAAGGACCAAATGTTAGGACATGTACTTCCTGTTGGCAAAATAAAACACATTTTTCTTTCATGATTTAGGTAGACCATACAATTTTCCAGTTAGTTTTTATTATCAAATTTGCTTTATTTTATTGGTATCCTTTGTTAGAGTGGCAATGCACTACTGGGAGTTAGCTGAGCACAACTTCTGAGGTAATGACAAGACAAATATTTGCAACCACCAATCAGCAGTTCGCTCCGCGTAGTGAATTGCTGCCCCTGAGCCTACCTAGGTATGCTTTTTAACAATGGATACTTAGTGAATAAAGCAAATAAGATAATGGAAGTAATTGTAAAGTTGTTTATAATCCCTATGTGAATCATGAAAGATTTCATCTCCATTAATTGTAACTTTCTTTCCTATGATATGGAGAGTCCACGACGCCATTCAATTACTAGTGGGAATATCACTCCTGGCCAGCAGGAGGAGGCAAAGAGCACCACAGCAAAGCTGTTAAAGTGAAGGTCAATTTTGATGAATTAGTGCCCGTTTTTTTAATAATCCTATTAAAAACAAGGGCACTTTAATTCATCAAAATTGACATTTCACTCTTTTTCTTTAAAAAAAACTTACCCTTTTCATTCTAGCAGCCGCTCCAGCGATTCCCACGGCCGTCGGAAGCCTCTGCAGACGTCAGAAATTACTAATCCGGCTTCCTCCAATCACAGCTTCCCCCCCAGGGGAATCTTGGCCTGATGCAACGCCGTGATTGGAGGAAGCCGGATTAGTCATTTTGGACCCTTGAAGACGGCTTGCGATGGGCGGAGGAAGTGCTGGAGCGGCTGCCAGGATTAAAAGGTGAGTTTTTGAAGAAAACAAGTGAAATGTCAATTTTGTTTAATTTAAGTGCCCTTGTTTTTAATAGGATTATTAAAAACAGGGCACTAATTCATCAAAATTGACCTAAGTATCACTCCCCTACCCAAAATCCTCAGTCATTCTCTTTGCCTCTGTCAATGGAGGAGGTGAAGTTTGGTGTCTAAAGAAGTTAATTCCACATTGCTGCCCATGGTACAGAAAGCCAGAGTTGGTTACTCTGTTCTTTCTTTTTCTACAGGTCTCTGTAAGGAGTATGTGTCCTTTCACGCCTTGTGAGCGGTCTTCCTACTGGACAGCTAGACTGCAGGTAAGTGCTTTTGTCTTCTAGGTCTTGGAGACTTGCACTTCAGAAGAATGTCATATGCAGTAGATGGGGACATTTTTAAAATCCTTTATACAGGATTTTCTTTGGCAGTGTGCAGGCACATTATGTATGTTGAGACTAGGGGTTAAAAGGATAGTAAACCCCAAAATTTTATTTTATGATTCAGATAGAGCATACAATTTTAAACAACTTTCCAATTTACTTCTATTATCAAATTTGCTTCATTCTCTTGTTATCCATTGCTGAAGGCAGCTAGTTATCCAATCACAAGAGACAAATGTGTGCAGGCACCAATTGGCGGCAGCTCCCACTAGTGTATGATGTGTGCGTATTCATTTTCTTCTGTTATGTGTGATCAGTCCACGGGTCATCATTACTTCTGGATATAACTCCTCCCCAACAGGAAATGCAAGAGGATTCACCCAGCAGAGCTGCATATAGCTCCTCCCCTCTACGTCAGTTCCAGTCATTCTCTTGCACCCAACGACTAGATAGGATGTGTGAGAGGACTATGGTGATTATACTTAGTTTTTATGACTTCAATCAAAAGTTTGTTATTTTAAAATAGCACCGGAGCGTGTTATTACTTCTCTGGCAGAGTTTGAGGAAGAATCTGTCAGAGTTTTTTACTATGATTTTAACCGGAGTAGTTAAGATCATATTGCTGTTCTCGGCCATCTGAGGGAGGTAAAGGCTTCAGATCAGGGGACAGCGGGCAGAGGAATCTGCATTGAGGTATGTAGCAGTTTTTATTTTCTGAATGGAATTGATGAGAAAATCCTGCCATACCGTTAAAATGACATGTATGTATACACTTCAGTATTCTGGGGATGGTATTTCACCGGAACTACTCTGTTAAAGGTCACTAATCCTTTTTAATAACTATTTATCATGTTAAACGTTTTTGCTGGAATGTAGAATCGTTTACATTGCTGAGGTACTGTGTGAATAAATATTTGGGCATTATTTTCCACTTGGCAGTTTTTTGCTTTATTTGTGACAGTTTCGTTTCTCTTCACTGCTGTGTGGGAGAGGGAGGGGCCGTTTTGGCGCTCTTTGCTACGCATCAAAAAATACCAGTCAGTTACTTTTATTTTTCCTGCATGATCCGGTTCATCTCTGATAGATCTCAGGGGTCTTCAAATTTCTTTGAAGGGAGGTAAATTCTCTCAGCAGAGCTGTGAGAATTCTTATAGTGACTGTGAATAAAAACGTTGCTTTGTATTTTTTATGTCAAATTTAATTATTGTTATTTTACTAATGGGAACAAACCTTTGCTAAAAGTTTTGTTGTTTTAAAGTTTGATGCTATAACTGTTTTTCAGTTCACTATTTCAACTGTCATTTAATCGTTAGTACCTCTTTGAGGCACAGTACGTTTTTTGCTAAAAAAGATTATAACCAAGTTGTAAGTTTTTTGCTAGTGTGTTAAACATGTCTGACTCAGAGGAAGATATCTGTGTCATTTGTTCCAATGCCAAGGTGGAGCCCAATAGAAATTTATGTACTAACTGTATTGATGCTACTTTAAATAAAAGTCAATCTGTACAATGTGAACAAATTTCACCAAACAGCGAGGGGAGAGTTATGCCGACTAACTCGCCTCACGCGGCAGTACCTGCATCTCCCGCCCGGGAGGTGCGTGATATTTTGGCGCCTAGTACATCTGGGCGGCCATTACAGATAACATTACAAGATATGGCTACTGTTATGACTGAAGTTTTGTCTAAATTACCAGAACTAAGAGGCAAGCGTGATCACTCTGGGGTGAGAACAGAGTGCGCTGACAATGCTAGGGCCATGTCTGATACTGCGTCACAGCTCGCAGAGCATGAGGACGGAGAGCTTCATTCTGTGGGTGACGGTTCTGATCCAAACAGATTGGACTCAGATATTTCAAATTTTAAATTTAAATTGGAGAACCTCCGTGTATTACTAGGGGAGGTCTTAGCAGCTCTCAACGATTGTAACACCGTTGCAATACCAGAGAAACTGTGTAGGTTGGATAAATACTTTGCGGTACCGGCGAGTACTGACGTTTTTCCTATACCTAAGAGACTAACTGAAATTGTTACTAAGGAGTGGGATAGACCCGGTGTGCCGTTCTCACCCCCTCCAATATTTAGAAAGATGTTTCCAATAGACGCCACCACTCGGGACTTATGGCAAACGGTCCCCAAGGTGGAGGGAGCAGTTTCTACTTTAGCTAAGCGTACCACTATCCCGGTGGAGGATAGCTGTGCTTTCTCAGATCCAATGGATAAAAAATTAGAGGGTTACCTTAAGAAAATGTTTGTTCAACAAGGTTTTATATTACAACCCCTTGCATGTATCGCGCCGATTACGGCTGCGGCAGCATTTTGGATTGAGTCGCTTGAAGAGAACCTTAGTTCATCTACGCTAGACGACATTACGGACAGGCTTAGAGTCCTTAAACTAGCTAATTCCTTCATTTCGGAGGCCGTAGTACATTTAACCAAACTTACGGCTAAGAACTCAGGATTCGCCATACAGGCACGTAGGGCGCTGTGGCTAAAATCCTGGTCAGCTGATGTTACTTCTAAGTCCAAATTACTTAATATACCTTTCAAGGGGCAGTCTTTATTTGGGCCCGGTTTGAAAGAGATTATCGCTGACATTACAGGAGGTAAGGGCCACGCCCTACCTCAAGACAAAGCCAAAGCTAAGGCTAGACAGTCTAATTTTCGTCCCTTTCGGAACTTTAAAACAGGAGCAGCATCAACCTCCACTGCACCAAAACAGGAAGGAGCTGTTGCTCGTTACAGGCAAGGCTGGAAGCCTAACCAGTCCTGGAACAAGAGCAAGCAGGCCAGGAAACCTGCTGCTGCCCCAAAGACAGCATGAACCGAGAGCCCCCGATCCGGGACCGGATCTAGTGGGGGGCAGACTCTCTCTCTTCGCCCAGGCCTGGGCAAGAGATGTTCAGGATCCCTGGGCTCTAGAGATCATATCGCAGGGATACCTTCTAGACTTCAAATTATCTCCCCCAAGAGGGAGATTTCATCTGTCAAGGTTGTCAACAAACCAGATAAAGAAAGAAGCGTTTCTACGCTGCGTACAAGATCTGTTATTAATGGGAGTGATCCATCCGGTTCCGCGGTCGGAACAAGGACAAGGGTTCTACTCAAACCTGTTTGTGGTTCCCAAAAAAGAGGGAACTTTCAGGCCAATCTTAGATTTAGAGACTCTAAACAAATTCCTAAGAGTTCCATCGTTCAAAATGGAAACTATTCGGACAATCTTACCCATGATCCAAGAGGGTCAGTACATGACCACAGTGGATTTAAAGGATGCTTACCTTCACATACCGATCCACAAAGATCATCACCGGTATCTAAGGTTTGCCTTCTTAGACAGGCACTACCAGTTTGTAGCTCTTCCATTCGGATTGGCTACGGCTCCAAGAATCTTCACAAAGGTTCTGGGTGCCCTTCTAGCGGTACTAAGACCGCGAGGGATTTCGGTAGCTCCGTACCTAGACGACATTCTAATTCAAGCTTCAAGCTTTCAAACTGCCAAGTCTCATACAGAGTTAGTTCTGGCATTTCTAAGGTCGCATGGATGGAAAGTGAACGAAAAGAAGAGTTCTCTCTTTCCTCTCACAAGAGTTCCATTCTTGGGGACTCTTATAGATTCTGTAGAAATGAAGATTTACCTGACAGAAGACAGGTTAACAAAGCTTCAAAATGCATGCCGCGTCCTTCATTCCATTCAACACCCGTCAGTAGCTCAATGCATGGAGGTGATCGGCTTAATGGTAGCGGCAATGGACATAGTACCTTTTGCACGCCTACACCTCAGACCGCTGCAATTATGCATGCTAAGTCAGTGGAATGGGGATTACTCAGATTTGTCCCCTACTCTGAATCTGAATCAAGAGACCAAAAATTCTCTTCTATGGTGGCTTTATCGGCCACACCTGTCCAGGGGGATGCCATTCAGCAGGCCAGACTGGACAATTGTAACAACAGACGCCAGCCTACTAGGTTGGGGCGCTGTCTGGAATTCTCTGAAGGCTCAGGGACTATGGAATCAGGAGGAGAGTCTCCTTCCAATAAACATTCTGGAATTGAGAGCAGTTCTCAATGCCCTTCTGGCTTGGCCCCAGTTAACAACTCGGGGGTTCATCAGGTTTCAGTCGGACAACATCACGACTGTAGCTTACATCAACCATCAGGGAGGGACAAGAAGCTCCCTAGCAATGATGGAAGTATCAAAGATAATTCGCTGGGCAGAGTCTCACTCTTGCCACCTGTCAGCAATCCACATCCCGGGAGTGGAGAACTGGGAGGCGGATTTCTTGAGTCGCCAGACTTTTCATCCGGAGGAGTGGGAACTTCATCCGGAGGTCTTTGCCCAAATACTTCGACGTTGGGGCAAACCAGAGATAGATCTCATGGCGTCTCGCCAGAACGCCAAACTTCCTCGCTACGGGTCCAGATCCAGGGATCCGGGAGCAGTTCTGATAGATGCTTTGACAGCACCTTGGAACTTCAGGATGGCTTATGTGTTTCCACCCTTCCCGCTGCTTCCTCGATTGATTGCCAAAATCAAACAGGAGAGAGCATCAGTAATTCTAATAGCACCTGCATGGCCACGCAGGACTTGGTATGCAGATCTAGTGGACATGTCATCCTGTCCGCCTTGGTCTCTACCTCTAAGACAGGACCTTCTGATACAGGGTCCATTCAAACATCAAAATCTAACTTCTCTGAAGCTGACTGCTTGGAAATTGAACGCTTGATTTTATCAAAACGTGGTTTTTCTGAGTCGGTTATTGATACACTAATTCAGGCTAGGAAGCCTGTTACCAGAAGGATTTACCATAAAATATGGCGGAAATACCTATACTGGTGCGAATCCAAAGGTTACTCCTGGAGTAAGGTTAGGATCGCTAGGATACTGTCTTTTCTACAAGAAGGTTTAGAAAAGGGTTTATCAGCTAGTTCATTAAAGGGACAGATTTCAGCTCTGTCCATCTTGTTACACAGACGTCTGTCAGAAAATCCAGACGTCCAGTCCTTTTGTCAGGCTTTAGCTAGGATCAAGCCTGTGTTTAAAGCTGTTGCTCCACCATGGAGTTTAAACTTAGTTCTTAACGTTTTACAGGGTGTTCCGTTTGAACCCCTTCATTCCATTGATATAAAAATGTTATCTTGGAAAGTTCTGTTTTTAATGGCTATTTCCTCGGCTCGAAGAGTCTCTGAGTTATCAGCCTTACATTGTGATTCCCCTTATCTGATTTTTCACTCAGACAAGGTAGTTCTGCGTACTAAACCTGGGTTCTTACCTAAGGTAGTCACTAACAGGAACATCAATCAAGAGATTGTTGTCCCATCCTTGTGTCCAAATCCTTCTTCAAAGAAGGAACGTCTTTTACACAATCTGGATGTAGTTCGTGCCCTCAAGTTCTACTTGCAGGCAACTAAAGATTTTCGCCAAACTTCTTCCTTGTTTGTCGTTTACTCTGGACAGAGGAGAGGTCATAAAGCTTCTGCTACCTCTCTCTCTTTTTGGCTTCGTAGCATAATACGTTTAGCCTATGAGACTGCTGGACAGCAGCCTCCTGAAAGAATTACAGCTCACTCCACTAGAGCTGTGGCTTCCACTTGGGCCTTTAAGAATGAGGCCTCTGTTGAACAGATTTGCAAGGCTGCAACTTGGTCTTCACTTCATACTTTTTCCAAATTTTACAAATTTGACACTTTTGCTTCTTCGGAGGCTATTTTTGGGAGAAAGGTTCTTCAGGCAGTGGTTCCTTCTGTATAATGAGCCTGCCTTTCCCTCCCGTCATCCGTGTACTTTTGCTTTGGTATTGGTATCCCAGAAGTAATGATGACCCGTGGACTGATCACACATAACAGAAGAAAACATAATTTATGCTTACCTGATAAATTCCTTTCTTCTGTTGTGTGATCAGTCCACGGCCCGCCCTGTTTTAAGGCAGGTAAATATCTTTTAAATTATACTCCAGTCACCACTTCACCCTTGGTTACTCCTTTCTCGTTGATTCTTGGTCGAATGACTGGGACTGACGTAGAGGGGAGGAGCTATATGCAGCTCTGCTGGGTGAATCCTCTTGCATTTCCTGTTGGGGAGGAGTTATATCCAGAAGTAATGATGACCCGTGGACTGATCACACAACAGAAGAAAGGAATTTATCAGGTAAGCATAAATTATGTTTTTTAACAAGGGATACTAAGAGAACAAAGCACATTTGAAAATAGAAGTGATTTTAAAAGTGTCTTAAAATGACCGGCTCAATCTGAATCATGCAAGTTTAATTTTGACTTTCCTATCCCTTTAATCTTCCCTTTATTGAGATGTTTTTCCTCTTTGGGCTAATTTTGTTTACATACTTTATTAGTATCTTTGTGTTGCTTTATACAGGGATTTATGTATAAACTTAACATTTGGCAGTTGGTTTTCTTTGTTTGCTTAGCTAGAACAGGCTAACTGACAAGCTGCTTGAGCATTTGTGTAAATTAAGCTCCGGTGTTGTAGGCAGAGGGAAACATGCGTCTTTTACTTGTTGCATAGTTTCCTCTCTCTGCTGGTCATGTGACTTCTCTCTGCTGTCGGACATTCACAGAGCGGAGCGGCGTCATTGAATTTTAGTCTCTTCAGTGTCAATCTACTATATGATCGTTTTAGAGACTTCTGGCAGCCAAATTGTGTTCCGATAAGGCACCTCAGCCGAGGTGTAGGGGGCCTGATTGGTTTATTATTTAAAAAAAAAATTGCATAACATTAAGCGGCTGTGATAGTAAACATTCTTAAAGTAACAGTGTATTTGACAAAAAATTACAATTTGGGGAATTTTTTATTTAGTATTATTTAGTATTATGGACATGGACCAAGACTCTGTGTCTTTTGACAAGTGCTTGTTATGCCTTGAGGCACAAATTGTTTTGCCTATGCAGTTCTGTGCTGCATGCTTAGCTAGAACACTTCAATTTAAAGATAATTTGTTGCCCTTTGAGCCCAGTCTCTCTCAGGATGATGCTGTTCAGGCAATGCCACAGCTTTCTCTTCAAATGTCCCAAGCCTCTATGGCATCATATACAGTGCCCTGCAGTTCATCTCAGCCTCCTGGAGGAGTTTATGTGCCTGCAGATTTTGCTGCACAGGTATCTTCTGCGACATTATCTGCTTTTTCCTATGCTGGGAAAAACGCAAGAGGAAAATTAGACATTCAGATAGTAAGGTTTCTGTTCCACCTACTGCTACGCAGGTTGCCCTCTCTCATAAGTCAGATGAGGATACGTCGGTAGCCTCTGAGGGTGAAATCTCAGATTCAGACAGTATTATTCCTTTATCTGCTATTGAAAAAGTAAACTTCAGATTTAAGCTTGAACATCTTCGTGTACTGTTAAAGGAGATATTGGCTACTTTGAACAACTCTGATACTTCTGTCGTTCTCAACCTTAAAAAATCTAGAGAACTTAACAAATACTATGATGTTCCTTCCTTTGTGGAAGTGTTTCCTGTTCTAGACCGTGTGACAGAGATTATTTCACAGGAATGGGAGAAACCAGGGATACCTTTCTCCCCATGTCCCATTTTTAAAAAGATGTTTCCTGTTACTGACTCCATTAAAGATTCATGGCGCATGGTGCCTAAAGTAGAAGGGGCTATTTCTACTCTGGCTAAAAGAACTATGATCCCTATAGAGGATAGCTGCTCCTTTAAGGATCACATGGACAAGAAGCTTGAGGCTTATTTGAAAAAGATGTATGTTCATCAGGGTCTTTAATGGCAAGCTGCAGTCTTTATTGCCACATTGGCAAGTGCTGCATCTTATTGGTGCGATGCCTTGTCTGAATCACTTTTAGTAGAAACTCCGTTAGAAGAGATTCAAGATAGGATTAAGGCTCTCAAACTAGCCAATTCCTTTATTTCTGATGCTAACATGCAAATTATTAGACTGGGAGCCAAGATGTCTGTGTTAGCCCACAGGGCTTTGTGGCTAAAATCTTAGTCAGCTGATGTTACCTCCAAGTCCAAGCTTCTGGCACTTCCTTACAAGGGTAAAACCTTGTTTGGACCTGGTCTGGCAGAAATAATTTCTAATATTACGGGTGGAAAAGGGTCTTTTCTACCACAAGATAAGAACAGACCTAAAGGACGTCAAAGTAATTTTCGTTCCTTTCGTAACTTCAAAGGTCAAAGGTCTTCCTCTCCCTCTTTCAAGCAGGAGCAACCCAAGTCCTATTGGAAGCCCAATCAGTCTTGGAACAAGGGGAAGCAATCAAAGAAACCCTCAGCTGAGTCTAAGTCAGTATGAAGGGTCGGCCCCCGGTCCGAGATCGGATCAAGTGGGGGGCAGACTTTCCTTGTTTTGTCATGCATGGATACGAGATGTCCCAGATCTTTGGGCTGTGGACATAGTATTTCAGGGTTACAAAATAAAATTTAAAACTTTTCCTCCCAGGGGCAGATTCCATCTCTCAAGATAATCTGCAGACCAGGTAAAAAGAGAGGCATTCTTGAACTGCATTCAGGACCTCCTTGGGAGTGATTGTTCCAGTTCCAGTAAGGGAACAGTGTCTAGGATTCTATTCAAATCTGTTCGTGGTTCCCAAAAAAGAGGGAACTTTTCGACCCATTTTAGACCTAAAGTGCCTCAAGTTTCTCAGGGTACCTTTCTTCAAAATGGAAACCATTCGTTCCTTTGTTCCAGGAAGGTCAGTTCATGACGACCATAGACCTGAAGGGGGCGTATCTTCATGTTCCCATCCATAGGGATCATCACAAATTCCTGAGATTCGCCTTTCTAGACAAACACTTTCAGTTTGTGGCTCTTCCGTTTGGCCTTGCCACAGCTCCCACAATTGTCTCAAAGTTTCTGGGCACTCTCTTGGCAGTGATCAAGTCTCGGGGGAATTGCAGTTGCGTCATACCTGGAGGATATATTGGTTCAGGTGCCATCTTTTCAACAAGCAAACTCTCATGCAGAGATCTTGTTGTCTTTTCTACCTTCTAACGGTTGGAAAGTGAATCTGAAAAAGAGTAACCTTGTTCCACCTACATGGGGGGTTTTCTTAGGGACCATAATAGATTCCCTGTCTATGAAAAATTTTCTGACGGAGGTCAGAAAAACCCAAATTCTCTCCTCTTGCCTCTCAGTCTACTGTGCGGCCATCAGTGGCTCAATGTTTGGAGGTAATTGGTCTGATGGTCGCTTCCATGGACATCTTTCCCTTTGCTCAATTCCATTTGAGAGCTCTGTAATTATGCATGCTCAGACAATGTAATGGAGATCATTCGGATCTGTCTCAGAGGATAGATCTAGACCAGTTGACAAGACTCTCTCCTGTGGTGGCTTTCTCAGGACCATCTTTCTCAGGGCACATGCTTCCGGAGACCTCCTGGGTGATTGTGACCACGGGCGCCAGCCTGCTAGGCTGGGGTACAGTCTGGGACTCGTTAAAGGCGCAGGTACTAAGGACTCGGGAGGAGTCTGCTCTCCCCATAAACATCTTGGAGTTGAGAGCGATTTACAATGCTCTGATGGCTTGGCCTCAATTGCCTTTAGCCCGGTTTATCAGATTTCAGTCGGACAACATCACCTCATTGGCTTACATCAACCACCAGGGAGGAACTCGGAGTTCCTTAGCTATGAAGGAGGTGGCACGGATTATTCAGTGGGCGGAAACTCACAATCGTCGTCTATCTGCCATCCACATTCCTGGAGTGGACAACTGGGAAGCAGATTTCGTGAGCAGACAGACATTTAATCCCAGGGAGTGGGCTCTCCATCTGGAGGTGTTCTCCAGGTTAACCCTCAAATGGAGGGTCCCGGAGTTGGATCTGATGGCGTCTCGGAAGAACGCCAAGCTTCCAAGGTGTACGGTTCAAGGTCAAGAGATCCTCAGGCCGCTCTGATAGATGATCTGGTGGTTCCTTGGGATTTCGCTCTAGCATACCTGTTTCATCCATTTGCGCTCCTTCCACGAGTTATTGCTTGTATCAAAGAAGAGAGAGCATCAGTAATTCTAATAGTTCCTGCATGACCTCGCAGGATCTGGTATGCAGACCTAGTGAAGATGTCATCTAAACTTGGAGGTTTCCTCTGAGGAAGGACCTTCTAACTCCGGGTCCATTCCTCCATCCAAATCTCGTTTCTCTGAAGCTGACTGCTTGGAGATTGAACGCTTAGTTCTGTCTAAGTGTGGATTTTCTGAGTCAGTCATTGAGACCAGGATCCAGGCCATAAGTTATGGTGTAAATACCTTTATTGGTGTGAATCTAAGGGCTACTCTTGGAGTAGGGTCAGGATTCCTAGAATTTTGTCTTTTCTCCAGGAAGGTCTGGAGAAAGGGTCGTCAGTTAGTTCTCTGAAAGATCAGATTTCTACATGATCTATTTCTCCAACATAGGTGTGTCCGGTCCACGGCGTCATCCTTACTTGTGGGATATTCTCTTCCCCAACAGGAAATGGCAAAGAACCCAGCAAAGCTGGTCACATGATCCCTCCTAGGCTCCGCCTACCCCAGTCATTCTCTTTGCCGTTGCACAGGCAACATCTCCACGGAGATGGTTAAGAGTTTTTTGGTGTTTAAATGTAGTTTTTATTCTTCAATCAAGTGTTTGTTATTTTAAAATAGTGCTGGTATGTACTATTTACTCTGAAACAGAAAAGAGATGAAGATTTCTGTTTGTAAGAGGAAGATGATTTTAGCAAACGTTACTAAAATCGATTGCTGTTTCCACACAGGACTGTTGAGATGAAGTAACTTCAGTTGGGGGAAACAGTTGGCAGACTTTTCTGCTTGAGGTATGACTGGCCACATTTCTAACAAGACTATGTAATGCTGGAAGGCTGTCATTTCCCCTTATGGGGACCGGTAAGCCATTTTCTTAGATTAAGTAAAAGAATAAAGGGCTTTATAAGGGCTTAAAAAACTGGTAGACATTTTTCTGGGCTAAAACGATTACTTTGCTAAGCATATTTTGCAGATTATAACTCTTAATAGTTATTATAATCTTGGGGATTGTTTAGAAAAACGGCAGGCACTGTATTGGACACCTTTTTCAGATGGGGGCCTTTTCTAGTTATAGGCAGAGCCTCATTTTCGCGCCACTAATGCGCAGTTGTTTTTGGAGAGCAAGGCATGCAGATGCATGTGTGAGGAGCTAAGAACCACTGAAAAAGCTTATAGAAGGCGTCATTTGGTATCGTATTCCCCTCTGGGCTTGGTTGGGTCTCAGCAAAGCAGATAGCTGGGACTGTATAGGGGTTAAATGTAAAAACGGCTCCGGTTCCGTTATTTTAAGGGTTAAAGCTTTCAAATTTGGTGTGCAATACTTTTAAGGCTTTAAGACACTGTGGTGAAATTTTGGTGAATTTTGAACAATTCCTTCATACTTTTTCACATATTCAGTAATAAAGTGTGTTCAGTTTGAAATTTAAAGTGACAGTAACGGTTTTATTTTAAAACGTTTTTTGTGCTTTGTTGACAAGTTTAAGCCTGTTTAACATGTCTGTACCATCAGATAAGCTATGTTCTATATGTATGAAAACCAAGGTTTCTCCCCATTTAAATTTATGTGATAATTGTGCCATAGTGTCCAAACAAAGTAGGGACAATGATGCCACAGATGATATTGCCCAAGATGATTCCTCAAATGAGGGGAGTAAGCATGATACTGCATCATCCCCTTCTGTGTCTACACCAGTTTTGCCCACACAAGAGGCCCCTAGTACATCTAGTGCGCCAATACTTATTACCATGCAACAATTAACGGCTGTAATGGATAATTCTATTGCAAACATTTTATCCAAAATGCCTACTTATCAGAGAAAGCGCGATTGCTCTGTTTTAAACACTGAAGAGCAAGAGGACGCTGATGATAACTGTTCTGACATACCCTCACACCAATCTGAAGGGGCCAGGAGGGAGGTTTTGTCTGAGGGAGAAATTTCAGATTCAGGAAAAATTTCTCAACGAGCTGAACCTGATGTTGTAACATTTAAATTTAAATTAGAACATCTCCGCGCACTGCTTAAGGAGGTATTATCTACTCTGGATGATTGTGACAATTTGGTCATTCCAGAGAAATTATGTAAGATGGACAAGTTCCTAGAGGTCCCGGTGCCCCCCGACGCCTTTCCTATACCCAAGCGGGTGGCGGACATAGTAAATAAGGAGTGGGAAAGGCCCGGCATACCTTTTGTTCCTCCCCCTATATTTAAGAAATTATTTCCTATAGTCGACCCCAGAAAGGACTTATGGCAGACAGTCCCCAAGGTCGAGGGGGCGGTTTCTACTCTAAACAAACGCACTACTATTCCTATAGAAGATAGTTGTGCTTTCAAAGATCCTATGGATAAAAAATTAGAGGGTTTGCTTAAAAAGATGTTTGTTCAGCAAGGTTACCTTCTACAACCAATTTCATGCATTGTTCCTGTCACTACGGCAGCGTGTTTCTGGTTCGAGGAACTAGAAAAGTCGCTCAATAAAGAATCTTCGTATGAGGAGGTTATGGACAGAGTTCAAGCACTTAAATTGGCTAACTCTTTTATTTTAGATGCCGCTTTGCAATTAGCTAGATTAGCGGCGAAAAATTCAGGGTTTGCTATCGTGGCGCGCAGAGCGCTTTGGCTAAAGTCTTGGTCAGCGGATGTGTCTTCCAAGACAAAATTGCTTAACATCCCTTTCAAAGGTAAAACACTGTTTGGACCTGATTTGACAGAGATTATTTCAGACATCACCGGGGGAAAGGGCCACGCCCTCCCTCAGGATAGGTCTTTTAAGGCTAAAAATAAGCCTAATTTTCGTCCCTTTCGCAGAAACGGACCAGCCTCTAATTCTACATCCTCTAAGCAAGAGGGTAATACTTCACAACCCAAACCAGCCTGGAGACCGATGCAAGGCTGGAACAAGGGTAAGCAGGCCAAGAAGCCTGCCACTGCTACCAAAACAGCATGAAGGGATGGCCCCCGATCCGGGACCGGATCTGGTGGGGGGCAGACTTTCTCTCTTTGCTCAGGCTTGGGCAAGAGATGTTCAGGATCCTTGGGCACTAGAAATAGTTTCTCAAGGTTATCTCCTGGAATTCAAGGAACTACCCCCAAGGGGAAGGTTCCACAGGTCTCAATTATCTTCAAACCAAATAAAAAGACAGGCATTCTTACATTGTGTAGAAGACCTGTTAAAGATGGGAGTAATTCATCCAGTTCCAATAAGAGAACAAGGGATGGGGTTTTATTCCAACCTGTTCATAGTTCCCAAAAAAGAGGGATTATTCAGACCAATTTTAGATCTCAAGATCCTAAACAAATTTCTCAGGGTTCCATCGTTCAAAATGGAAACCATTCGAACGATCCTTCCCACCATCCAGGAAGGTCAATTTATGACCACGGTGGATTTAAAGGATGCGTACCTACATATTCCTATCCACAAGGAACATCATCAGTTCCTAAGGTTCGCTTTTCTGGACAAGCATTACCAGTTTGTGGCACTTCCATTCGGATTAGCCACTGCTCCGAGAATTTTCACAAAGGTACTAGGGTCCCTTCTAGCGGTTCTAAGACCAAGGGGCATTGCAGTAGTACCTTACTTGGACGACATCCTGATTCAAGCGTCGTCTCTGTCAAAAGCAAAGGCTCATACGGACATCGTCCTAGCCTTTCTCAGATCTCACGGATGGAAAGTGAACAAAGAAAAAAGTTCTCTGTCCCCGTCAACAAGAGTTCCCTTCTTGGGAACAATAATAGATTCCTTAGAAATGAGGATTTTTCTGACAGAGGTCAGAAAATCAAAAATTCTAAGCTCTTGTCAAGTACTTCATTCTGTTCTTCGTCCTTCCATAGCGCAGTGCATGGAAGTAATAGGATTGATGGTTGCAGCAATGGACATAGTTCCTTTTGCACAAATTCATCTAAGACCATTACAACTTTGCATGCTCAGACAGTGGAATGGGGATTATACAGACTTGTCTCCGACGATTCAAGTAGATCAAAAGACTAGAGATTCACTCCGTTGGTGGCTGATCCTGGACAATCTGTCACAGGGAATGAGCTTCCGCAGACCAGAGTGGGTCATTGTCACGACCGACGCCAGTCTGGTGGGCTGGGGCGCGGTCTGGGAACCCCTGAAAGCTCAGGGTCTATGGTCTCGGGAAGAATCTCTTCTCCCGATAAACATTCTGGAACTGAGAGCGATATTCAATGCTCTCAAAGCTTGGCCTCAACTAGCAAAGGCCAAATTCATAAGGTTTCAATCAGACAACATGACGACTGTTGCATATATCAACCATCAGGGGGGAACAAGGAGTTCCCTGGCGATGGAAGAAGTGACCAAAATAATTCAATGGGCGGAGGATCACTCCTGCCACTTGTCTGCAATCCACATCCCAGGAGTGGAAAATTGGGAAGCGGATTTTCTGAGTCGTCAGACATTCCATCCGGGGGAGTGGGAACTCCATCCGGAAATCTTTGCCCAAATAACTCAATTATGGGGCATTCCAGACATGGATCTGATGGCGTCTCGTCAGAACTTCAAGGTTCCTTGCTACGGGTCCAGATCCAGGGATCCCAAGGCGACTCTAGTAGATGCACTAGTAGCACCTTGGACCTTCAACCTAGCTTATGTATTCCCACCGTTTCCTCTCATTCCCAGGCTGGTAGCCAAGATCAATCAGGAGAGGGCTTTGGTGATCTTGATAGCTCCTGCGTGGCCACGCAGGACTTGGTATGCAGACCTGGTGAATATGTCATCGGCTCCACCATGGAAGCTACCTTTGAGACAGGACCTTCTTGTTCAAGGTCCATTCGAACATCCGAATCTGGTTTCCCTCCAACTGACGGCTTGGAGATTGAACGCTTGATTTTATCAAAGCGTGGGTTTTCAGATTCTGTAATAGATACTCTGATTCAGGCTAGAAAGCCTGTAACTAGAAAAATTTACCATAAAATATGGAAAAAATATATCTGTTGGTGTGAATCTAAAGGATTCCCATGGAACAAGATAAAAATTCCTAAGATTCTATCCTTTCTACAAGAAGGTTTGGAGAAAGGATTATCTGCAAGTTCTCTGAAGGGACAGATCTCTGCTTTATCTGTTTTACTTCACAAAAGGCTGGCAGCTGTGCCAGATGTTCAAGCATTTGTTCAGGCTCTGGTTAGAATCAAGCCTGTTTACAGACCTTTGACTCCTCCCTGGAGTCTAAATCTAGTTCTTTCAGTTCTTCAAGGGGTTCCGTTTGAACCCTTACATTCCGTAGATATTAAGTTATTATCTTGGAAAGTTTTGTTTTTGGTTGCAATTTCTTCTGCTAGAAGAGTTTCAGAGTTATCTGCTCTGCAGTGTTCTCCGCCCTATCTGGTGTTCCATGCAGATAAGGTGGTTTTGCGTACTAAGCCTGGTTTTCTTCCGAAAGTTGTTTCCAACAAAAATATTAACCAGGAGATAGTTGTACCTTCTTTGTGTCCGAATCCAGCTTCAAAGAAGGAACGTTTGTTACACAATTTGGACGTAGTCCGTGCTCTAAAATTCTATTTAGAGGCTACTAAAGAATTCAGACAAACATCTTCTTTGTTTGTTGTTTATTCTGGTAAAAGGAGAGGTCAAAAAGCAACTTCTACCTCTCTTTCCTTTTGGCTTAAAAGCATTATCCGATTGGCTTATGAGACTGCCGGACGGCAGCCTCCTGAAAGAATCACAGCTCACTCCACTAGGGCTGTGGCTTCCACTTGGGCCTTCAAGAACGAGGCTTCTGTTGACCAGATATGTAAGGCAGCGACTTGGTCTTCTCTGCACACTTTTGCAAAATTTTACAAATTTGATACTTTTGCTTCTTCGGAGGCTATTTTTGGGAGAAAGGTTTTGCAAGCTGTGGTGCCTTCCGTTTAGGTGACCTGATTTGCTCCCTCCCTTCATCCGTGTCCTAAAGCTTTGGTATTGGTTCCCACAAGTAAGGATGACGCCGTGGACCGGACACACCTATGTTGGAGAAAACAGAATTTATGCTTACCTGATAAATTACTTTCTCCAACGGTGTGTCCGGTCCACGGCCCGCCCTGGTTTTTTTAATCAGGTCTGATGAATTATTTTCTCTAACTACAGTCACCACGGTATCATATGGTTTCTCCTATGCATATTTCCTCCTGTCCGTCGGTCGAATGACTGGGGTAGGCGGAGCCTAGGAGGGATCATGTGACCAGCTTTGCTGGGCTCTTTGCCATTTCCTGTTGGGGAAGAGAATATCCCACAAGTAAGGATGACGCCGTGGACCGGACACACCGTTGGAGAAAGTAATTTATCAGGTAAGCATTAATTCTGTTTTTGTTACATAAACGTCTGGCGCATGTGCCAATCTTTTTTTTTTGTCAGGCCCTGGTCAGAATAAGGCCTGTATTTAAACCTGTTGCTTCTCCTTGGAGCCTTAATCTTGTTCTTAAAGTGTTGTAGCAGGCTCCATTTGAGCCAATGCATTTCATAGATAGTTGCTATGTTGGAAGGTTTTGTTTATTATTGCTATCTCTTCTGCTCTGAGAGTTTCGGAACTTTCAGCTTTGCAGTACTTTTCGTACTTAATTGGGGTTTCTTCCTAAAGTGGTTTCGGATAGAAATATTAATCAGGAAATTGTTGTCCCTTCTCTCTGTCCCAATCCTTCTTCTCATAAAGAACGTCTCTTGCACAACTTGGATGTTGTGCGTGCTCTAAAATTCTACCTACAGGCAACTAAGGATTTTCGCCAGTCTTCTGCCCTGTTTGTTTGTTTCTCAGGAAAGCGTAAGGGTCAGAAGGCTATTTCTACTTCTCTTTCCCTCTGGTTGAGAAGTATGATTTGTTTTGCTTATGAGACTGCTGCACAGCAGCCTCCTGAGAGAATTACAGCTCATTCCACTAGGGCTGTCTCCTCTTCTTGGGCTTTCAAAAATGAAGCTTCTGTGGAACAGATTTGCAAGGTTTGTCCTCTCTGCATACTTTTTCCAAATTTTATAATTTGATACTTTTGCCTCAGCTGAGGCCTCTTTTGGGAGAAAGGTTCTTCAAGCGGTGGTGCCTTCTGTTTAGGTCTACCTGTCTTGTTCTCCCTCCCTGTTCATTCTGTGTCCTCTAGCTTTGGTATTGGTTCCCCCTAGTAATTGAATGACGTTGTGGACTCTCCATATCTTAGGAAAGAAAAACAAATTTATGCTTACCTGATAAATTTCTTTCTTTCCGGATATGGAGAGTCCACGACCCCACCCTTTATTAAGACAGTTATTTTTGGCTAAACCTCAGGCACACCTTTGTGTTATTCCTTTCCATCTAAAGGGGAGGAGAGTTAATGGCTTCATTTATTACTTGTGGGAATTAAGAACCTGGCCACCAGGAGGAGGCAAAGACACCCCAGCCAAAGGCTTAAATACCTCCCCCACTTCCCTCATCCCCCATTCATTCTTTGCCTTTTCGTCATAGGAGGTTGGCAGAGAAGTATTGGAAGATTCGTAGTAGTCTCTTATGGAGGGTAGTACTCTTCGGAATGGGACTGGAGTTTTATGTAGTCCTGTCAGCCTCTCAGTGAGCGCTTAGGTGAAAGTTAGAGTCCGGAGATGCAGGGAGAGTCTTTCTGCGAAACCATCCCAACTCAGATTAACAGCTCCATAAGCAATCAGCGTTGACGAGTTTCGCTGCCTGCTTTCTACACTCAAGTACATGTCAGGAGCGAGGCTACTACACTGTCACACTTGAGAGGCCATGTTCCTGTTCCACGGCGTAGATTCTGGTAAGATTGTTTCATTTTTTATACACATAATGATAATGCAGAAGACAGGGTCACAATGTGATACCTCTTATCTTTATAGAATCAAGGATTAATATCCCTGGTAGGTGGATTATTGAACTGGGGGGGGGTGGGGTTGTGCATAATATTGTTTGTTGTGTCATTGCTGCAATGTGTGAGATGTGGCTCTGGCAATGGGTGAACTTTAGTTTAATTTTCGGGAGTATTTGCACGGCAGATTTGGTGCGTTTTCTCCCTAGTGCAGGGGCGGTCCTGCGAGGCATTCCTTCTGTCGGGTGGGGCCTATCAACTTCCTTGCTTGACCGGCGGCGCAGGAGACGTAACGGTTTCTGTAGTCCGGGTCATAGGAGGTGGTGAGTGCCCCGGCCATTGGAGGTTATAAAGGTGCTATTTTTATTTATAAGTAGTCCGTACTAAAGCCGCAAGCTATGGAGGACTCTGACGCGATAGAGGGTACTCCTTCTTTAACTAAGTCTAGTACCTGTATTTATTGCGAGTAGGTTCTGGTAGATCCGCCTGCACAACTATGTTCCACATGCCTTGATAAAGTCACAACATCTCGAAAGAAAAGGATGTCTAGTACTAATGAGCCGTCCACCTCTGAGGGCTCCCCGTCCCGTAAGGTGCGTTTCCTACATGCTTCTCAGAGTACACATGCAGCGCCACAGGGCATGTCTATTTCTCCTACGGTAGTGATCCGTTGGCCATCAGATTTTGCGGACTAACTGCAAAGGGTGGTCTCTAAGGTGATAAGTGCCTTCCCACGTTCTGCCAATCGTAAGGTAAAATATGGTGATCCGGCCCAGGGGTCTTATACTCCAGCGGATATCTCGGAAAGATTATCCGCTCACGAGAACGAGGACGACTCTTCAGAGGACGTTCCTTCTTCGTCTGAGTCCATGTCATCTAAAGCTCCCACTGCAGAGGAGCCTGACTTTAGGTTTAGGATGGAAAATGTGTGCTTTTTGCTGAAGTATGTTCCGGGACCGAAACTACCGGAGGAACCTTCGATTTCTAAGCTTGATAAAGTGTATGAGGACAGGGTGGTACCTCAGACCTTCCCGGTTCCTGTTAATATGGCTAACATTATTAAGAATGAATGGGAGAAATTAGGTTCTTCCTTTTCCCCTTCTTCCTTTAAGAAGCTGTTCCCTGTTCCAGACTCTCAGCTCGAGCTATGGGGGACTGTCCCTAAGGTGGATGGTGCTATCTCTACGCTCGCGAAGCAGACGAAGATTCCTCTTGAGGATAGTTCGTCGTTTAAAGAGCCCATAGATAAGAAGTTGGAGAACATGTTAAAGATGTTCCAACACACAGGGTTTGTTTTTCAGCCAGCAGCGGCGGTAGCTGCAGTTGCCGGAGCTGCAACATATTGGTGCGAGTCTCTGTCTGACATGATCGAGAGGGAGTCTCCCCTCGACGAGATACAGGAGAAAATTAAGGCCTTGAGGGTCGCTAATTCTTTTATTTGTGATGCCAATATGCAAATTATTCGCCTTAACGCAAAGGTGTCAGGTTTTTCCGTATTAGCCCGCAGGGCTCTGTGGTTAAAGTCATGGTCTGCGGACATGACCTCCAAGTCCAGACGTCTATCCTTTACCTTTCAGGGAAATATCCTGTTCAGTCCAGGATTGGCCTCGATCATATCCACGGTTACGGGAGTCAAGGGCGCTTTCCTACCGCAGGATAAAAAGGTTAAGCCTAAGGGATCTACTTTTCGTTCCTTTCGTGCGGACAAGGCCCAACGCCAGCAGCCCGCCGCAAAAGCGGATCAGTCCAAGGGTACTTGGAAACCAGCTCAGTCTTGGAATAAGTCCAAGCGGAACAAGAAGCCCTCCGAAACAAAGTCGGCATGAAGGAGCGGCCCCCGACCGGTCTCCGGACCATGTAGGGGGCAGATTATCTCTTTTCTCAGAGGCCTAGTTACAGGATGTTCAAGACCCTTGGGTTCTGGAGGTTGTCGCCCAGGGATACAGGATAGGGTTCAGATCTCATCCGCCCAGGGGCAGATTCCTCCTGTCAAATCTGTCTTGCAGACCAGAAAAGAGAGAAGCCTTTCTAGAATGTGTGAGGGATCTCTCTTCTCTGAGTTATCGTACCAGTACCACCAGCAGAAAGGGGTCTAGGGTACTATACAAACCTTTTCGTGGTCACAAAGGAGGGCACGTTCCGCCCGATTCTAGACCTAAAATGTTTAAACAAATTTCTAGCTGTTCCATCGTTCAAAATGGAAACGATCAGATCGATTCTGCCCCTAGTTCAAGAGGGTCAGTTCATGACGACAATAGACTTGAAGAATACCTACCTTCATGTGCTGATCCACAGGGATCACTTCAGGTTCCTGAGATTTGCATTTCTGGACCAACATTTCCGGTTTGTGACCCTTCCCTTTGGTCTGGCGACGGCCCGAGAGTCTTTACGAAGGTTCTGGGGGCACTACTTGCAGTGGCCAGATCCAGAGGCATTGCTGGGGCGCCCTATCTAGACGACATCCTAGTCCAGGCGCCGTCGTTCAGTCTCGCAAAGGATCACTCCAGGGCACTTCTTTTGTTACTCCAATTTCATGGTTAGAAGATAAACTCGGGAAAGAGCTCCCTGACTTCCAGCAACAGGGTGGAGTTCCTGGGAACGATAATAGATTATATATCCATGAAGATATTTCTCACAGATCAGTGACGCAGGAAAATTGCGTCCACCTCTCTTGCCCTTTAGTTCTCCTCCAGTCCCTCTGTGACTCAGAGTATGGAGGTGATCGGGCTCATGGTATCCAGCATCAATGTCATTCCTTTCGCAAAGGTTCCATCTCAGACCTCTTCAGTTGTGTATGTTGAGACAGTGGAATGGCGATCATTCAGATCTATCCCAACAGATTTCACTGGACGTTCGGACGAGGGGTTCCCTTTCTTGCTGGATCTGTCTGCAACAACTGTGTCAGGGGACATTCTTCCTGAGACCGTTCTGGGAGATTGTGACCACTGACGCGACTCTGGCAAGATGGGGTGCTGTTTGGGGTGCCAGGATGGCACAGGGAAATTGGTCTTGAGAGGAGTCCCTCCTCCCGATCAATATTCTGGAACTTTGGGCGATCTACAATGCTCTGAAGGCGTGGCCTCTCCTGGGGTCGTTCAGCTTCATCAGGTTCCAGACAGACAACGTTACCTCTGTGGCCTACATCAACCATTTTAAGGGGGCGAGAAGCTCCCTAGCAATGAGGGAGGTTTCTCGGATATTGGAATGGGCAGAGTCCCACAGCTGCTTGCTCTCGACAATCCTCATTCCGGGTGTGGACAACTGGGAAGCGGATTTTCTAAGCAGGCAATCCTTCCATCCAGGGGAATGGTCCCTCAATCCTGAGGTGTTTGCGGAAATTTGTCTCAGGGGACGCCGGAGATAGATCTCATGGTGTCCAGACTCAATTGCAAGCTACCCAGATACGTGTCGCGATCCAGGGATCCCCAGGCAGAGCTGACAGATGCCTTAGCGTTTTTTTGGGGGTTTAACCTAGTTTACGTTTTTCCACCTTTGCCACTTCTACCTCGAGTAGTGGCCCGCATCAAGCAGGAGCAAGCTTGAGCTATTCTGATTGCTCTGTCGTAGCCGAGGACGTGGTTTGCGGATCTAATGGGGATGTCATTGTCTCCTCCATGGAGGTTACCCTGTCGCAGGGATCTGTTGGTACAGGGTCCCTTTCAACATCAAAATCTAGATTCTCTGAGGCTGACTGCGTGGAGATTGAACGCTTAGTCTTAGCTAAGAGAGGATTTTCTGAGAAAGTGATTGATACTCTCATTCAGGCCAGGAAGCCGGTCACTCGTCGCATCTATCATAAGGTGTGGAGGACTTGCTTGTCCTGGTGTGAGAAGTATGGATATCCTTGGCACAAGGTTTAGGTATCCAGGATTCTCTCCTTTCTCCAGGATGGATTGGAGAAGGGGCTTGCCGTCAGTTCCCTGAAGGGACAGATTTCGGCTTTATCATTTCTGTTGCACAAGATGCTTACTGAGCTTCCTGATATTCATTCTTTTGTTCAGGCTCTGTCTAGAATCAGGCCTGTTTTTAGACAGTCCGCTCCTCCCTGGAGCTTGAACTTGGTTTTGAAGGTGTTGCAGAGGCTTCCGTTTGAACCTATGCACTCTCTTGACAAGTTACTTTCTTGGAAGGTTCTGTTTTTGTTGGCTGTTGCATTGGCACGCAGAGTATCTGAGTTGGCGGCCTTGCAATATGAGCCTCCTTATCTGTTTTTTCACGCTAAGGCTGTTCTTCGCACTGGTTTGGGATTTCTTCCCAAGGTTGTGTCTACCAGTGACATCAATCAGGAAATGGTTGTTCCTTCTTTGTGTCCTAACCCTTCTTCTCCTAAGGAGAGGTTACTTCATAATTTGAGCTTTGAAGTTTTATCTTCAGGCTAAGAATGATTTCAGACAGTCTACATCTCTTTTGTGGTGTATTCAGGGAAGCGCAAGGGGCAGAAAGCCTCTTCAACTTCTTTGTCCTTTTGGTTGAGGAGCATGATTCGCTTGGCCTACGAGTCAGTGGGACATAAGCCTCCTCAGAGGATCACGGCTCATTCCACTAGACCTGTGGCAGCTTCTTGGGCCTTCAAGAATGATGCATCTATGGAGCAGATTTGTAAGGCAGCTACCTGGTCCTCCTTACACACCTTTACAAAATTTTACAAATTTTTGCTTCGGCGGAAGCAGTTTTTGGGAGAAAGGTTTTACAGGCTGTGGTGCCCTCAGATTAGATTTTTTTTCATTGTGTCCTCTAGATCTTGGGTATTTGTTCCCACAAGTAATGATTGAAGCCGTGGACTCTCCTCCCCTTTAGATGAAAAATATAAATTATGCTTACCTGATAATTTAATTTAGAGTCCACGGTTCCTGCCCGTTGCTCCAGTGGGCGGACCTAAAATTAATATTATTCTTCTGGCACCATTTATACCCTGATATTTCTCCTACTGTTCCTTGTTCCCTTGGCAGAATGTCTGGGGGATGAGGGAAGTGGGGGAGGTATTTAAAGGGTCAGTCTACCATAGAACTGTTATTGTTTTAAAAGATAGATAATCCCTTAATTACCCATTCCCCAGTTTTGCATAACCAACACAGTTATATTAATATACTTTTTACCTCTGTGATTATCTTGTATCTAAGAACCTTCTTCCAGCCCCCTGATCACATGACTGTGACTGTTTATTATCTATTGTCTTGCATTTAGTATTGTTTTGTGCTAAATCTTAAATAACCCCCTGTGCCTGAACACAGTGTTATCTATATGGCCCACGTGTACTTTGTCTCTTTGTGTTGAAAAGAGATTTAAAAAGCATGTGATAAGAGGCGGCACTCAAAGGCTTAGAAATTAGCATATGAGCCTACCTAGGTTTAGTTTAAACTAAGAATACCAAGAGAAAAAAGCAAATTTGATGATAAAAGTAAATTGGAAATTTGATTAAAATTAAAAGTCCTATCTGAATAATGAAAGTTTAATTTATACTAGACTGTCCCTTTAAGCCTAAGGCTGGGGTGTGTCTGCCTCCTCCTGGTGGCCAGGTTCTTAATTCACAAAAGTAATGAATGAAGCCGTGGACTCTCCTCCCCACTATGGAAATGAAATTATCAGGTAAGCATAATTTATATTTATCCATTTCCCTTCGGTCAAATGACTGGGGATTATGGGTAGGGGAGTGACACTTAACAGCTTTGCTGTGGTGCTCTTTGCCGCCTCCTGCTGGCCAGGAGTGATATTCCAACTACTAACTGAATGACATTGTGGACTCTCCATATCCGGTAAGAAAGAAATTTATCAGGTAAGCATACATTTTGTTATTTGACTCAAAAAATATTTATTACAATGTGCTCTTCCAAAAGGCGATAGCATTTTTTAGAATATAAAGGGACAGACAGCATGCAAATCAATTTATATTTACTTATGATTTTTGTATCCTTTGTTGAAGAGCATATCTGGATAAGCTCTGAAGTGTGCACTTTTTTGTTTTTTAATTAAACTTCAGTCTTTTTCTCTAGGGTATCTTAATTACCTGAAACATCACATTAATACGTGTTTTTATTATCACAGGTTCTTCAGAAGATCTTAAATTCTGCATAATCTATTTAGCAGAGGTAAGTTGCACTATAGAGAAGTTTTTGTTCTGTTGTAGATTTATGGGTTTTTTTGGGGGTGGGGTTTTCCCTTAAAGGGACAGTCAACACCAAATTGTTTAAAAAAAAAAAAAAAGATAACGCCTTTACTACCCATTTCCCAGCTTTGTACAACCATCATTACATTAATATACTTTATAACATTTAAACCTCTAAATGTCTGCCATTTTCTAAGCCACTACAGACAGTCTCTTATCACATGCTTTTTTATTAGCTTTTTCACAACAGGAGACTGCTAGTTCATGTGGGCCATATGGATAACATTGTGCTCACGCCCGTGGAGTTGTGCACAACACTTCACTAATTGGCTAAAATACAAATTGATAAGTAATAAATAAGTCATGTGATCAGGGGGCAGTCTGCAGAAGCTTAGATACAAGGTAATCACAGAGGTAAAAAGTATATTAATATAACTGAGATAAGGAGCAGTCTGCAGAGGCTTAGATACAGGGTAATCACAGAGGTAAAAAGTACATTAATATAACTGAGATAAGGAGCAGTCTGCAGAGGCTTAGATACAAGGTAATCACAGAGGTAAAAAGTACATTAATATAACTGAGATAAGGAGCAGTCTGCAGAGGCTTAGATACAAGGTAATCACAGAGGTAAAAAGTACATTAATATAACTGAGATAAGGAGCAGTCTGCAGAGGCTTAGATACAAGGTAATCACAGAGGTAAAAAGTATATTAATATAACTGAGATTAGGAGCAGTCTGCAGAGGCTTAGGTACAAGGTAATCACAGAGGTAAAAAGTATATTAATATAACTGAGATAAGGAGCAGTTTGCAGAGGCTTAGATACAAGGTAATCACAGAGGTAAAAAGTATATTAATATAACTGAGATAAGGAGCAGTCTGCAGAGGCTTAGATACAAGGTAATCACAGAGGTAAAAAGTATATTAATATAACTGAGATAAGGGGCAGTCTGCAGAGGCTTAGGTACAAGGTAATCACAGAGGTAAAAAGTATATTAATATAACTGAGATAAGGAGCAGTTTGCAGAGGCTTAGATACAAGGTAATCACAGAGGTAAAAAGTATATTAATATAACTGAGATAAGGAGCAGTCTGCAGAGGCTTAGATACAAGGTAATCACACAGAGGTAAAAAGTATATTAATATAACTGAGATAAGGAGCAGTCTGCAGAGGCTTAGGTACAAGGTAATCACAGAGGTAAAAAGTATATTAATATAACTGAGATAAGGAGCAGTTTGCAGAGGCTTAGATACAAGGTAATCACAGAGGTAAAAAGTATATTATTATAACTGTGTTGGTTATGTAAAACTGAGGACTGGGTAATAAAGGGATTATCTATCTTTTTAAACAATAACAATTTTGGAGTTGACTATCCCTTTAATTTAAATTTTTAGATTCTGTGACCAACAATTTGAGTTGCTGTATTTGTATACACAATTAGCTTTGTGGCAAACCTTAAATATGTTGATCACATCGCTTGTTTGTTTAACTCTAAGGCTGCTTTCTTAGTCATATTTTTGTGCCATATGCAATTCATTGGTTTTATATTTGTTTTGTAAGATACATACACAGCCACATACTGCCTTTTTAGCAGACACATGAGATGTTGTATTTGTGCTTTAGTAAGGGCTTCTAGATTGCAAGAGTTGGTTGTATTCAAAGCAGCTGCGGAACACCCCTTCAAATAGGCTGCACTATCTCTTGCACTTCACCTCTCTTGCTCCTCCTCCCTCTGATGATCATGAGCACAGCAGGGTCATTATTAGAATTGTGTATACTGTATGTATAGATAAAAGTTATCTGAAAAGTTTCAAACCAAACCTTTAGGGTGGGATGCTATGCCCCCTGCTGGTAGAAGGCAGCGAGTCCTGTTAGTTTGTGGAAGTATAGGGGAGAGTATGATTGCGAGGTACAGGATGTGTCAGATTATTGTACTGTTTGACCTTTTGTCTGAACAGCTACAAAACAATAACAGGCAATCATATAAGAAACAAAGCCTTTCTTTTCTGTCCTGTGTTGGAAATGCCCTTAAACCATTCATAAAATTCTTTGTTTTATTGAATCAGCTGCTGCCATCTTGTGGAACATTTGTGCATAAATACAGAATTGACCAAAATCACATTAGTACCGAGACTTTGTTATCCAGTAGGTAGTAGTAATGTTTTTTTTGTCGTCTAGTTATGCACAAACATGCACTTCGTTATTTTCAGTAAAGTAAAAAATGAATCTTTAACATAACATTTTAGTTTCCCATATAAAATAGAAGTATAAACATGTTCTATAGATAGCCGGCCCCACCACAAGAGAAACCTGTGTTTGCCCAAAATGAGCTTTTAACTGCAGTTAATTAGTCCAGCTGTAAAACAGCCGTCAATTTCGCTTTAACTAACCCCATATGTATGCTCTGGTATTTGGTGGCCATAAGGTTTATCTTTCTTTGCGCACTAGGTTACAGATCCATAATGGCCACATAAACGTTAGACTTGTCCCCAAGTGCCATATTCTGCATATATAAAAAAGATAGACACTATCAGCCAGAAAACAAAATAATTATTTAATAGATTGTTCCATGTCTAGTCACCCCCCCCCCCCCTTTTTAAGCCCAAAATGAAAGGTACAGTATTAACCCCTTACGGACACAGCTTCAGTTTGATCAATTGTTTCAGGACAGAATAATTCCGTCATTGGTTCTTAAGGGGTTATCCTTTGCTTGTTTCCTGGTTGAGCATTGATCGATCTCTCTCTCTCTCTCTCACAACCTTTCGCGCCCACACTCTCTTGCTCACATTCTCACTTTATTTTTATTATCATTTGTAAAGTGCCAACAGATTCTGCAGCGCTTACACTCACACTCACTCTCTCTCTCACACACACTCACTCACACACTCTCTCTCACACTCTCGCTCTCACGCTCGCTCTCTCTCACACTTTCTCTCACGCTCGCTCTCTCTCACACTTTCGTTCACGCTCGCTCACTCTCTCACTCGCTCTCTCTCTCTCTCTCTCTCTCTCTCTCGCACTCTCTCTCTCACTCTCTCGCACTCTCTCTCTCACTCTCTCGCACTCTCTCTCTCACTCTCTCGCACTCTCTCTCTCGCACTTTCTCTCGCGCGCGCTCTCTCTCTCGCGCTCTCACTATCTTTCTCTCGCGCTCTCACACTCTCTAACAATCTCTCGCACTCTCGCTCTCTCTTTCGCTCTCTCTCGGGCTCTCTCACACTCTCTAACGCTCGCTCTCTCTTGCTCTTTCTCTCTCGTAGTCAGTCTACATAACAGCTAATAAACTCTACTCCACATTTTTATAGCCTCAAAATGCCAAAACACTAAACCTTAAAGGGACATAAACCCCAACATTTTTCTTTCATGATTCAAATAGAGCCTACAGTTTTAACCACATTTCCATTCAACTTCTGTTATCAAATTTGCTGCATTCTCTTAGTATCCTTTGTTGAATGTGCAGCCATACAATACTGGGAGCTAGCTGGGTATATCTGAGCCAATGACAATGCTCTAATGTGCTTGGATATCATTGTTTTCCACTGCATTTAAATTTGTTGGCCCCAGATCTGCAATGAACTGCTGGGGGGCCAGCTGTACACATCAGGTGAGGCATATGTGCTGCCACCAATCAGCAGCTAGTGCTCACTAGTACATTGCTTCTCCTGAGCCCACTTAGGTATGCTTTTCAACAAAGCATACCAAGAGAACAAAGCAAATTAGAAAACAGAAATAAATTGGAGAGTTGTTTAAAATCACATGCTCTATCCGAATCATAAAAACTTAAGGTTTTTTTTTTTTTTTTTTTTTTTTTTTTTTTTTAAATTCCAGATCCCCAAGACTTACACTGTCGGAAAGGTTAGGCGATTACCTTTACAACACTGGGTCTTGGGGGTCTGTAGCTGCTTAGATGCCTGAGATAAAGGCTTCTAAGCAGCATGCCCCCTGCTCCTATAATTAACATTAAGTATAAATAAAGTTGTGCAGTGACATCATCACATTATTGCGTATGACGTCACCGCACATAACGTGAAGCCCCTGCGATGCCTGTCACTATGCAGCACTGATCGCCGGGGTAGGAGCGGGTGGGAGCCCCCAGATTTCCCTCAAGGTGGGAGAGTGCTAGCGACGGCTCTGAGCCATCATTAGCACCAGAGTGAGAAACTCTGTGACAGCTCAGAGCCACCATTGGCACTCAAGGGGTTAAACAACTTTCAAATGTATTTCTATTATCAAATTTGTTTCATTCTCTTGTTATTCATTGGTGAAGGAACAGCATTACACTACTTGCAGCTAGCTGAACATATCTAGTTAGCCAATCACAAGAAACAAATGTGTGCAGGCACCAATCAGCAGCAGCTCCCACTGGTGTATGATGTGTGTGTATTCTTTTTCAACAAGGTATACTAAGAGAACAAAAAACATTTGAAAATAGAAGAGAATTAAAAAGTGTCTTAAAATGACATGCTCTATATAAATCAGGCGAGTTTAATTTTGACTTTACTATTCCTTTAAATAAAGGGACAGTCTAGGCAAAATGAAACTTTCTTATCTCAGTGCATTTTATTAGCTTTCATAGCTGGACAGTGCTAGTTCATGGTTGCCATATAGATAACATTGTGCTCATACCCGTGGCGTTATTTATGAATCAACATCTTTTTAAACAATAAAATTGTGGAGTAGACTGTCCCTTTAATTTTTACTTTACCTTCCCCTTTTAAAGGTTATTCTTTGTCAATACTGAATGCTAGTAAATAAGTGACTTTATCTCCATTACATATTTCTATAATCTGTTCATATATAGAAGCATTTTTAAACAGCTTTTACTTACGTTTTTTTAAATATTAGAAGCATTTTTTATTTGTTTTAAACAAACAGTGTACATATAAATGACATTTCTCGTGATTGACACAAAGGACTTAAAACTTTACAGGCGGATAATGTTATTGATGGATTATAAAGGGTTACAAATTCATTTTAATATGTAAGCTTTTACTTTGTCAGTCTCTAAAATAATTTATTGCTAATTAATATTTAAAAATGTACAAGTTTTATAATTAGATCAGTTGCACGTCCCGTAACATTTGTTTTATAAGGAAGGACGGATCAGTGCCTTTTCCATTAATAATCTGCTCAATTCTGCATTTTTATCTATTTTTTAGCATATTGTGCCACAGGAATCTCAAATCTTGGAAATGAAATTCCTTTATCTGGGTTTCCTGCTGATAGCCTCTCCTATAGTTTGTACCCTTATGAAGGTCCTACTCTCTGGATTGCAAAGTAATATTCTTCTACTTTCCTGAGTCTAAAGTCCTGTGATTAGAAAAGAAGAAGCAGATCTATTAAATATTTGTAGGTTTCTGGTAGATCTTTCAGACTATCCATTCCCTGTTTATGTGGCTTATGCTGTTAGGATGGAGTCTGGCTTTGGTTTAGCAGGAGAATTCTCTTCTGATTAGCTTAGTTATGGCTGCCTTATGAGCAGTCAAACTACTTTTAAAGTTAAGAATGGATTTTTCCTTTGTTTTGTATGAAGTAAAGAAGAGTTATTGGGGCATATTTATCATCTCCTTGTAGAGCTTGAGGCCCCTTGTTTCCAGTGAGCCTTCAGGCTTGCCGGAAACAGAACTTATCAAGAAGTTATGAAGCAGCGGTCTAATGATCGCTGCTCCATAACTTGTCTGCCCGCTCTGAGGCTGCGGACAGAAATCAACCCAATCGAATTTGATCGGGTTCATTGACACCCTCTGCTAGCGGCCAATTGGCCGCGAATCTGCAGGGGCGGCATTGCACCAGTAGTTCACAAGAACTGCTTGTGCAATGATAAATGCCAACAGCGTATGCTGTCTACATTTATCGATGGGCAGCGGACATGATACGCTATTTGGTATCATGTCTGCTCACACATTGTTAAATATGCCCCATTGGGATCGGTTTAGCTTACCTCTGATAATAGCTGTTAGGAGCTGCATTTCTCATGTATCTTGTAACATTAAAGGGACATTAAACACTAAATAAATGCTAGATAGAATGATGCATTCAAAGAAGATTAGTCTGAAAATAACATCTAGATGTATTTTTTATAGTTTCATTAGTTGTTTAAATACTAACAAAATAAGTAAAGTTTTGGTGTCTATAAAACAATGGAAGCTGCCACGTTGTAACTTAGATTACCTTCTCTCCTTTGGCCAATTAGAGACAGTTATAAATAAGTCACTAGAGTGTGCAGCCAATCGCTGTGTGGAATATAACAGTGTTCTGCACTTTCACTTCTAACAGGAACTGAAAAGCTCACAATTTCAGAATTGAATTACAAGAAAAGAGACAAAATAAATATTGAAAGTATGTTGTAGAGTTTGTCTTATATATTAATTTTATATTACCATCCTAAAGTGTTAATGTCCTTTTAAGAACTGCCTTACTGATGGCATACATGTGGCTGAACAACTGATTTAATTTGACTTATCTATTTTTAACCATATTACTTAGGCTGTCTTATTTCTTTCTCTTTCTTTCTCTCTCTTTCGTTCTCTCTCTTTCTTTCTTTCTCTCTCTCCTCTCTCTCTCTCTCTCTCTCTCTCTCTCGCACTCTCTCTCTTTCTTACTCTCCCTCTCTCTCACTCTCTCTTACTCTTTCTTTCTCACTCTCTCTCTTTCTCATTTTCTCTCTGTCTCTCTCGACAAGACCCCTTTTTCATTGTTAAACCGCCCAATTAAATGTGACCACTAGGTGTCACTCCAGTAAAATACATTTTCTACTATTCGCAGGGGTTTAAAAATGGTTTTATATTAGCCATACAAGTTGAAAGATGAATTGATCATACCATCTATTTCCATGGCACACAGAGACACATAGTCTAGGGTTTAACCTCACATAAAACTTACTGCTGAATTATTACAGTATGCACAGCCCTGAAAGTATTAGTGATAAGATTGTGTGCTTAATATACAAAGAACATCGATTTATAGATTAGACCACATGTCCTTCTTTCACAGGTTCTCAAGCATGCATTGCAAACAAAATACATTATTTTCTTCATAAAGGAAAGAGCCCACAGCTGCATTCATTACTTTTGGGAATTCAGAACCTGTCCACCAGGAGGAGGCAAAGACACCCCAGCCAAATGCTTAAATACCCCTCCCACTTCCCCCATCCCCCAGTCATTCTTTGCCTTTTGTCCCAGGAGGTTGGCAGAGAAGTGTCAGAAGTTTAGATAGTCTCTTATGGAGGGTAGTACTCTTCGGAATGGAACTGGAGTTTTAAGTAGTCCTGTCAGCCTCTCGGTGAGAGCCTGGATGAAAAAGTCCGGAGATGCAGGATGAGTTTTTCTGCAAAACCATCCCGACTCATGTTAACAGCTCCACCAGAAATCAGGGTTGACGAGTTTCACTGCCAGCTTTATTCTCTCAAGTCCAGGTCAGGATGCTACTATCTGTCACACTTGAAGGGCCGTGTTCCTGTTCCACGGTGTAGATTCCTGTAAGATTGTTTAATTTTTCTTTCTTCATACTGTAATTCAACTGTTTATCCGAGAGGGGCTACAACCTTTCGGGGCTAACTTTAACACAGAGTCTCAGTGAGGCGCCTTTGTGTCTTGGAATCAAGGGTTAATATCTCCTGAGGGGGGTTATTGAACAGGGGGTCTTTAATCATGTTTGTGATTCTGTCTGCTAATGTGTAGTGGCTCTTAGGTTCAGGGCTTTTTGGAGCATAACGGCCTATGGCAAGTGACTCGGCCTTTACGGTCTGGTGCGCTTTTTTCATGGACCGCCTAGTACACCTTGTGACTGGGCGTGGTTACATTTTTGCTCTCCATTTCCGCATTCCTGACTGTGTGGCAATGGAAAAATTTCTGGTTCACTGGTGTCTGGGTCCTAGGAGGTGGTGAGTGCCCCAGCCATTGGGGGTGTAAGGTGCCATTGATATTTTTCTTATTGGTCTATTTTTTTTTCAGTATCCCAGTTATGGAGGATCCTGATTTTTTGGAGACGGATGTCTCTGATTCAGATTCTACTTCTTGCGAAGAATATGAATTTGCCCGGTTGCTACATGCCCATCAGTTATGTTCCGAATGCCATTTTAGAGTGCTCGGGATCAGGGATTCAGGGGTCCACTGAGCCATCCACCTCTGAGGATTCTGTTTCTCGAGAGGCGCGTTCCCTACAACCTTTCCTTAGCATGCATTTGACCCAAATGCTGCTTATCCTTCTCTGGAAGGTGGCTTGTTTCCTCCAGAGGTTACAGCACGGTTCCGCATGGCCATATCCTTGTCGCTGGCGCATTTACAGCTCCCAGGAGTGTGTTTACAATATTGTCCGTGTTCTGTTAACCAGGGCTCGTCAGGCGTGGGATCGCTTGGTCCAGTTCAGCCTTCTGGAGGAGCGACTGCCCCTGAGGCTTCAGGTGGGCAACCTTCGGGGCCAGGGTCCTTATTGCCCCGGCTGAGGTAAATTTTCCCTTTCGTTATAGACTGGCGCGCTTTTGTGTTCTACTGAGGCACGTTTTGGCGCTGTTGGAGGATCCCACTCTTAACGGGTTGGTGGATTCTCAGTCTTCCTCTTCAAATGGCATGCACAATTAGACATAAGGGGATGAAGTAATCTTCTTATGGTCTTCTTTTATTTGAGTATCCTTTTCCAGTTCTGAGCTTGGACGTATCGAATCCCTGTTAGGCTGGTCCTGCGGGGGTGTCCGTTCTTCCTGGGCGATAACCTGCGGGTTGCCCTATCTTTTACGTTAATCCGGTTAAGATGGATTTTATTTAATTTTAAAGCTCATGTTTGTTATTATATTTCATTTGGAAATTTCTTCTCTGGAATGGATACTCGCGATTTGTGGTCGCTCTGTTATCTCTATGGAGGTTTTCTTCAAGAGTGAGGACATGTTTTCGTCCTAGGTTTGTCTGTTTGTTTATCTCTCCCTTCTAGGGGGTGACTTGTCTGGCCTTTGACAGTCCTGGGTGTCCTTTGCTTTAGGCTGGTACAGATCCTTCTGTCTTGAGGTCTATATCAAACACGTGGCGCCCATTGTGCCTGGCTGGTCCGGCTGTGGCACAGAGTGGTTCTCACCACTAATGGGTTGTTTTCCTTGTTCTCCATTTCAAGTTACAGCTAGCATCTAAGAGTCGGTACCCCAGACTTGGTATACCCGCTAAAGTCAGCTTCCTCCCACCAAACGCCAACCCATGAACCTCCATTGGATACCAGCCGCTATTAGAATAGCGACCGCTGCAAGATGTTATAGCTACCCCCAAGAACTGAAGAGACTGAATGCTTGATGATCAAAATAGAAACTGCTTTATTGCACAGAAAACACAGCTTTTATACATTTCAAAAAAAGGGGGTTAGTCGCCACATAATCAATAGAAACAAATATTATACCATGAGACAAACATCAGACAATGGTAAGTTAAACAAGATTCTAATCACATCCTGACTTACAAAAGGACAATAGATGACTCACACAATAACAGAAAGACACTTTACACCTAGACTAGATATGCAGACACATAACAGCAGGAGGTCCCAGCATTAGAGCAGGAGGTTGCAATCCTCTCAAACATTCTGAGTCTTGGGTACTTCTGTAAGGTTCAGCCTCAGCTCTCGGTGTTCCAGTATGTCCTCCTGACGCCACTCTGCCATACTCCTGCAGTGGGGGCCCTGTGTGAGACTTTCAAATAGCAATCCAGGGTCGCCATAGTCATAGCCCTCTGTAGGATCATCCGTCTCCATCTCCGGACACACCTGGGCCACATACCACTGCAGTGCCCGGTACCCTTCGTCCACCTCCATCCCTGTCTGGACCAATCCGTCCAATTCGGCTATCCATTCCTCCCGAGTTTGCTTTCCCAGGAACGGCATTCGTAAATCCATTTGGAGCCAGTATTGCTGCTCTGGAGTAGGAAGTGACTTCCCCTGGTTGTCCTGTTCCTACCAGATTTTCAGTCAAACCATATCCTTCCAGGCTAGTTTGCCCCTCTGCCAAGACAGGGCCATCAAACTGGGCCAGAGCTACCTGCAATCTCCACTGGAATTCAGCCTCCTTTTCCATTGAGGTCCCACTGGTGGTTTGGAACTGCTCCGTAAGGAAGAAGCAGATTCCACGTCTGCCAGTCAATTGTAGTGGCTCTCGGTACCCCAGACTGGGTATACCCGCTAAAGTAAGCTTCCTCCCACCAAACGCCAACCCATGAACCTCCACTGGATACTAGCCGCTATTAGAATAACGGCCACTGCAAGTTGTTATAGCTACCCCCAAGAACATTAGAGACTAAATGCTTGAGGATCAAAATAGGAACTGCTTTATTGCACAGAAAACAAAGCTTTTATACATTTCCAACAAAGGGGGTTAGTCACCACATAATCAATAGAAACAAATATTATACAATGAGACAAGCATCAGACAATGGTTAGTTAAACAAGATTCTAATCACATCCTGACTTACAAAAGGACAATAGATGACTCGCACAATAAGACACTTTACACCTAGACTAGATATGCAGACACATAAGTGCAGGAGGTCCCAGCATTAGAGCAGGAGGTTGCAATCAGCTCAAACATTCTGAGTCTGGGAGGGGGGCAGGCAATGCTGGATTGGGCTGTCATCTTATACTACAACAAACACAGGAACCAAAACTCTATTTCAGGGCCCTCCAGTTGTCAGAGTCTCTGGGAATTCATGGAAATGGGGTAAACCTGAATCCAGGGTAAAAGTACTCCAAATGTACACTGGACATCCGCCTCCCAAATCATAGAATCCCCTCAAGTTCCAGGGTCTATAGTCGGTGGGGAGGAGGCTGGCCTGCAGTCCTCTCACAGTACAAAAGTAACGGAAGCATCTGTTAGACACGATGGTCCTTGGTTTGCTTTAGGGCATGGGGGAATGTATTCAGTCCTCATTGGCCTTTTTAATTTTAGTCAGCCGGGGCTCCGTTGAAATCTGCTGCGACATTCCAGTTGGTTCCCGATCTCTGTGGGAACTAGAGTACCCTCCTCCCCGTAGAGGGTTTGCGGTTCGGAGGATATTAGGTCCTTCATTCTGCCAGTTCCTGGTGGACTTGCCTTCCGAGACTTCCTTAGGTTTGTCCTTTTAGGATTTGTTCCCTGTTTATGTTTCTCTTCCTTTGAGTCGAGGCTGTCTGGACTATGTCCTGCTTTTCTTGACGATTTTTGGCCGTTTAAGTTAGGAAGTTGAGCCTTGTGGCTCTTGCCACTTCCGGGAGTTAGTCGTTTACACATTGGGGACGATAGACTGTGTTGTCTCCTTCTATCCACTTTTAGCTTTCGCTTTGGTTCTTTCACCAGGGCTTGGGATGCTTTGAATTCCTCTCTCTTGGTTGTGGCCGATAATCTGAGAGGATTGTGTAGACTTGTCTGTTTCTGAATTTTTTTTTTTTTTTTTTGAGTGACTTTGTTCTCCTAAATATTTCCTTAGTCTTCGACTTTGGGAGTGTTGTCCATTATGCCTGGGGCTCTAGAGTGGCTGTGTGACTTTGTCATTGCCTTGCTCCCTTTTGGTAGGGAGTTTGTCTCCTACTAGGGGTGTTCTCTTCCCTTTTGGGCTTGGAATTTTACGAGTGAGTCCTGTGATGTCTGCTCTGCTTCAGACGGGGGGTGTTTTGTGCTCCCCTGGGGGTACAGTTATTTTAGAACGGCCTTGGGTCCCTTGTCCAGGTTCTTGTCCTGATCCTTTTTTGGATGTCTGGAAACTTATGTTCCGGTGGACTGTTCAGGACAGGGTTCTTGTCTCGGATTCTTCTTAGAAGGTCTGGAGATTTTATGATCCTGTTGGAATGGTTCGGGACGACCCAGTGTTTTCAGTGGGGGACTGTTTGCCCTTACGGGCAGAATGTGCTTCCCTTTTTTGTGAGGGAGCTTTTCTCTGTTGCAATCAACAGTTGTGTCTGGATGATTCATCATTCGGTCCTGGACTTTGATTCAGGCTACGGCTTCCTCATGTCATTGTGGGCATGGGCGCTGTTTTTGACCGTTCCCACACTTTGGGGGGGGTTGGACTACCACAGTACCAGCTGTGGTGCTCGGAGGTGGGGGGTTTTCCTCTCTCTGGAGGGTTGTTTTCCTGCCCTGCGTGCAGTGGGTCGGAGCAAGTAACTTTTATTGCTGTTATGCATGGGGGCAGCTTACTGCGGCTCTGTGGCTTGTTCTGTTCCGACTGTTGGAGGTTTGTCTCCCTGTTGTCAATGACAGCGGTATTGTGCCAGGACTTCCTAAAGGGGTCTATTTGCACTTTTTCTATACCAAGTCTTAGGGGGTTCTCCGTTGGAGTGCCCTTAATTCTGGTTGGGTTGGCACCCGAGCTCTGTTGGAGGGGTTGAGCTCCTCTCCATTTTCCATTTCCCAGGGGGCTGGGATCTCCTTGTTCCCCTTGTCTATCAGACATGCCTATAGCTGGGCTGGTCTGGTGCTTGGAGCAGGATCTGAGATCTGTTTGCTCTGCTAATTTAGTACTCGGGTTATGCAAGTTTTTGGTGAGCCTTCCTTAGGGGGCTCTGTTTATCTTCCACGTTCATATCTTGTGGGAAGGTTTGGCTGCATCTTGGGAGTCGTCTTAAGATGAGGGTAGAGTGCAGTGTTTAACCTCTTCAGGTGTTGACGTCAGATGTTCGCCTATATGAGCTTGGAGCGCGAGGCTTAGGGTTTCAGAATATTTAGATATTCTGAGCTGCTTTTCAGCGGTTTTTGGAGACCTTTGTCTTCAGGTGTCTCTAGGGTGTGTATACACTCTACTTAGGGAATATTCTCTTCTCTGTTCAGACTCCAAGATTCTTGAACCCTTGGATGCTGTGCAGACTGATGGTTGGGTTCTTGTTAGCTTGGCCCTGGTTTTCGGTGTTTTAACTTTGTTTCCTTGGGGCTCATTTGGGCCCTACTTTGTGATTCTCTGGAGTCCTTTATGGATGTCTTTTCCGTATCCTTTTTGGCAGAATCAGTGTTGTAGCCCTTTCTCTAGTAAGGGGTGTGTTGTTGTGGGACTGACTGTCGGAGGACAGTGTCTCTTCGGAGGCTTGTTTGGCTCAGTCGAGTCTAGGTCCTGCGGTCTCTAGCAAGGTTATGGACTTCTGCGAGTCGGTGTCCTTGGGCCTTTTCCTTTTTCCTTTTTTTTTCTTGGCTTTGGACGAAGCTGGTTTTTGTTTGGGTAGGGGTTTTCAGGCCTGGTGTCCTCAGAATGGGCAGCCTCTTTGTACCCTCCCGTCTTTGCATTCAGTGTCCTCTATAGCTTGGGTATTGTTTTCCCAAAAGTAATGAATGCAGCTGTGGACTCTTTCCATTTATGAAGAAAAACATAAATTATGCTAACCTGATAATTTTCTTTTCTTCAGACGGAAAGGGTCTTCCCACCCGTATTTTTCTGTGGGGTGTCATTTTTGTTCTTCTGGCATCTTTTTCACCCTGATATTTCTCTTACTGTTCCTTGTCCCTCGGCAGAATGACTGGGGGATTGGGGAAGTGTTATGGGTATTTAAGCCTTTGGCTGGGGTGTCTTCTCAAGTTCTGAATTCCCAAAAATAATGAATGCAGCTGTGGACTCTTTCCATCTGAAGAAAAGAAAATTATCAGGTAAGCATAATTTGTTTTTAAACCCTGTTCCCTATTAATAGGGGATAACTAAACATCTTATGTACTATATAGAACTATTATAGTGCCAGCTCCGGTGTGCATTCTCTGTACCATCCTTTATTAACCCCCTGAGTGTACCAGCTCCGGTGTGCATTCTCTGTACCATCCTACAGTAACCCCTGAGTGTGCCAGCTCCGGTGTGCATTCTCTGTACCATCCTACAGTAACCCTGGGTGTGCCAGCTCCGGTGTGCATTCTCTGTACCATCCTACAGTAACCCTGGGTGTGCCAGCTCCGGTGTGCATTCTCTGTACCATCCTACAGTAACCCTGGGTGTGCCAGCTCCGGTGTGCATTCTCTGTACCATCCTACAGTAACCCTGGGTGTGCCAGCTCTGGTGTGCATTCTCTGTACCATCCTACAGTAACCCTGGGTGTGCCAGCTCTGGTGTGCATTCTCTGTACCATCCTACAGTAACCCTGGGTGTGCCAGCTCCGGTGTGCATTCTCTGTACCATCCTACAGTAACCCTGGGTGTGCCAGCTCCGGTGTGCTTTCTCTGTACCATCCTACAGTAACCCTGGGTGTGCCAGCTCCGGTGTGCATTCTCTGTACCATCCTACAGTAACCCTGGGTGTGCCAGCTCCGGTGTGCATTCTCTGTACCATCCTACAGTAACCCTGGGTGTGCCAGCTCCGGTGTGCATTCTCTGTACCATCCTACAGTAACCCTGGGTGTGCCAGCTCCGGTGTGCATTCTCTGTACCATCCTACAGTAACCCTGGGTGTTCCAGCTCCGGTGTGCATTCTCTGTACCATCCTACAGTAACCCCTGAGTGTGCCAGCTCTGGTGTGCATTCTCTGTACCATCCTACAGTAACCCTGGGTGTGCCAGCTCCGGTGTGCATTCTCTGTACCATCCTACAGTAGCCCCTGAGTGTGCCAGCTCCGGTGTGCATTCTCTGTACCATCCTACAGTAACCCTGGGTGTGCCAGCTCCGGTGTGCATTCTCTGTACCATCCTACAGTAACCCTGGGTGTGCCAGCTCTGGTGTGCATTCTCTGTACCATCCTACAGTAACCCTGGGTGTGCCAGCTCTGGTGTGCATTTTCTGTACCATCCTACAGTAACCCTGGGTGTGCCAGCTCTGATGTGCATTCTCTGTACCATCCTACAGTAACCCTGGGTGTGCCAGCTCTGGTGTGCATTCTCTGTACCATCCTACAGTAACCCTGGGTGTGCCAGCTCCGATGTGCATTCTCTGTACCATCCTACAGTAACCCTGGGTATGCCAGCTCTGGTGTGCATTCTCTGTACCATCCTACAGTAACCCTGGGTGTGCCAGCTCTTGTGTGTATTCTCTGTACCATCCTACAGTAACCCTGAGTGTGCCAGCTCTGGTGTGCATTCTCTGTACCATCCTACAGTAACCCCTGAGTGTGCCAGCTCTGGTGTGCATTCTCTGTACCATCCTACAGTAACCCTGGGTGTGCCAGCTCCGGTGTGTATTCTCTGTACCATCCTACAGTAACCCTGGGTGTGCCAGCTCTGGTGTGCATTCTCTGTACCATCCTACAGTAACCCTGGGTGTGCCAGCTCCGGTGTGCATTCTCTGTACCATCCTACAGTAACCCTGGGTGTGCCAGCTCTGGTGTGTATTCTCTGTACCATCCTACAGTAACCCTGAGTGTGCCAGCTCTGGTGTGCATTCTCTGTACCATCCTACAGTAACCCTGGGTGTGCCAGCTCTGGTATGCATTCTCTGTACCATCCTACAGTAACCCCTGAGTGTGCCAGCTCTGGTGTGCATTCTCTGTACCATCCTACAGTAACCCCTGAGTGTGCCAGCTCTGGTGTGCATTCTCTGTACCATCCTACAGTAACCCTGGGTGTGCCAGCTCTGGTGTGTATTCTCTGTACCATCCTACAGTAACCCTGAGTGTGCCAGCTCTGGTGTGCATTCTCTGTACCATCCTACAGTAACCCTGGGTGTGCCAGCTCTGGTATGCATTCTCTGTACCATCCTACAGTAACCCCTGAGTGTGCCAGCTCTGGTGTGCATTCTCTGTACCATCCTACAGTAGCCCCTGAGTGTGCCAGCTCCGGTGTGCATTCTCTGTACCATCCTACAGTAACCCTGGGTGTGCCAGCTCCGGTGTGCATTCTCTGTACCATCCTACAGTAACCCTGGGTGTGCCAGCTCCGGTGTGCATTCTCTGTACCATCCTACAGTAACCCTGGGTGTGCCAGCTCCGGTGTGCATTCTCTGTACCATCCTACAGTAACCCCTGAGTGTGCCAGCTCTGGTGTGCATTCTCTGTACCATCCTACAGTAACCCTGGGTGTGCCAGCTCCGGTGTGCATTCTCTGTACCATCCTACAGTAGCCCCTGAGTGTGCCAGCTCCGGTGTGCATTCTCTGTACCATCCTACAGTAACCCTGGGTGTGCCAGCTCCGGTGTGCATTCTCTGTACCATCCTACAGTAACCCTGGGTATGCCAGCTCTGGTGTGCATTCTCTGTACCATCCTACAGTAACCCTGGGTGTGCCAGCTCTGGTGTGCATTTTCTGTACCATCCTACAGTAACCCTGGGTGTGCCAGCTCTGATGTGCATTCTCTGTACCATCCTACAGTAACCCTGGGTGTGCCAGCTCTGATGTGCATTCTCTGTACCATCCTACAGTAACCCTGGGTGTGCCAGCTCCGATGTGCATTCTCTGTACCATCCTACAGTAACCCTGGGTATGCCAGCTCTGGTGTGCATTCTCTGTACCATCCTACAGTAACCCTGGGTGTGCCAGCTCTTGTGTGTATTCTCTGTACCATCCTACAGTAACCCTGAGTGTGCCAGCTCTGGTGTGCATTCTCTGTACCATCCTACAGTAACCCCTGAGTGTGCCAGCTCTGGTGTGCATTCTCTGTACCATCCTACAGTAACCCTGGGTGTGCCAGCTCCGGTGTGTATTCTCTGTACCATCCTACAGTAACCCTGGGTGTGCCAGCTCTGGTGTGCATTCTCTGTACCATCCTACAGTAACCCTGGGTGTGCCAGCTCCGGTGTGCATTCTCTGTACCATCCTACAGTAACCCTGGGTGTGCCAGCTCTGGTGTGTATTCTCTGTACCATCCTACAGTAACCCTGAGTGTGCCAGCTCTGGTGTGCATTCTCTGTACCATCCTACAGTAACCCTGGGTGTGCCAGCTCTGGTATGCATTCTCTGTACCATCCTACAGTAACCCCTGAGTGTGCCAGCTCTGGTGTGCATTCTCTGTACCATCCTACAGTAACCCCTGAGTGTGCCAGCTCTGGTGTGCATTCTCTGTACCATCCTACAGTAACCCTGGGTGTGCCAGCTCTGGTGTGTATTCTCTGTACCATCCTACAGTAACCCTGAGTGTGCCAGCTCTGGTGTGCATTCTCTGTACCATCCTACAGTAACCCTGGGTGTGCCAGCTCTGGTATGCATTCTCTGTACCATCCTACAGTAACCCCTGAGTGTGCCAGCTCTGGTGTGCATTCTCTGTACCATCCTACAGTAACCCTGGGTGTGCCAGCTCTGGTGTCCATTCTCTGTACCATCCTACAGTAACCCTGGGTGTGCCAGCTCTGGTGTGTATTCTCTGTACCATCCTACAGTAACCCTGAGTGTGCCAGCTCTGGTGTGCATTCTCTGTACCATCCTACAGTAACCCTGGGTGTGCCAGCTCCGGTATGCATTCTCTGTACCATCCTACAGTAACCCCTGAGTGTGCCAGCTCTGGTGTGCATTCTCTGTACCATCCTACAGTAACCCCTGAGTGTGCCAGCTCTGGTGTGCATTCTCTGTACCATCCTACAGTAACCCTGGGTGTGCCAGCTCTGGTGTGTATTCTCTGTACCATCCTACAGTAACCCTGAGTGTGCCAGCTCTGGTGTGCATTCTCTGTACCATCCTACAGTAACCCTGGGTGTGCCAGCTCTGGTATGCATTCTCTGTACCATCCTACAGTAACCCCTGAGTGTGCCAGCTCTGGTGTGCATTCTCTGTACCATCCTACAGTAACCCTGGGTGTGCCAGCTCTGGTGTCCATTCTCTGTACCATCCTACAGTAACCCTGGGTGTGCCAGCTCTGGTGTGCATTCTCTGTACCATCCTACAGTAACCCCTGGGTGTGCCAGCTCTGGTGTGTATTCTCTGTACCATCCTACAGTAACCCTGGGTGTGCCAGCTCCGGTGTGCATTCTCTGTACCATCCCACATACAATCCCTTTCTTCATCCTGCTGTAACCACCTAAGCAATGTTTCCAAGATTCACCCTTTTCTGAGCGTTAACACCACAAAGCAAATAATCCACTCCCTTGTTATTTCCCAACTTGACTACTGCAATAACCTACTTACTGTCCTTCCTCTTTCCCTCCTTTCCCACCTTCAATCCATCCTAAATGCCTCTGCCAGGCTGATCCACCTTTCCCGTCGCTCTGTATTTGCTGCACCTCTCTGTGAGTCACTTCATTGGCTCCCCATTCACAGCAGAATTAAATTCAAAATTCTAACCCTTGCATATAAATCTCTCACCAACGCCGCTCCCCGCTACCTATCCTCTCTCTAATAAACACGTTTACTCCAGCCCACTCACTAAGATCCAACAATGACCTGCTCCTTGCATCAGCGACTATCACCTCCTCTCATGCTAGACTGCAGGATTGCACCTACCCTCTGTAACACTCTCCCTCGTGCTGTCAGGCTTTGCCCTAATCTTTCTTCCTTTAAATGCTCCCTGAAGACTCTCTTGTTCAGGGAAGCCTACCACCCAACTCACTAAAAAAATTATTTCACTTACCTAACATTTCCCTCATCTAACTCTGTATTAACATCTTTCCAAATCTTGCAGTCCTCACCTCCTGTTTCTCAACCTCCTACCCTTCTAGATTGTAAGTTCCCATGGGAATAGGGCCCTCAATCCCTCCTGTATGTGTTTGTAAATTTTGTCTTGTCTCTTACAAGTTTTATATCATTGTTTTATTTAAATGAATTGTACCCATGGACAGCGCTGCAGAATATGTTGGCGCTTCATAAATAAAGTATAATAATAATAATAAGTGTCAATAATAGACATATCTACCACCATCCACAGAGGTAGCAATAATAGACATATGTACCACTGTCTACCAAGGTAGCAATACTAGAAATCACTATATCGTCCACAGACTTAGCAATAATAGACTTATTTCCCACCGTCCACAGAGGTAGCAATAATAGACATATGTACCACTGTCTACCAAGGTAGCAATACTAGAAATCACTATATCGTCCACAGACTTAGCAATAATAGACTTATTTCCCACCGTCCACAGAGGTAGCAATAATAGACATCTCCCACCGTCCACAGAGGTAGCAATAATAGACATCTCCCACCGTCCACAGAGGTAGCAATAATAGACAGATCTCCCACCGTCCATAGAGGTAGCAATAATAGACAGATCTCCCACCGTCCACAGAGGTAGCAGTAATAAACATCTCCCACCGTCCAGAGATTTAAATAGACATATTTACCATTGTCCCCAGAGGTTTTAATAAGACATCTCACACCGTCCACAGAGGTAGCAATAATAGACAGATCTCCCACCGTCCACAGAGGTAGAAATAATAGACAGATCTCCCACCGTCCACAGAGGTAGCAATAATAGACAGATCTCCCACTATCCACAGAGGTAGCAATAATAGACAGATCTCCCACTATCCACAGAGGTAGCAGTAATAGACATCTCCCACCGTCCAGAGATTTAAATAGACATATTTACCATTGTCCCCAGAGGTTTTAATAAGACATCTCACACCGTCCACATAGGTAGCAATAATAGACATCTCCCACTGTCCAAAAAGTTTAGCCATCCACAATCCATTGTAATGTACTAAACTTATTCTCTCTAATTAGCAGAATTGTTTGCAAGATATTTGCCATAACTAAGCACTGTACTGGAAGGCAGCCTGATGCATTTTGCCTAATGTACACCTTAAACTGACATGGTGTTGGAACCACAAGAGTAATGGGTTAAAACAAAAGGAAATTGCACTCACAAAGAAGGAACAAAAAACAGGATGGTTATTATGTGCAGTTTATAACAGAGCACCGTATTTTAGTTTGGGGTTTAGTACTTGGAGATGTCCAGGAACCTTTGGCTTCAAGTACTTTTATTATTACATTTTTGCCATATAATTAAAGTCTCTTTCTCTGTTTGTAAGGAACTCTGGGTAAACTTGCAGTGACATCATGTGACATTAATACCTTACCACCATGTCCACACATTCCTCCTCCTTACAGAAAGTCTTTTATATTTAATGTCATTTCACACATTCTTGAGGCAGGACTCGTGATAATGTGTAATACTGCCTGAAATTCTTATGATTTCATCTTTGTGGCTACAGTTTGAAGTTTTAATTTTGTTAAACAGTGATAACTTATGAATGTGCTCGTTTGTCATTCACATATTTGTGACATTACAATGAGTTCAGCTTTTTGTGATATTTCAAACATAGAGCAACTAAAACTAGATTGATACCTTAATTTCTTGATATTCAATGCTGATTTTTGAGTTTTGATACCTAACACCACTTAGCATTTTCTATATATTTTAAGTATTGAATGTAATGAACAGTCAATATTTTTTTATACTCTATTCATCATTATCCATTAATCCTTATTACTTAGGATATTGAGATATTAAAAATATTAAGGGCCGATCTCGAATTGTAAACAAAAATTCCAAAAGTGCATCTGTACTTTAGTGCATCTCTGAAGGAAATTGCACACTCCACCATATTGTTTTCAAAACAAACTTGTTCTCATTTTACAATTCTGCCTACACACGTCAAAATAAATCTGCTTTTTGTCATACGTATTTAATTATTGTCTTACACCCCAAACAAGCCATCTCTGCTTTTAACTACCCCCGTGTTGGCTTCCTGTAACTCTTCCTCTTTCAGTCATTGACCTCACTGTTCACTAAATGAAGAATATTGGCAGCATTAGAAATTATACCACACAATAAAAATTGCCCCCTTCGGTCTTCTTGCCACACTTAAAGTGATGGTAAACTCTTCCCTTTAAGAAAACAGATCTGGAATGTTAGGGATATTTTAGGAGTTTAATTAATCAGTTGTAATGAAGATGCTATAACTTGCTTTTTAATATAGATATAAAATTCAAATACCCGTGCTTTACCGCCCACTTCAAAAGTCTATTTTTCTACGATCTAAAGGTTTGAATTTTTGTCCAATCAGCACTCTCCCCATATGGCACTTTTTTTGTAGCTAGAGCACTGATTGGAGAACAGTTAAAATCTTTAGCTCACAGAAAAATAGATTTTTAAAGTGGGTGACGAATCCCGGGGTATTTGAATTTTATATCTATATTAAAAGGTACATTTTAGCGCATCTTCATTGCAACTGAGGAAGTAATCATCCTCTTTCACCATGTCTAGCGGCTATGTCAGGAGTTTTATCTCGCGCATGTAGTTTTACTGCGCTTTAGTATTTTTAAATCACGGTGTTTATGCTCAAGGTTTTGGGTACTCTTGCCTGTAATAGGAGCCCAGGGTATTTCAGTGTTTCCTTACCTGGACGATATCTTGGTACAGGCTCCATCTTTTCATTTAGCAGACCAACAGACTTTTGTTGTATCTATAGCGCATGGTTGGAGAATCAATTTTCCAAAGAGTTCTCTTGTTCCCCAGTCCAGAGTTACTTTTCTGTGTGTCCAGATAAGACTTAGACATAGTTTCTATAAGACTCTCTCTGACGGAATAAAGAAGGTTGAAGCTAATTTCTGTTCTGTGTCCTTCAGTAGATCTTTGTATAGGAATTCTAAGGCTAATGATTGCTGCATTGGATGTTATTCAGTTTACTCGTTTTCACATGAGGCCTCTTCAGCTTTGTATGCTTCGGCAATGGTGCACGGATCATTCTCTGCTTTCTCAGAGGATTTATTTGGATCCTAAGTCTCTGTCTTGGTGGCTGAATCATTTGTCCATTATTCAGAAGGCTTCTTTTGTTCATGTTAATTGAACTGTGGTCACAACTGATTCAAGTCTTTCAGGCTGGGGTGTGGTCTGGGGGTCTCAGAGAGCATATTTGGTTTGGTCTCCTCAGGAGGTTACCAATAAATGTTTTGAAACTCTGTGCATTTTTCAAGGCCCTTCCGAGTTGGCCCCTATTGGAAAGGGTGTCTCATCAAATGTTACAGCAGTGGCATATATCAATCACCAGTGGGAAATTTGCAGTTTCTTAGCCATGCGGAAAGTATCTTGAATAATTTCTCAGGCAGGGGACAATTGTTGTCTAATCTCTGAAGTCTATATCCCAGGGGTGAGCAATTGGGAGGCAGATTTTATCAGTCATCAATCTGTGCATCCCGGGGAATGGTCTCCTCATCTGGATGTTTTAAATTCGATATTGGGTCTTTGGGGTCTCCTGGAGATAAATCTGATGGTTTCTCGGTTGAGCAACAAACTTCCCAGGTAGTTTACAAGGTCCTGGGATCCTCAGGCAGTGGATGCTCCAGTAACTCTATGGTCTTTTCATCTAGCTTATAGATTTCCTCCTCTGGTTCTTCTTCCAAGGGTGATTGCCAGGAACAAACAAGAGGAGTAATCGGTGATAGATTGATCCAGCCTGGCCTCACAGGACGTAGTTTGCAGATCTGGTTCAGATGTCCAGTTGTCTATCATGGCCACTTCCTCTGCGTCAAGATCTTCTGTCTCAAGGTCCATTTTTTTATCAGGATCTCTAAGCTTGATGGCATGGAGATTGAAAAGGTTAGTTTTTAGACAGACATAGAGGTTTTTCTGAGTATGTAGATGAGACTTTGATTCAAACTTGTAAACCTGTGAATAGGAAGATCTACCATAAGATTTGGAAGGCTTTCATTTCTTATTGTTTGGAACATGGTTTTTCCTGGTATTCTTTTAAAATTCCCAGAATGTTGCCGTTTTTTCTCCATAGTTTGGATAAGGGTCTCTTAGAGGTCAGATTTCCGCTCTTTTAGTTCTGTTTCATAAGAAGATTGTTAATCCTCCTAATATTCAGTGTTTTGTTTAGGCTGTGGTCAGGATTAAGCTCGTTGTGAAGCAGATTTCTCCTCCCTGAAGCCTTAATTTGGTTTTGTACATTTTGCAGGATCCTCCTTTTGAGCCCATGAATAAGGGCGATATCAAGCTTTTATCTTAAGTTTTGTTTCTTTTGCCTCTCTGTTCTGCTAGGAGAGTTTCTGAAGTGTCTGCCCTTTCTTGTCATCCTCATCTTTTCCATTAGGATAAGACAGTTTTGAGAACTAAGTTTCATTTCCCACCTAAAGTTGTGTCTTTGGGCGACATGAGTAGGGAAATTGTTGATCCTTCTTTTTGTCCTTATCCCAAAAATTATATGGAGAGTCTTCTCCGTAATCTGGATGTTGTTAGTAGACTGCAAAGAGTACTTAAAAGCTCTAAGGGTTTCAGACACATTTCTACTTTGTTCATTTTTCTGGTTCTAGAAAAGGGCAGAAAGTTACAGCTGTTTCTTTGGCATCTTGGCTTAAGCTTTTGTTTCAGAAGGCTTACTTGGAGATGGATTAGTCTCCTCCTAAACGAATTACTGCCCATTATAGCAGATCAGTTGCCACAATTTAGGCCTTTAAAAATGAAGCCTATGTGGATTAAATTTGCAAGGCAGTCATTTGGTGTTCTTTGCATACTTATACTAAATTCTACCATTTTGATGTTTTTGCTTCTTCTGAAGCAGCTTTTGGTCGAAAAGTCCTTCAGGCTGTTTCTGGTTGATGTAGTTTTTTGTTAGGTTCTTTTTGCTTACTTTTCATGTTTTGTAAAATGTATAAGAGAGACTTAAGTGTTGGGGGGGAGACAAAAAACAGGATTATATATCATGCTTGTCCCATCTCCATTACTCGTGGACTTCACTGCTTGGGTATTGGTTTGACAGGAGTAATGGATCGCGGACTCTCAACACCTGTATGAAAGAAAACCATTATTTATGTGGTGAGACTCATTGAGACCCACAATGTTTTTTTGGTGTTAGCTCCCCCCCCCCCCCCCCCCACACACACACACACACACACACATTTTTGTACTTCTTTTGTCTGCTCCTTTTTTTGTCTCACTACTTTTCCTACCTTTATTGCTTGTCTATACGTCAACTAGTTTCTAGTAAGGTGGGAAATGGTTTTCTAGAGATCTTGGGGTTTGGAAATCTTTGCCGCCTCCTAGTTGCCAGGAAGAGTAATTCCCAGGAGTAATGGATTGTGGACTCTCACCACCATGAAAGAAATTAATTTATCAGGTAAGCATATATTGCTTTTCATTAGCCAAACTCTTCCCACCACTTGCCTTATCTGGAGGAACCAATCAAAGTTTGTTACTGGAGTAGACAAAGCTAGCCACTGTCATTTTGTTAACAAAGCTTGCAGTATATACAATTGCTGAGGCTAATTAGGGACAGATATTAGAATTGTAAATTTTGCAGTATTCACTTCCGATTCTCAGAACTGAAAAACACACATTTCAGAGTTAAATTACAGGAACATTATATTGCATTTTTACTTCATTTAAACGTGTTATTTTACAATGAAAGTGTATTTTATAAGAAAGAAATTACTTTAGATTTTGTAAGATTAAACAGACATGGAACACAAAATGTCTTTCATGATTCAGATAGCGCATACATTTGTAAATTACTTTTCCATTTATTTCTATTATCAATTTTGCTTCATTCTCTTGGTATACTTTCTTCAAAGCGCAGCAATGCACTACTTTGAGCTAGTTGAACACACTGGTAAGCCAATCACAAGAGACATATGTGCAGCCACCAATCAGCAGCAAGCTCCAAGCTTTTCTGCAAGTGTTAATAATAGAACAAAGAAAATTAGACAAAATAAGTTAATTGGGAAGTTGTTTGAAATTGTATGCAGTATCTACATCATAAAATAATTTTATGTCCAGTTTAATATTTTCAAGATTTTTTTTTTTTACTTAATTTGTGCAGTGTCCATTACTTCTGTCACAGCCCCACAAGAGGGCTATGGTCTCCAAAAGAAAAACTATTTGTTGTCTTGTAAAGTGTTGCTAGAAGACACCATAAAAATAGCTCTAGTCAGTTTATTGCCCTCTGATTACAAAATCATGTGACATTAGAACTTAGGTTTAGTAATGTATGCTTGCTTATCTAGCTGTAGGCAGGGGCTACACTGAGAATTTCTACGTCTGCACTTTGCAAGAAAACAAGTTGTTTGCTTTTATTAACACAATCTTTTCTTCTTAAATGGGAAGAGTCCACAGCTGCATTCATTACTTTTGGGAAATAAGAACCTGGCCACCAGGAGGAGGCAAAGACAACCCAGCCAAAGGCTTAAATACTCCAACCACTGCCCTCATCCCCCGTCATTCTTTTCCTTTCGTCCCAGAAGGTTGGCAGAAACGTGTCAGATAACCTCCGGGTTGCCTTATATTTTATTTATATCCAATGGGATGTCTTTTTTGTTTCCTTCGGGAACCTTCTGGGATTGATACTCTCTATTACTTCTTCGGAAGTTGTTTTGGACATGTTAGTCCTATGTTAAATGTCTGTTTTCTGTTTTTTCCCCTATGAGGGAGAATTTATGCAGCTAGGACGCTAGGTGCACGCTGGTCCTGTCGGGTTTGTTCGGTCTTGCGGCTGTTCATACACGTGGCGCTGTTCTGCTCGACTGGTTCGGTAGAAGCGCTGAGTGCTCAGGTTATCATTGTTTTTCATGTTCATCTAAGCATTCGAGGGGACCTGTGTGTCCGTGAGGCGGGAAGGATTGTTTCAGTCCTTATAGTCTTCAGTCATAGATGGCCGGGCAGGGGAGTTTCCCGCTGCGTCACTCTCTGACATCTGATTTCATCAGAACCTAGAGCCTCCTTCATGTGGTGGAGGGTTGGAGGGCTTAACACCCCTTACCGCAGTTGACTGGTTTGGCCTTTATTTTTAGGCCTCTGGATTTGTCCTTTCGGGCTTGATCCAACAGCTGTCTAGCATGCAGAAGGTTTGCAGTTTTAAACCAGTTGCAGTTCTTCACACCTTGTAGGTGTACGCGTATAGTGTATCTAGATGCAGCTCTTACTCTTTGACGTGTACTGTCTGAGTTATAAGAGACCTTTGGGTCTTCTTCCATTGTCTCCGGGTGAGTTGGATCTCCTTTTAGGGATCTGTGTTTCCGGGTGATAGTTGTTCCCTGCAGGGATTTTGTTTAGCTCTGGGTTTTCCGGATCTGGGTAGGCTTAGTGTCTTTCTCTTCCTTGTGTCCTCTGCTTGTGCGGAGGTGATAGGGAGACTAGTCCTGCTAGTAGGATTTTGTTTACCTCGAGGTATCCCTTGGTTGTCCTGAGGCTTTGAGAAGTATCTTCATAGGACTTCTAGCCTTGCTCCTTGGAGTGTTGGACTTTAGACTGGAATGGTTCAGTCCTTTGGTCGGGGCTTTTGAGTTCTTCTCGCTATCCGGATTCTCTGGATATGCATCCATATCCCTTGTGTCTGGCTTTTTGGCCAGTTGGGGTGTTTAGTTAGTTGGTAAGGTCTGCCTGAACTATTAGGTGCCCGGACCTATTTTTCTCCCTGAGACTTCCGGTTGCTGAGGCTTTGCTTGGCCTTTTTCCTGACCCAGTTTTGGAATCTCGGATCTCAGTGCTGGTCAGGGTGTTCCACGGTTGTGGGAACTTGGGCTTTGTCCTTGCTCCATCTACCTGACCTTGTCATGATTGGCCAGGTTTTCAGAGTATTTTTTACTCTTTGCCACAAGAGTAGCTCATCTAGTGGTTAGCTGTGTGGCTTGCGCCTCATGTGTTGTTGGTTCATACCCAGCTGCTGGCGCTGGATGTCAAATTTCTGGTGCGCCTTAGGGTTGCATTTCCCTGGTCAGCTTGCCAGTGTACTTGTGGATTCCCTGCTCTGCAGGCGAATGGGCTGGCTGTGCCTCTGCTTGGCAAGCTACTTGTAGGCGGGTCCTTTTCTAGGACATCTGTGTTAGGAATGTATCTTCCCCTTTAGCCGGTGGCTTCGGGCCTTGAGGAGTTGTTGCCCTTCCGGCATCATTACTTTTCTTTAGGGGATATTCTCCTCCCTATGGAGATGGAGTCCTTGCTTGGGGCTTCTCCTGGATGGGAGGCGGAAAGGTGGGATTGGTTCCCCCTGGGGTCTTGCTGGCTCCAAGTCAGACTTGTTGGGCCTTTATAGATCCTTAGGTCTATGGCCTTGTTGTCTGTTTTCAGAGTCGGGTTGTACTTGTAATCTGTGGGGATTTCTGTGCTATCCCTATGCTCGTTCCTGTACCTGTTTTGGGATTCTTTTGTTCCCCTGTCTTGGATCCCTGAGGCTGGGTTGGTCCAGCTGGGTGTGGGTCTGCAGGTCAGGATGGCCGAGGGGTCTAAGGCGCTGCGTTCGGGTCGCAGTCTCCTCTGGATGTGTGAGCTTGTTGAGTCTATCCTGTTAGCTCAGTCTGCTAGGGTATAGATTTTCTTTTCAACTTGCTCCATTTATTCAGAAGAGGGTTTACTCTTCCTTCAGGTTCTGAGGGTATACTCTCCTTCTCGGGGGGGGCTCGATTGAGGTTTTTGTGTTCTTCTTTTTAGGGACCTGTGTGTAGGTGTAGACTTATGTTGCTTGGAGCGTACCCTCTGTCCGAGGGTTGCTTTTGCGGTCTGTTTCTTGCTTGACTGCTTCTTCTTTCTTGCAAGTACCCTCTGTGTCGTCCTGTTATGGTCTCTGTGTTCTCAACTTGGGGGTTTTCCCCCGGTGTATTACACACTTTATGGTCGAATGCCTTGGTATTCTATGGTCAACCACTGGGAGCACTTTGCCTTTTCAGTTGCATTCCGTGCTTGCAGGGTGTTAGAGAGACATCTGTTCTGTCTCTTTGCCCGGTCTTATTCCGGGTTTCACTTGGTATAGGCGTGGCCTCCTTCCCTGTTTGGGTCCCTTTGGGTCTCTGTGAGCTGGACTCACTAGAGGACCTTTCGGTTCTCCTTTGCTTTGTCCCCTTGGGGGTTTTGGCTGGTGTCCCCTTCATTTGTGGGGGGTGACCGGTAGGGGACCGTCTGTTGGTCGACGGTGTCTCCTGGAGGACTGTTGGCTCAGTCAAGTCCGTTTGCGGTCTCTGGTTTGGCTTCTGGACTAACTGTGAGTCAGTTTCATTGGGGCTTTTCCTCTTAAAATGGTTTTGGCTTCGGGCAAAGTGTTTTTTTTTATTGGGTACTCTCCCGTCTTGGCATTCAGTGTCCTCTATAGCTTGGGTATTCTTTTCCCAAAAGTAATGAATGCAGCTGTGGACTCTTTCCATTTAAGAAGAAAAACATAAATTATGCTTAACTGATAATTTATTTTCTTCTGATGGAAAGAGTCCACAGCTCTTTACCCGTAATTTTATGTGAGGCGTCATTATTCTTCTGGCACCTTTCACCCTGATATTTCTTCTACTGTTCTTTGTTCCAATGCAGAATGACTGGGGGATGAGGGGAGAGGAGTATTTAAGCCTTCGTCTGGGTTGTCTTTGCCTCCTCCTGGTGGCCAGGTTCTTATTTCCCAAAAGTAATTAATGCAGCTGTGGACTCTTTCCATCAGAAGAAAAGGAAATTATCAGGTAAGCATAATTTGTTTTTTATTTCTAGGTTTACTTTAAGATTGTATTTCTCTTAAGTAAAGAAGCACTGTTTCCTCTCCCTTTTTTAAACCGTTATGGAATTAGGGTCGCAAATAGTTTGTAACTGTATTTTGATACGTTTTGTTTTCTCTCTAGCTTTTATTGAGCAGCCTTTTTATTTTGAACTGTAGAATATGCTTACACACTGCAAATAAGCTAAAATGATATTACTCCTCACCTCTTGGTAACGATTCTCAGTGGTGCTGCTTATCCCCGGGGGACGCCCATTTATAACCACTTATTTCCGTGGAAAGTCTCTGTCTAGTGAGCAGCTTGTTCCATGCTTGCTCATTGCTTGAACGGATCTTGGCACCATCTGTGGAGTGTTACCGACACTAGATGTATCATTTGTTTTTATGTATAGAAGATAACAATATTATACTAAGGGGGGCCCATCTGTGTTGTGGGCTATTTACTTTATCCTGTGTCACAGAAAAGGAAAAACCTAATCAGAGACATTTTCTGTAAGTTTGGACTAATTGCTTGATAATTGCTTTTATTGGATGTTAAAATCGCAAATTGTTGTGTAGCATCAGAATTATTTTCACCATCATACACACAGCATGCCCAAAGAGGGCACATGAATAGTTTAAGGGGATATGAAACCCAAACATTTTCTCTTGTGATTCAGACAGAGCATACAATTTAAAAAAAAAAAGTTTCCTATTTAAAGGGACAGTCTACTCCAGAATTTGTATGGTTTGAAGAGATAGATAATCCCTTTATTACCTATTCCCCAGTTTTGCACAATCAACACTGTTATAGAAATCACACCTCTGTAATTACCTTGTATCTAAGCCTCTGCAGGCTGCCCCTTATCTCAGTTATATTAATATACTTTTTACCTCTATGATTACCCTGTATCTAAGCCTCTGCAGGCTGCCCCTTATCTCAGTTATATTAATATACTTTTTACCTCTGTGATTACCTTTTAACTAAGCCTCTGCAGACTGCCCCCTTATCTCAGTTATATTAATATACTTTTTACCTCTGTGATTACCTTGTATCTAAGCCTCTGCAGACTGCTCCTTATCTCAGTTATATTAATACACTTTTTACCTCTGTGATTACCTTTTAACTAAGCCTCTGCAGACTGCTCCTTATCTCAGTTATATTAGTATACTTTTTACCTCTGTGATTACCCTGTATCTAAGCCTCTGCAGGCTGCCCCTTATCTCAGTTATATTAATATACTTTTTACCTCTGTGATTACCTTGTATCTAAGCCTCTGCAGACTGCTCCTTATCTCAGTTATATTAGTATACTTTTTACCTCTGTGATTACCTTGTATCTAAGCCTCTGCAGACTGCTCCTTATCTCAGTTATATTAGTATACATTTTATCTCTGTGATTACCTTGTATCTAAGCCTCTGCAGGCTGCCCCTTATCTCAGTTATATTAGTATACTTTTCACCTTTGTAATTACCCTGTATCTAAGCCTCTGCTGACTGCCCCTGTATCACAGTTATTTTAGCCAATCAGTGCTGACTCAAAGGTAAAGCCACAGGAGTGAGCACAATGTTATCTATATGGCCATACAGGAATTAGCTCTGTCTAGCTGTCAACAGCTGTCAAAATGCACTGAGATAAAATGCGGCTTTCAAGGGCTTAGAAATTAGCATATGAGCCTACCTCGGTTTAGCTTTCAACTAAGAATACCAAGAGAACAAAACAAATTTGATGATAAAAGTAAATTGGAAAGGAGTTTAAAATATCATGCCCTATCTGAGTCATGAAAGTTTTATTTTGACCAGACTGGCCCTTTAATTCTATTATTAAATTTGCTTCATTCTCATGATATTCTGTTTTGAAGAGATACCTAGGTAGGTGTCTGGAACTACATGGCATGTAATAGTGCTGCCATCTAGTGCAAAACTGCAGCCATATAGTGAACCAGATACGTGCACGCTCCTGAGCTTTTTCCAACAAAAGGTACAGAGAGAAGGCAGAAAATGTGATAATAGAAGTAAAATTAGAATGTGGTGCATTCCCTAAACTGCTCGGAAGGGAGGGGCTTATTTTTCTGTTAGATTTAATATTCACATTATGTGTGCTTGATCTTGTATTCAGACAACTAGAAAACGGCAAAACAGTACAATAATCTGACACATCCTGTACCTCGCTACAATAATCTGACACATCCTGTACCTCGCTACAATAATCTGACACATCCTGTACCTCGCTACATAATCTGACACATCCTGTACCTCGTTACAGTAATCTGACACATCCTATACCTCGCTACAATAATCTGACACATCCTGTACCTCGCTACAATAATCTGACACATCCTGTACCTCGCTACAATAATCTGACACATCCTGTACCTCGCTACAATAATCTGACACATCCTGTACCTCGCTACAATAATCTGACACATCCTATACCTCGCTACAATAATCTGACACATCCTGTACCTCGCTACAATAATCTGACACATCCTGTACCTCGCTACAATAATCTGACACATCCTATACCTCGCTACAGTAATCTGACACATCCTGTACCTCGCTACAGTAATCTGACACATCCTGTACCTCGCTACAATAATCTGACACATCCTATACCTCGCTACAATAATCTGACACATCCTGTACCTCGCTACAATAATCTGACACATCCTGTACCTCGCTACAATAATCTGACACATCCTGTACCTCGCTACAATAATCTGACACATCCTGTACCTCGCTACAATAATCTGACACATCCTATACCTCGCTACAATAATCTGACACATCCTGTACCTCGCTACAGTAATCTGACACATCCTGTACCTCGCTACAATAATCTGACACATCCTATACCTCGCTACAATAATCTGACACATCCTGTACCTCGCTACATAATCTGACACATCCTGAACCTCGCTACAATAATCTGACACATCCTATACCTCGCTACAATAATCTGACACATCCTGTACCTCGTTACAGTAATCTGACACATCCTATACCTCGCTACAATAATCTGACACATCCTGTACCTCGCTACAATAATCTGACACATCCTATACCTCGCTACAATAATCTGACACATCCTGTACCTCGCTACATAATCTGACACATCCTGAACCTCGCTACAATAATCTGACACATCCTATACCTCGCTACAATCATCTGACACATCCTGTACCTCGTTACAGTAATCTGACACATCCTATACCTCGCTACAATAATCTGACACATCCTGTACCTCGCTACAATAATCTGACACATCCTGTACCTCGCTACAATAATCTGACACATCCTGTACCTCGCTACAATAATCTGACACATCCTGTACCTCGCTACAATAATCTGACACATCCTGTACCTCGCTACAATAATCTGACACATCCTGTACCTCGCTACATAATCTGACACATCCTGTACCTCGCTTCAATAATCTGACACATCCTGTACCTCGCTACAATAATCTGACACATCCTGTACCTCGCTACAATAATCTGACACATCCTGTACCTCGCTACAATAATCTGACACATCCTGTACCTCGCTACATAATCTGACACATCCTGTACCTCGCTTCAATAATCTGACACATCCTGTACCTCGCTACAATAATCTGACACATCCTGTACCTCGCTACAATAATCTGACACATCCTGTACCTCGCTACAATAATCTGACACATCCTGTACCTCGTTACAATAATCTGACACGTCCTGTACCTCGCTACATAATCTGACACATCCTGTACCTCGCTTCAATAATCTGACACATCCTGTACCTCGTTACAATAATCTGACACATCCTGTACCTTGCTACAATAATCTGACACATCCTGTACCTCGTTACAATAATCTGACACATCCTGTACCTCGTTACAATAATCTGACACATCCTGTACCTCGTTACAATAATCTGACACATCCTGTACCTCGCTACAATAATCTGACACATCCTGTACCTCGCTACATAATCTGACACATCCTGTACCTCGCTTCAATAATCTGACACATCCTGTACCTCGCTTCAATAATCTGACACATCCTGTACCTCGCTACATAATCTGACACATCCTGTACCTCGCTACAATAATCTGACACATCCTGTACCTCGCTACATAATCTGACACATACTGTACCTCGCTTCAATAATCTGACACATCCTGTACCTCGCTACATAATCTGACACATCCTGAACCTCGCTACAATAATCTGGCACATCCTATACCTCGCTACAATAATCTGATACATCCTGTACCTCGCTACAATAATCTGGCACATCCTATACCTCGCTACAATAATCTGACACATCCTATACCTCGCTACAATAATCTGACACATCCTGTACCTCGCTACAATAATCTGGCACATCCTATACCTCGCTACAATAATCTGACACATCCTATACCTCGCTACAATAATCTGGCACATCCTGTACCTCGCTACAATAATCTGGCACATCCTATACCTTGCTACAATAATCTGACACATCCTGTGCCTCGCTACAGTAATCTGACATATCCTGTACCTCGTTACAGTAATTTGACACATCCTGTACCTCGCTACAATAATCTGACACATCCTGTACCTTGCTACAATAATCTGACACATCCTGTACCTTGCTACAATAATCTGACACATCCTGTACCTCGCTACAATAATCTGACACATCCTGTACCTCGCTACAATAATCTGACACATCCTGTACCTCGCTACAATACTCTTCCCTCCCTTCTGCTTGGAAAAGAGCACTACCTGCAGCATTTCACGCTAGACATAGGGCAGGTGAAACCTATCACGGGGCAGACGTTTATCTAAATACACAGTACATAAATTGCTAGTAATGAGCCGTACTCTGTTCCCGCCTGTGTTCGTGGCAAGAGTGACCGAATGCTTCTCTGCCCTCAGGAATTCTGCTGTTTCTCCAACATAGGTGTGTCCGGTCCACGGCGTCATCCTTACTTGTGGGATATTCTCTTCCCCAACAGGAAATGGCAAAGAGCCCAGCAAAGCTGGTCACATGATCCCTCCTAGGCTCCGCCTTCCCCAGTCATTCTCTTTGCCGTTGTACAGGCAACATCTCCACGGAGATGGCTTAGAGTTTTTTGGTGTTTAACTGTAGTTTTTATTATTCAATCAAGAGTTTGTTATTTTAAAATAGTGCTGGTATGTACTATTTACTCTGAAACAGAAAGGTGATGAAGATTTCTGTTTGTAAGAGGAAAATGATTTTAGCAACCGTTACTAAAATCGATGGCTGTTTCCACACAGGACTGTTGAGAGGAATTAACTTCAGTTGGGGGAAACAGTGAGCAGACTTTTGCTGCTTGAGGTATGACACATTTCTAACAAGACGATGTAATGCTGGAAGCTGTCATTTTCCCTATGGGATCCGGTAAGCCATTTTTATTACATAAGAAAAAAAGGGCTTCACAAGGGCTTTTAAGACTGTAGACATTTTCTGGGCTAAAACGATTGATATATAAACATATTTTAATACTTCATAGCTTTGAGGAATTATTTTATTCTTGGGAATTATGTAAAATAACCGGCAGGCACTGTATTGGACACCTTATCCTCTAGGGGCTTTCCCTAATCATAGGCAGAGCCTCATTTTCGCGCCTCTATTGCGCACTTGTTTTTGGGAAGCATGACATGCAGATGCATGTGTGAGGAGCTCTGATACATAGAAAAGACTTTCTGAAGGCGTCATTTGGTATCGTATTCTCCTTTGGGCTTGGTTGGGTCTCAGCAAAGCAGATACCAGGGACTGCAAAGGGGTTAAATATAAAAACGGCTCCGGTTCCGTTATTTTAAGAGTTAAAGCTTTCAAATTTGGTGTGCAATACTTTTAAGGCTTTAAGACACTGTGGTGAAATTTTGGTGAATTTTGAACAATTCCTTCATACTTTTTCACATTTGCAGTAATAAAGTGTGTTCAGTTTAAAATTTAAAGTGACAGTAACGGTTTTATTTTAAAACGTTTTTTGTACTTTATCAAGTTTATGCCTGTTTAACATGTCTGAACTACCAGATAGACTGTGTTCTGTATGTGGGGAAGCCAAGGTTCCTTCTCATTTAAATAGATGTGATTTATGTGACACAAAATTTAGAGAAAATCATGCCCAAGATGATTCCTCAAGTGAGGGGAGTAAGCATGGTACTGCATCATCCCCTCCTTCGTCTACACCAGTCTTGCCCACACAGGAGGCCCCTAGTACATCTAGTGCGCCAATACTCCTTACTATGCAACAATTAACGGCTGTAATGGATAATTCTATCAAAAACATTTTAGCCAAAATGCCCACTTATCAGCGAAAGCGCGACTGCTCTGTTTTAGAAAATACTGAAGAGCATGAGGACGCTGATGATATTGGTTCTGAAGTGCCCCTACACCAGTCTGAGGGGGCCAGGGAGGTTTTGTCTGAGGGAGAAATTTCAGATTCAGGGAAAATTTCTCAACAAGCTGAACCTGATGTGATTACATTTAAATTTAAATTGGAACATCTCCGCGCCCTGCTTAAGGAGGTGTTATCTACTCTGGATGATTGTGAGAATTTGGTCATTCCAGAGAAATTATGTAAAATGGAAATAAAGAATGGGAAAGGCCCTATACCTTTCGTCCCTCCCCCTATATTTAAGAAATTGTTTCCTATGGTCGACCCCAGAAAGGACTTATGGCAGACAGTCCCCAAGGTCGAGGGGGCGGTTTCTACTCTAAACAAACGCACCACTATACCCATAGAAGATAGTTGTGCTTTCAAAGATCCTATGGATAAAAAATTAGAGGGTTTGCTTAAAAAGATGTTTGTTCAGCAAGGTTACCTTCTACAACCAATTTCATGCATTGTTCCTGTCACTACAGCAGCGTGTTTCTGGTTCGATGAACTAGAAAAGGCGCTCAATAAAGATTCTTCTTATGAGGAGATTTTGGACAGAATTCATGCTCTCAAATTGGCTAACTCTTTCACCCTAGACGCCACTTTGCAATTGGCTAGATTAGCGGCGAAAAATTCTGGGTTTGCTATTGTGGCGCGCAGAGCGCTTTGGCTAAAATCTTGGTCAGCGGATGCGTCTTCCAAGAACAAATTGCTTAACATTCCTTTCAAGGGGAAAACGCTGTTTGGCCCTGACTTGAAAGAGATTATTTCTGATATCACTGGGGGCAAGGGCCACGCCCTTCCTCAGGACAGGCCTTTCAAGGCCAAAAATAAACCTAATTTTCGTCCCTTTCGCAGAAACGGACCAGCCCCAAGTGCTACGTCCTCTAAGCAAGAGGGTAATACTTCTCAAGCCAAGCCAGCCTGGAGGCCAATGCAAGGCTGGAACAAAGGAAAGCAGGCCAAGAAACCTGCCACTGCTACCAAGACAGCATGAGATGTTGGCCCCCGATCCGGGACCGGATCTGGTGGGGGGCAGACTCTCTCTCTTCGCTCAGGCTTGGGCAAGAGATGTTCTGGATCCTTGGGCGCTAGAAATAGTCTCCCAAGGTTATCTTCTGGAATTCAAGGGGCTTCCCCCAAGGGGGAGGTTCCACAGGTCTCAATTGTCTTCAGACCACATAAAAAAACAGGCATTCTTACATTGTGTAGAAGACCTGTTAAAAATGGGAGTGATTCATCCTGTTCCATTAGGAGAACAAGGGATGGGGTTCTACTCCAATCTGTTCGTAGTTCCCAAAAAAGAGGGAACATTCAGACCAATCTTAGATCTCAAGATCCTAAACAAGTTTCTCAAGGTTCCATCGTTCAAAATGGAAACCATTCGAACAATTCTTCCTTCCATCCAGGAAGGTCAATTCATGACCACGGTGGATTTAAAGGATGCGTATCTACATATTCCTATCCACAAGGAACATCATCGGTTCCTAAGGTTCGCATTTCTGGACAAGCATTACCAGTTTGTGGCACTTCCGTTCCGATTAGCCACTGCTCCAAGAATTTTCACAAAGGTACTAGGGTCCCTTCTAGCGGTGCTAAGACCAAGGGGCATTGCAGTAGTACCTTACTTGGACGACATTCTGATTCAAGCGTCGTCCCTTCCACAAGCAAAGGCTCACACGGACATTGTCCTGGCCTTTCTCAGATCTCACGGGTGGAAAGTGAACGTAGAATAAAGTTCTCTATCTCCGTCAACAAGGGTTCCCTTCTTGGGAACAATAATAGACTCCTTAGAAATGAGGATTTTTCTGACAGAGGCCAGAAAATCAAAACTTCTAAACTCTTGTCAAGTACTTCATTCTGTTCCTCTTCCTTCCATAGCGCAGTGCATGGAAGTAATAGGTTTGATGGTAGCGGCAATGGACATAGTTCCTTTTGCGCGAATTCATCTAAGACCATTACAACTGTGCATGCTCAGTCAGTGGAATGGGGATTATACAGACTTGTCTCCGACGATACAAGTAGATCAGAGGACCAGAGATTCACTCCGTTGGTGGCTGTCCCTGGACAACCTGTCACAGGGGATGAGCTTCCGCAGACCAGAGTGGGTCATTGTCACGACCGACGCCAGTCTGGTGGGCTGGGGCACGGTCTGGGGACCCCTGAAAGCTCAGGGTCTTTGGTCTCGGGAAGAATCTCTTCTCCCGATAAATATTCTGGAACTGAGAGCGATATTCAATGCTCTCAAGGCTTGGCCTCAGCTAGCAAAGGCCAAATTCATACGGTTTCAATCAGACAACATGACGACTGTTGCGTACATCAACCATCAGGGGGGAACAAGGAGTTCCCTGGCGATGGAAGAAGTGACCAAAATCATTCAATGGGCGGAGACTCACTCCTGCCACTTGTCTGCAATCCACACCCCAGGAGTGGAAAATTGGGAAGCGGATTTTCTGAGTTGTCAGACATTTCATCCGGGGGAGTGGGAACTCCATCCGGAAATCTTTGCCCAAATTACTCAGTTGTGGGGCATTCCAGACATGGATCTGATGGCGTCTCGTCAGAACTTCAAGGTTCCTTGCTACGGGTCCAGATCCAGGGATCCCAAGGCGACTCTAGTAGATGCACTAGTAGCACCTTGGACCTTCAAACTAGCTTATGTATTCCCGCCGTTTCCTCTCATCCCCAGGCTGGTAGCCAGGATCAATCAGGAGAGGGCATCGGTGATCTTGATAGCTCCTGCGTGGCCACGCAGGACTTGGTATGCAGACCTGGTGAATATGTCATCGGCTCCACCATGGAAGCTACCTTTGAGACGGGACCTTCTTGTTCAAGGTCCGTTCGAACATCCGAATCTGGTCTCACTCCAACTGACTGCCTGGAGATTGAACGCTTGATCTTATCAAAGCGAGGGTTCTCAGATTCTGTCATTGATACTCTTGTTCAGGCCAGAAAGCCTGTAACTAGAAAAATCTACCACAAAATATGGAAAAAATATATCTGTTGGTGTGAATCTAAAGGATTCCCTTGGGACAAGATAAAAATTCCTAAGATTCTATCCTTTCTTCAAGAAGGTTTGGAGAAAGGATTATCTGCAAGTTCTTTGAAGGGACAGATTTCTGCTTTATCTGTGTTACTTCACAAAAAGCTGGCAGCTGTGCCAGATGTTCAAGCCTTTGTTCAGGCTCTGGTTAGAATCAAGCCTGTTTACAAACCTTTGACTCCTCCTTGGAGTCTCAATTTAGTTCTTTCAGTTCTTCAGGGGGTTCCGTTTGAACCCTTACATTCCGTTGATATTAAGTTATTATCTTGGAAAGTTTTGTTTTTGGTTGCAATTTCTTCTGCTAGAAGAGTTTCAGAATTATCTGCTCTGCAGTGTTCTCCCCCTTATCTGGTGTTCCATGCAGATAAGGTGGTTTTGCGTACTAAACCTGGTTTTCTTCCGAAAGTTGTTTCTAACAAAAACATTAACCAGGAGATAGTCGTGCCTTCTTTGTGTCCGAATCCAGTTTCAAAGAAGGAACGTTTGTTGCACAATTTGGATGTAGTTCGTGCCTTAAAATTCTATTTAGATGCTACAAAGGATTTTAGACAAACATCTTCCTTGTTTGTTGTTTATTCTGGTAAAAGGAGAGGTCAAAAAGCAACTTCTACCTCTCTCTCCTTTTGGCTTAAAAGCATCATCAGATTGGCTTACGAGACTGCCGGACGGCAGCCTCCTGAAAGAATCACAGCTCATTCCACTAGGGCTGTGGCTTCCACATGGGCCTTCAAGAACGAGGCTTCTGTTGATCAGATATGTAAGGCAGCGACTTGGTCTTCACTGCACACTTTTACTAAATTTTACAAATTTGATACTTTTGCTTCTTCTGAGGCTATTTTTGGGAGAAAGGTTTTGCAAGCCGTGGTGCCTTCCATGTAGGTGACCTGATTTGCTCCCTCCCTTCATCCGTGTCCTAAAGCTTTGGTATTGGTTCCCACAAGTAAGGATGACGCCGTGGACCGGACACACCTATGTTGGAGAAAACAGAATTTATGTTTACCTGATAAATTACTTTCTCCAACGGTGTGTCCGGTCCACGGCCCGCCCTGGTTTTTTAATCAGGTCTGATAATTTATTTTCTTTAACTACAGTCACCACGGTATCATATGATTTCTCCTATGCAAATATTCCTCCTTTACGTCGGTCGAATGACTGGGGAAGGCGGAGCCTAGGAGGGATCATGTGACCAGCTTTGCTGGGCTCTTTGCCATTTCCTGTTGGGGAAGAGAATATCCCACAAGTAAGGATGACGCCGTGGACCGGACACACCGTTGGAGAAAGTAATTTATCAGGTAAACATAAATTCTGTTTTTCATCCAAACAAATGCTCACTTGAATCACTTATAGATGCCAATGATGTAACGCCGTACAGGTCATGTGCGCAACATGCAAATCCCTCCTCCTGAACATGTTTGCTTTAATATTTTGTTTTGTGCCCCAGCCCTTGAAAAATGTCTGTGGTACCCATGTTCCACAGTTCTATATAGAGGGAGTGTAGTAAATAAAAACAGACACAATCCGGCATGAAGATTACATTGTTTCATCCCTAAAGAGTTTAAGGGTTTTCTGCATAACTCACTGTTTGGACGGACAAGGGTCACATCCAAGGGTTCCCGGGATTACAGTAGGCGAGCATCAGTTTGCATGAGAACAGGGTCTGTTAGTCTGAGGTGATGGACAGGTTAAAAATGGAACCTTTAAAAGGTGAATTAAAGGGACATGATTTAGGTAGAACATATCATTTTAATCAATGTTCCAGTTTACTTCTATTATCAAATTTGCTTCATTCTCATGGTATCATTTGTTGGAGTAGCAATGCACTACTGGTTTCTAACTGAACAGATGGGTGAGCCAATGACAATCGGTATATATATGCAGCGACCAATCAACAGCTAGAACCTAGGTTCTTTGCTGCTCCTGAGCTTTGCTAGATAAACCTTTCAGCAAAGGATAACAAGAGAATGATGCAAGATAAATAGAAGTAAATTGGAAAGTTGTTTAAAATTCTATTCTCTGTCTAAATCATGAGTCTAATTATGACTTTATTTTGCTTGTTGGCCTCCTATGGAGCGTGGGACAGGTTTGAGGCGTCTTTAATTTTCTTTTCACGATTGAGCAGGCGCAGAAGCAGCCTCCAACTATCAACAATCAGCCAGTGCTTTGCAACATATCCATATATAAAAGCTTTAAAAGCATTTGTAATTTTGTTTAGTTGGAAAAACATGTAGATTGTTGTGCTTTTGAGAGATGCGCCTTTAAAACTCTCTTGAATATTTTTTTCTGATTTCCTTTGCTGTGGCCAGTTAGCAACAGATCAAGCAATCACTGGGTAGAAGGTTGCAGGGTCAAAGTTCTGAATCCACTGTAGTTTTGAGGGGGAGTTAGAGCAATATAAAAAGTGATACGTCAGAGCAGTTCATTATTGCACTATTGCTTGTATAGAACACCCTACAAAAGAATGAAACACATAGTCAGTTGCAGAGTTGCAATGCACTACTGGGAGCTAGCTGAATCACATCTGGTGATACAATAACAAGAGACAAATATATGCAGCCACTAATAGCCAGCAAGGTCTCAGTAGTGCATTGCTGCTAAGGCTATGTAAATGTTATTTTCCACTAAGGATACAAAGAGAACAATTAGATTTGATAAAACTATATAATAGAGGGAACTCTGTGAAAAAGTATTTTTTATATATTGTTTATCAGCTGTTTATTCTAAAAATAGATGGGTAATTCAGTACTCAAACACAAATATATATTCTCACTAAATGTATATTTATTTAAAAGAAATTCAAAATGTGTGTGTTTCAGAAAATCTATAAGTTGCAAAGAAAAGAAAAATAAGTAAATATATCTGACCAAAAGTCAAACATATTCTGACCATACAAGATTTACCTGGGAGATGTCTCTTATATTCATAAATACGTTTCTGACAGGAAACCTACAACACCTCTATCAGAGGGCAACCACAAATACATTTATAAGTGAACTGTTGCCTTGATATTAATACGAGGGTTTAGGTAGTAACCCAAGAAACTATGCACTAAATACATTTAAGAATCACTATGTGCAATAATTAACACAAAGTTACAAGATATAGGAATCTCTCTATTATCCAGTCTGAGTGTCGGATCAGCAACAAAGAACGTGTGAGTTGCTCCAACCACTATTTAGGGAGATCTTCCACCAGTGGTATCTGTGGAAGTCTTTCATAACGTTCTGTGATCCAAAACAAGTGCAGTTTAAGCAACACACAATATTCATATGCAGATCCAGGCCGTATTGGCTATAGACAGCTTCAGCATAATTGTAAAGCTGTAAAATCCGACCAGGGATGCAAAGTGTACAGTAGCCAAAACCAATCTGCATTTCAGTCTTTAAAAAGAAAAAAAATAGAAATTCAATAACTCACAAAATCTTCATGTTGTTCAGTGTATGTAGAATAGGTGGCATCCCACCAATCCGGTAAAGTTCAATCAATTCTTATTTCAAGTGGCATCTCCACAATGCATCATAGAACCGCCTTTCACAAAAAAGGCAAAATGCGCGTTTAATTCCCTTCCTTTTAAGGGACTTCCTCAGGACTTATTTTTTCTTTCATATTTGAAATAAAATTAGATTTGATGATCGAATTGAAGTGTCTTAAAATTGCCTTTTCTGAATCACGCAAGTTTAATTTTAACTTTATCAGTTTAAATTGGGCAATAAAAATCATGTATTTTTTTAAAATATATTATAAGTATGTAATTACAAAGTCATGAGGAATTTTTATCCTGACTACATAAAATATGTACAATCTATTTCTGTTTCATTTGCATCTTTTTTTTATTTTCAAACTTAGTCATAAATATTTTAGTACAGTGTTTTGTTTTGACTAGAACAACACATCTTTGTGTATTCTTTGAGTCCATAAAAATTACTAAAACACAAACGTCCATTGATTGAATTAGACATGAGGCTTATTTTATTACCTAAAATGACCAAAGCTAAACGGCATTAAAGAGACAGAACAGACCCAACATTTATTTATTGTAGTTTAGGTCATCTGTATCTTCTTATATAAGCTGCATTCCTGAGTATTTCCTGTTTGCTTAAAAGACATGCACAGTAAAAATGCAATGTAAAATCATTTTGTCTGAATTGAAAATAAATGTTCCTTCCCCCTGAATCATGTGACTGCCATCAGCCAATTACAAAATGCATAAACGTATCATCTGTGATATCTTGCAAATGCTCATTAGGAGCTGATGTCTCAGAAAGTTTGCAAATAAAGATTGTGCACATTTTGATAATGGAATTCAATTGGAAAGTTGTTCACAATTGTTTTCTCTATCTGAATCATGAGTTTAATTTTAACTTCATTGTTCCTTTAAAGGTGCAGTAAACAAGTTTTTAAACGGTATTATGCAATATGTGCAGATTTGATCTTCTTCATTAGATGTTCACTTTTCTAAACAAAATACCTATATTTTGTTCCCCCAAATGACTTATGTTTCACTCGTCAAAACTCACCTGTCTTGCGCTTATTTTTTTTTTTAACTTGTCACAGGTTTGCTGTCTAATCACAACCCTCTATATTGCGCCGTTTACCTTAATATAGTGCACCCACACTGGATAACACAGCCAACTGGTTGTGATTAGATAGCAAACCTAAGACGCTGGTTTAAAAAAAAAAAAAAAAAACGGAAGACAGGAGTAAAGCAGCGGCTGTTTTGAGGGACAAAATATAGGTAAGTATTGCAATTAGAAAGGTGGGTCTCTAATGAAGCTTATTAAATGTGTACATACTTGCTTTCCCTTTAACCCACACAAAGGAATTAAACACATGGGTAAAGTCCTACTTGGAAGATGTAAGTCACAGGACCTGCCAATATCTAACCATCAGGGGATGAACAGATGGTTTTTCTTCCTAATAGGAAAGAGTCCACAGCCGCATTCATTACTTATGGGAAATAAGAACCTGGCCACCAGGAGGAGGCAAAGACCCACCAGCCAAAGGCTTAAATACTCCTCCCACTTCTCCTATACCCCAGTCATTCTTTGCTTTTCGTCCCAGGAGGTTGGCAGAGAAGTGTCAGAAGTTTTTTATTATGCTTAAATTTAATTTATTTTAATTTTTTATTTTGTATCTTATGGAGGGTGCTACCCTTCGACACGAGACGGGAGTTTTAAGTAGTCCTGTCAGCCTCTCGTGGAGGGCCTGGGCGAAAGTGAGAGTCCGGAGATACATTGGGAGCTTTCCCTGCGACACACCATCCCAACTCATATTCACAGCTCCTTTTCAGCACTTGGCGTTGCCGAACTTCGTTTCGCTACCTGCTGTCCTCTCTCAAGTCCATAGCGGAGGCGATACTACTATTCATCACACTTGAAGGGCCGTGTTCTGCTAAGATCGTTTAAATTTATTACGTTGCTGTAATGTTATTTGTTATGACAGTTCAGTATGGGCCTCATTGAGGCACCTTCGGCTTCGATCTAGGAATCAAGGGATTATCTTCCTTTTCAGGGGGATTAGTGAACGGGATGGGGTTTGTTTATTATGTTTCTTATGTGATCATCCTACTTGTGTACGGGAATTTCGGCTCTGAGGCTGAGACATGTATCGTTTTACTAGGCTTGACCTTGGGCTAGGATCTTTTTCAGACTTGCTAGTTTGCTATGGGGCCTAGTTTTGCTGCCTTTAGGTGGTGCGCTCTTTGGATTTCACGAGGCATCTGGTAACCGTGCGTGTTACACTTGAGTGGGCCTTCTTCCCTTCCGCATTCTTGACCGAGTGGTAACAGAGGAAAGAGTCTTCTCCACTGAGGCCTGGTCATAGGTGGTGGTGAGTGCCCCAGCCATTGTAGGTTTCAGGTGCCAGTTTTTTTCCAAATTGCGTTTTTATTTTACGTCTTAGCCATGGAGGATTCTAATGCCAAGACTATTTTAATATCTGATTCTGAATCCTCCTCAGATGAGGACTGTAATTTGGCCCCGTTATAGCAAGTCTTCCAATCTTGTCTCTCGTGCCCGCATGTTTGCCGGGTCCCTCAGGCTTGGGGGACCCTAGACCTTCTGAGCCACTGGCTCCTGGGGGCTCTGTTCCTCAGGATTTGCCTTCCCAATCGCACACGCCCTTTACCTATGCAGGTGACCCCAATGTTACTGTCTCCTCCGTACAGGGTGGATTTTTTTACCCGGGATGGCGGGACATTTTCTTTTTAATATTTTATTGGCGCTGATTCATCTACAGGACCCTGAGGTTTCCCTGCAGTTATGTGCCTGCCGCCTATCCCGGATGTTCAGACCGTGAATGGCGTTATTATTTTTCCTCCTGGGGTAATTGTGCCCCCATGTTCTTTTCGCTACAGGACTGTGCGGCTGCGCGTCCTACCACAACCTCTGTTTGATTTATTGGGAGATCCTTTACTGTATCATCAGGGATCTTCTCAGGGTTCTGTGAGAGAGACTAATGGGGTGTGTTTTTCTCTGGTCAGTCTCATGCGAGCTTTCCCAGTCGTTTTTCTGAAGGTTACGGTCTCTGTCTGACAGGTACTACAGAGGCATGGTACCTTCTGGGCGGATGCCTGCGGGTGCCCTTGTTTGTTTGTTTTTAAACAGTCAGGATTGTTTACTTTCTGTTTTTTCTTCCCTATGGGAATTCTGCGATTGCTCGACTTTCGTTCATTTATAGAACTTGTTTCTGGATTTCTTCCGGAGTTGTTTGTGTGTTGTTAGTGATGCAGGTTTGGCCTGGCTGGTCTGGCGGAACTTGCTGGTTCACTTATTCAGTTGTTCATTTTTTGTTTTTTTCCATAAAAGATAAAAGGGGAAAAAAACTACACTAATACTTCATTTAGACCTGAGGGTCTGGATGTTGGAAGCGCTTGGGCTGGCCTGTGGCAGTTCTACTTCACCATAGGGCCGGTGGTGTCTCACTGTGTTCCCTGCAGCCCTGGTTGAGGGGTGTGGTCCTTCATACTTTGTGCGGTTATGGCATTTCGAGATGCTTTTTGACTTGTGGTCTTTGTCTAGTTGAACGATCTATGGACTCTTTAGGAGTCTGTCACAATTTTAAGGGGATATGTGGCGTAGCGGTTAGCTCTATCACTCCTGCAGTAGAAGGTTCTGGGTTTGAACCCAGGTGTAAAGATCCTGCCTTCTGATCTGATGTATCCTGGTGTATGCTATCCTTCCACAGCGGTAGTTGTTTCTAAAGGGACGTATTGAGGTTTTCACTATCTTCGCCTCTGGGAGCTTTTATGCTCGGTTTGTGTGGTTCACCTTTTTCAGGTGCTGTCACTAGGGATCATAGGTCATTATGTCGCCCCTTTTAGGGTTTAGCACCAGGTTGACCTTGGTCCTAGGATCTAGTGTCCGTTGGATCAGAGTTGCGGTTTTCATTGCAGTGTCTCCTGCGGAGATAGTCAGTCGGATCAGACTTGGAGTTTACTTTGGGTCCTCCCTATTAGATCCAGTGGGAATCTGGAAGTGGATCTAGGGCTCTGGCGGTCTGGTTCCTCCTATATTGTTTGTCCCTGTGTTTCCTTGAAACTTAGGGTTGGGATTAGGATGTGCTCCTTTGCCTCTCATTTATGGGGAGTTTGGAAATTTCCGGTTACATACCCGGTTGTGAAGCTGGGCTTGGGATTTTGTCTCCATGAGATGGCCCTGCTGTTCGCCTTATGTCCTGGTCTCGTTCTCGACCTTTAGGGTCAGTGGTTGGCTTGTTGTTGTTTTTTTCCCCGCTCTGTATTTTAGTCGCCTGACTGACTGGCTTAGGGGGCTCGAGAGATTGTCTCTCAGTGGTTGGGATTCTTGTCACCCATTTCTAGGTGGTTTATCTCAGGGTTCTAGTCGTCCTTTTTCTTAAGTGACTGGGGGTGTGTGCCGGTTACTGGCCGTTGTGGCCTGTTGGTTTGTCTGAATACCAGTCAATTGGATGTTTTTGAATCACAGCACTAACCCTAGCTAAGTTTATAGGCTGTGTGGACAGCGATACTTTGGCGTACAGGGAGTCTGCTGAGGAGCAGACTTGAAGAGTTTTGCAGTCGAATCTGGTTACTTTTATCTGCTCCTCGGCTGCTAGTTCACTTGGCTGCTTGTTAGCTGTTTTTGGTACTAGTTGGGAATCCTCTGGGGGAGTTGGATCCTTGGGTTCCTATTGCTGGCTGGGAATTGATTAGAGATGAGGTTCTGCTGCTCTGTGGCCTGTAAAGGCTGTGCTGTCTTGGTTGCACAGGAGCGATGTGGGGTATTCTTTTTATAGGAAGGGCTCCGCTTCTTGCTCGCACCTCCTAGCTTCTCCGGCATCTTTTTCATTGAATTTTTTTTTCCATCTCTGGAATTAGTCCTTGCTAGTACGGCACCCTCAGTCTCCTGTGGTCTGGGGTGCGGGACTGGGTTTTGTTTTCTCCTGTTAACTGGTAAGGGTTTTCCCTTGGTGACCGGATTTTCATTGGAAGTGCCATTGGTCCCTGCTGTTTAGCTGGTTGGGTGCTTTCCGGTCTTTGAGATCTGTTTGTTCTCTTCTGGTTTTTCTCTTGTATTCTGCTACGGTTCCTGTCATTGGGACTTGGGTTAGAGTACGTCTGTCAAACGGAGTTGGGTTGTCTTCTTGACGACCTGGGGGTTCCCTCCTTCTGTTAGGTTTTTGTTCCCTTCGGGAATGGTTCGTCGGGTCCCCTAGTTGGTTGAGGGGCTGCAGCTGGGCGGTTGCCTTGAGAGATAGTGTCCTTGGGGTCCGTGATCTCGGTTTCGCCTATTCGTGGTGACCATTCAGGTCATATGACCTGTTGGTAGATTTGCATTTTTGGAGCTGCCTCATTTTCAAGGGGTTCTTGTTCCCTGTTTTTGGACGAAACAGGGTTTTTTGTTTTGGGAATGTGTCTTGGGTGGTGCCTTCATGTGGTCCGCCTCTTACCCTCCCATTTTGGCATTCTGTGTCCTCTTGGCTTGGGTATAAATTTCTCATAAGTAATGAATGCGGTTGTGGACTCTTTCCCATTAGGAAGAAAACCAAAAATTATGCTTACCTGATAATTTCCTTTTCTTCCGTGGGAAAGAGTCCACAGCCCCCCGCCTGTTTTGAGGCATTGTTGTTTTCATATTCTGGCACTCTTTCACCTTGATGGTTCTTCCACTGTTCCTTGTTCCTCAGCTGAATGACTGGGGTATAGGGGAAGTGGGAGGAGTATTTAAGCCTTTGGCTGGTGGCCAGGTTCCTATTTCCTAAAAGTAATGAATGCGGCTGTGGATTCTTACCTACGGAAGAAAAGGAAATGATCAGGCAAGCATAATTTGTTTTCTGGGTCAGTCATGGACCTGCAAATCACTGACCAGCACGGGATGAACACATGGTTATCTGGGTCAGTCATGGACCTGCCAATCACTGACCGGCACGGGTTAAACACATGGTTATCTGGGTCAGTCATGGACCTGCCAATCACTGACCAGCATGGGTTAAACACATGGTTATCTGGGTCAGTAATGGACCTGCAAATCACTGACCGACACGGATTGAACACATGGTTATCTGGGTCAGTCATGGGCCTGCCAATCACTGACCGACACGGGATGAACACATGGTTATCGGGGTCAGTCATGGAAAAATACATGATTTACATAATCTATCTATTTAATTATTTGTAGTAAAATCCTTTTAATGCACTTTCATTTTTTGCCTGCTTTTCCTACAATTTAATTCTGTAAATTGGGCTACTGCATATTCTAGGGGTGTGTTCTTGGACTGCGAAACCATGCTAGCAAAAAAAAAAAAGCAATAAGAATAAAATAGGTTTTTGTTCATGTAGTGCTTTATTTGTGAAAAAATACCATTAAGAAAAAGGTATTTCGAAATACAGTGATTCCTGCTATATTATGCATTTATAAAAAAAAAAGGCATCAAACTGCTGGATGTTAAGATTAATGTAATAACAATATAAATCATGTTTGCAGCAAGGTTTATAGGAAGGGGGTGTTTTATCCTGTGCGACTGTTGGATGCTCCAAAATGACTTAAAGGGACATGACTTTCATGATTCAGATAGAGAATACAATTTTAAACAACTTCCCAATGTACATATATTATCTAATTTGCTTCATTCTTTAGCTATCCTTTGCTGAAGAAATAGCAATGCACATAAGTGAGCCAATCACACGAGGCATTTATGGGCAGCCACCAATCAGCAGCTACTGAGCCTATTAATATATGCTTTTTAACAAAGGATATCAAGATAATAGAAGTAAATTGAATACTTGTTTAAAATTGCATTCTCTGTCTGAATTATGAAAAAAGTGTGTTTTTGTCCCTTTAAACAGGGCAGTTACACCATCCCTTGTAAATATCACAGCTTATCTGGTGTAACCGTATAAGTTGTATCACAAGGATGTACTGTGACTGACCTCACCAGCCTTTTTCCTCCAGCATTTAATGTCTTTAGGATGATGCATTTTGTCTTTCATTCTTAGCGCTGCTTTAAATGCTGATCTAATAAAGAGAAGCCTCACACAGCTCTCGCTACAAGCCATTAAATGTCTTTATGCCTGTACTCTTCTTATTTCCCGTCAGAAGTCGGAGTGCTTATTGAGTTTAGAATCCTACACTAAGGATCAGAAGAAAAGGATCTGCTTGTGTCTAGAGGAGAATATTCTCAAACAGCAGCAGCCGGCCACGCCTTCCACAGACTCACAGGTAGGCTGCTGTTTACAGTCTGGGGGATGTATGATAGAGCTGGCACAGGGGTGCGTCTGACATGGCAATGCTGTGCATGTGCTAAGGGGCAAGGATATGGCAGGTGGTGTAGTTAAAGTACAGAGGGGTGCGTCTGGCATGTGCTGTAGAGCAAGGATGTGGCAGGTAGTGTAGGTAAAGTACAGAGGGGTGCGTCTGGCATGTGCTGTAGAGCATGGATGTGGCAGGTAGTGTAGGTAAAGTACAGAGGGGTGCGTCTGGCATGTGCTGTAGAGCAAGGATGTGGCAGGTAGTGTAGGTAAAGTACAGAGGGGTGCGTCTGGCATGTGCTGTAGAGCAAGGATGTGGCAGGTAGTGTAGGTAAAGTACAGAGGGGTGCGTCTGGCATGTGCTGTAGAGCAAGGATATGGCAGGTGGTGTAGTTAAAGTACAGAGGGGTGCGTCTGGCAAGTGCTGTAGAGCAGGGATATGGTAGGTGGTGTAGTTAAAGTACAGAGGGGTGCGTCTGGCATGTGCTGTAGAGCAAGGATATGGCAGGTAGTGTAGGTAAAGTACAGAGGGCTGCGTCTGGCATGTGCTGTAGTGCAAGGATGTGGCAGGTAGTGTAGGTAAAGTACAGAGGGGTGCGTCTGGCATGTGCTGTAGTGCAGAGAAAGTACAAAGCAGAGGACTGGCGTAGTGGTGAGAGAGTCAGGTCAATGCTAAGTATGTACAACAAAGAAAAGGCCTGGCACAATTAGGTATGAGATGGCATTGATAGGCATGTGTATGAGATGGCATTGATAGGCATGTGTATGATATGGCATTGATAGGTATGTGCAGGAGATGGTATTGATACTTATGGGCAGGAGATGGCATTGATAGGCATGTGCAGGAGATGGCATTGATAGGTATGTGCAGGAGATGGCATTGATAGGTATGAGCAGGAGATGGCATTGATAGGCATGTGCAGGAGATGGCATTGATAGGTATGTGCAGGAGATGGCATTGATAGGCATGTGCAGGAGATGGCATTGATAGGCATGTGCAGGAGATGGCATTGATAGGCATGTGCAGGAGATGGCATTGATAGGCATGTGCAGGAGATGGCATTGATAGGCATGTGCAGGAGATGGCATTGATAGGCATGTGCAGGAGATGGCATTGATAGGCATGTGCAGGAGATGGCATTGATAGGCATGTGCAGGAGATGGCATTGATAGGCATGTGCAGGAGATGGCATTGATAGGCATGTGTAGGAGATGGCATTGATAGGCATGTGTATGATGTGGCATTGATAGGCATGTGTATGATGTGGCATTGATAGGCATGTGCAGGAGATGGCATTGATAGGTATGTGCAGGAGATGGCATTGATAGGCATGTGCAGGAGATGGCATTGATAGGCATGTGCAGGAGATGGCATTGATAGGCGTGTACCATAGAGCAGAGAACTGGCACACTGATTGATTTTCTCTAGATCTCAGTGCTAGAGCAGAGAGCTGACATAATGTGTAATGTACATGGGATAGCAGTTCTGTGTGCAGAGCAGTGAGCAGCCACAGTTAGGGGTATGAACAAGAGTGTAGTGCCAGGTTTGTGCCATAGGGGCAGATAGCAGGCACGGTTGTCCAAATGGTAGGGCAATAGTGGAGAGATGGGACAGTGCTAAGTATAGAATGGTAGTGCCGGGTTTGTACAGCAGAGAGGGCACAGTGCTAAGTATAGAATGGTAGTGCCGGGTTTGTACAGCAGAGAGGGCACAGTGCTAAGTATAGAATGGTAGTGCCGGGTTTGTACAGAACAGCAGAGATGGCACAGTGCTAAGTATAGAATGGTAGTGCCAGATTTGTACAGCAGAGATGGCACAGTGCTAAGTATAGAATGGTAGTGTCAGGTTTGTACAGAATGGCAGAGATGGCACAGTGCCCATAGATGACGGTGCGCCTTTGTAGAATGGAAGTGCATTGAAATATCTGTTTTGTACAGTTGTGTAGCTGGCACAGATAGAGTTGTGAATGGGATAACAGTGCCTGGCATTAGGTTTTGTACAACAGGGAATAGCTGATTTGGGTTCAGTATCCCTTTAAGCAGGGCGCTGGCACAGTGATTATTGTGGGATAACAGTTCCAGGCATATACAGTTACGCAGTGATTAGTGTGGGTAACAGTGCCAGGCATATGCAGCTAAACAGGGTGCAGACACAATGATTAGTGTGGGATAACAGTGCCAGGCATATGCAGTTACGCAGGGCGCAGACACAGTGATTAGTGTGGGATAACAGTGCCAGGCATATGCAGTTACGCAGGGCGCAGACACAGTGATTAGTGTGGGATAACAGTGCCAGGCATATGCAGCTAAACAGGGTGCAGACACAGTGATTAGTGTGGGATAACAGTGCCAGGCATATGCAGTTACGCAGGGCGCAGACACAGTGATTAGTGTGGGATAACAGTGCCAGGCATATGCAGTTAAACAGGGCGCAGACACAGTGATTAGTGTGGGATAACAGTGCCAGGCATATACAGTTACACAGGGCGCAGACACAGTGATTAGTGTGGGATAACAGTGCCAGGCATATGCAGCTAAACAGGGTGCAGACACAGTGATTAGTGTGGGATAACAGTGCCAGGCATATGCAGCTAAACAGGGTGCAGACACAGTGATTAGTGTGGGATAACAGTGCCAGGCATATACAGTTACACAGGGCGCAGACACAGTGATTAGTGTGGGATAACAGTGCCAGGCATATGCAGCTAAACAGGGTGCAGACACAGTGATTAGTGTGGGATAACAGTGCCAGGCATATACAGTTACACAGGGCGCAGACACAGTGATTAGTGTGGGATAACAGTGCCAGGTATATGCAGCTAAACAGGGTGCAGACACAGTGATTAGTGTGGGATAACAGTGCCAGGCATATGCAGTTACGCAGGGCGCAGACACAGTGATTAGTGTGGGATAACAGTGCCAGGCATATGCAGTTACGCAGGGCGCAGACACAGTGATTAGTGTGGGATAACAGTGCCAGGCATATGCAGTTAAACAGGGCGCAGACACAGTGATTAGTGTGGGATAACAGTGCCAGGCATATACAGTTACACAGGGCGCAGACACAGTGATTAGTGTGGGATAACAGTGCCAGGCATATGCAGTTACGCAGGGCGCAGACACAGTGATTAGTGTGGGATAACAGTGCCAGGCATATACAGTTACACAGGGCGCAGACAGTGATTAGTGTGGGATAACAGTGCCAGGCATATGCAGTTACGCAGGGCGCAGACACAGTGATTAGTGTGGGATAACGGTGCCAGGCATATACAGTTAAACAGGGCGCAGACACAGTGATTAGTGTGGGTAACAGTGCCAGGCATATGCAGCTAAACAGGGCGCAGACACAGTGATTAGTGTGGGATAACAGTGCCAGGCATATGCAGTTACGCAGGGCGCAGACACAGTGATTATTGTGGGATAACAGTGCCAGGCATATGCAGTTACGCAGGGCGCTGGCACAGTAATTAGTGTGGGTTAACAGTGCCAGGCATATGCAGTTAAACAGGGCGCAGACACAGTGATTAGTGTGGGATAACAGTGCCAGGCATATGCAGCTAAACAGGGTGCAGACACAGTGATTAGTGTGGGTTAACAGTGCCAGGCATATGCAGCTAAACAGGGCGCAGACACAGTGGTTAGTGTGGGATAACAGTGCCAGGCATATGCAGTTACGCAGGACGCTGGCACAGTGATTAGTGTGGGATAACAGTGCCAGGCATATACAGTTACGCAGGGCGCAGACACAGTGATTAGTGTGGGATAACAGTGCCAGGCATATGCAGTTAAACAGGGCGCAGACACAGTGATTAGTGTGGGATAACAGTGCCAGGCATATGCAGTTAAACAGGGCGCAGACACAGTGATTAGTGTGGGATAACAGTGCCAGGCATATGCAGTTAAACAGGGCGCAGACACAGTGATTAGTGTGGGATAACAGGGCGCAGACACAGTGATTAGTGTGGGATAACAGTGCCAGGCATATGCAGTTAAACAGGACGCAGACACAGTGATTAGTGTGGGATAACAGTGCCAGGCATATACAGTTACACAGGGCGCAGACAGTGATTAGTGTGGGATAACAGTGCCAGGCATATGCAGTTACGCAGGGCGCAGACACAGTGATTAGTGTGGGATAACGGTGCCAGGCATATACAGTTAAACAGGGCGCAGACACAGTGATTAGTGTGGGTAACAGTGCCAGGCATATGCAGCTAAACAGGGCGCAGACACAGTGATTAGTGTGGGATAACAGTGCCAGGCATATGCAGTTACGCAGGGCGCAGACACAGTGATTATTGTGGGATAACAGTGCCAGGCATATGCAGTTACGCAGGGCGCTGGCACAGTAATTAGTGTGGGTTAACAGTGCCAGGCATATGCAGTTAAACAGGGCGCAGACACAGTGATTAGTGTGGGATAACAGTGCCAGGCATATGCAGCTAAACAGGGTGCAGACACAGTGATTAGTGTGGGTTAACAGTGCCAGGCATATGCAGCTAAACAGGGCGCAGACACAGTGGTTAGTGTGGGATAACAGTGCCAGGCATATGCAGTTACGCAGGACGCTGGCACAGTGATTAGTGTGGGATAACAGTGCCAGGCATATACAGTTACGCAGGGCGCAGACACAGTGATTAGTGTGGGATAACAGTGCCAGGCATATGCAGTTAAACAGGGCGCAGACACAGTGATTAGTGTGGGATAACAGTGCCAGGCATATGCAGTTAAACAGGGCGCAGACACAGTGATTAGTGTGGGATAACAGTGCCAGGCATATGCAGTTAAACAGGGCGCAGACACAGTGATTAGTGTGGGATAACAGGGCGCAGACACAGTGATTAGTGTGGGATAACAGTGCCAGGCATATGCAGTTAAACAGGACGCAGACACAGTGATTAGTGTGGGATAACAGTGCCAGGCATATGCAGTTAAACAGGGCGCAGACACAGTGATTAGTGTGGGATAACAGTGCCAGGCATATGCAGTTACGCAGGGCGCAGACACAGTGATTAGTGTGGGATAACAGTGCCAGGCATATGCAGTTAAACAGGGCGCAGACACAGTGATTAGTGTCGAATAACAGTGCCAGGCATATGCTTTTTAACAGGGCGCAGACACAGTGATTAGTGTGGGATAACAGTGCCAGGCATATGCAGTTAAACAGGGCGCAGACACAGTGATTAGTGTGGGATAACAGGGCGCAGACACAGTGATTAGTGTGGGATAACAGTGCCAGGCATATGCAGTTAAACAGGGCGCAGACACAGTGATTAGTGTGGGATAACAGTGCCAGGCATATGCAGCTAAACAGGGCGCAGACACAGTGATTAGTGTGGGATAACAGGGCGCAGACACAGTGATTAGTGTGGGATAACAGTGCCAGGCATATGCAGCTAAACAGGGCGCAGACACAGTGATTAGTGTGTGATAACAGTGCCAGGCATATGTAGCTAAACAGGGCGCAGACACAGTGGTTAGTGTGGGATAACAGTGCCAGGCATATGTAGCTAAACAGGACGTAGACACAGTGATTAGTGTGGGATAACAGTGCCAGGCATATGCAGTTAAACAGGGCGCAGACACAGTGATTAGTGTGGGATAACAGTGCCAGGCATATGCAGTTAAACAGGGCGCAGACACAGTGATTAGTGTGGGATAACAGTGCCAGGTATATGCAGTTAAACAGGGCGCAGACACAGTGATTAGTGTGGGATAACAGTGCCAGGCATATGTAGCTAAACAGGACGTAGACACAGTGATTAGTGTGGGATAACAGTGCCAGGCATATGTAGCTCAACAGGACGTAGACACAGTGATTAGTGTGGGATAACAGTGCCAGGCATATGCAGTTACGCAGGGCGCAGACACAGTGATTAGTGTGGAATAACAGTGCCAGGCATATGCTTTTAAACAGGGCGCAGACACGGTGATTAGTGTGGGATAACAGTGCTAGGCATATGCAGTTAAACAGGGCGCAGACACAGTGATTAGTGTGGGATAACAGTGCCAGGCATATGTAGCTAAACAGGGCGTATACACAGTGATTAGTGTGGGATAACAGTGCCAGGCATATGTAGCTAAACAGGGCGTATACACAGTGATTAGTGTGGGATAACAGGGCGCAGACACAGTGATTAGTGTGGGATAACAGGGCGCAGACACAGTGATTAGTGTGGGATAACAGTGCCAGGCATATGCAGTTAAACAGGGCGCAGACACAGTGATTAGTGTGGGATAACAGTGCCAGGCATATGCAGTTAAACAGGGCGCAGACACAGTGATTAGTGTGGGATAACAGGGCGCAGACAAAGTGATTAGTGTGGGATAACAGTGCCAGGCATATACAGTTAAACAGGGCGCAGACACAGTGATTAGTGTGGGATAAAAGTGCCAGGCATATACAGTTAAACAGGGCGCAGACACAGTGATTAGTGTGGGATAACAGGGCGCAGACACAGTGATTAGCGTGGGATAACAGGGCGCAGACACAGTGATTAGCGTGGGATAACAGGGCGCAGACACAGTGATTAGCGTGCGATAACAGGGCGCAGACAAAGTGATTAGCGTGGGATAACAGGGCGCAGACACAGTGATTAGCGTGGGATAACAGGGCACAGACACAGTGATTAGTGTGGGATAACAGTGCCAGGCATATGCAGTTAAACAGGGCGCAGACACAGTGATTAGTGTGGGATAACAGGGCGCAGACACAGTGATTAGTGTGGGATAACAGTGCCAGGCATATGCAGTTAAACAGGGCGCAGACACAGTGATTAGTGTGGGATAACAGGGCGCAGACACGGTGATTAGTGTGGGATAACAGGGCGCAGACAAAGTGATTAGTGTGGGATAACAGTGCCAGGCATATGCAGTTAAACAGGGCGCAGACACAGTGATTAGTGTGGGATAACAGTGCTAGGAATATGCAGTTAAACAGGGCGCAGACACAGTGATTAGTGTGGGATAACAGGGCGCAGACACAGTGATTAGTGTGGGATAACAGTGCCAGGCATATGCAGTTAAACAGGGCGCAGACACAGTGATTAGCGTGCGATAACAGGGCGCAGACACAGTGATTAGCGTGCGATAACAGGGCGCAGACACAGTGATTAGCGTGCGATAACAGGGCGCAGACACAGTGATTAGCGTGCGATAACAGGGCGCAGACACAGTGATTAGCGTGCGATAACAGGGCGCAGACACAGTGATTAGCGTGCGATAACAGGGCGCAGACACAGTGATTAGCGTGGGATAACAGGGCGCAGACACAGTGATTAGCGTGGGATAACAGGGCGCAGACACAGTGATTAGCGTGGGATAACAGGGCGCAGACACAGTGATTAGCGTGGGATAACAGGGCGCAGACACAGTGATTAGCGTGGGATAACAGGGCGCAGACACAGTGATTAGCGTGGGATAACAGGGCGCAGACACAGTGATTAGCGTGGGATAACAGGGCGCAGACACAGTGATTAGCGTGGGATAACAGGGCGCAGACACAGTGATTAGTGTGGGATAACAGTGCCAGGCATATGCAGTTAAACAGGGCGCAGACACAGTGGTTAGTGTGGGATAACAGTGCCAGGCATATGCAGTTAAACAGGGTGCAGACACAGTGATTAGTGTGGGATAACAGTGCCAGGCATATGCAGCTAAACAAGGCGCAGACACAGTGATTATTGTGGAATAATAGTACCAGGCATATACAGTTACGCAGGGCGCTGGCACAGTGATTAGTGTGGGATAACAGTGCCAGGCATATGCAGTTAAACAGGGCGCAGACACAATGATTAGTGTGGAATAACAGTGCCAGGCATATGCTTTTAAGCAGGGCGCAGACACGGTGATTAGTGTGGGATAACAGTGCTAGGCATATGCAGTTAAACAGGACGTAGACACAGTGATTAGTGTGGGATAACAGTGCCAGGCATATGCAGTTAAACAGGGCGCAGACACAGTGATTAGTGTGGGATAACAGTGCCAGGCATATGCAGTTAAACAGGGCGCAGACACAGTGATTAGTGTGGGATAACAGGGAGCAGACACAGTGATTAGCGTGCGATAACAGGGCGCAGACACAGTGATTAGCGTGCGATAACAGGGCGCAGACACAGTGATTAGCGTGGGATAACAGGGCGCAGACAAAGTGATTAGTGTGGGATAACAGTGCCAGGCATATGCAGTTAAACAGGGCGCAGACACAGTGATTAGTGTGGGATAACAGGGCGCAGACACAGTGATTAGTGTGGGATAACAGGGCGCAGACACAGTGATTAGTGTGGGATAACAGTGCCAGGCATATGCAGTTAAACAGGGCGCAGACACAGTGATTAGTGTGGGATAACAGGGCGCAGACACAGTGATTAGTGTAGGATAACAGGGCGCAGACACAGTGATTAGCGAGCGATAACAGGGCGTAGACACAGTGATTAGCGTGGGATAACAGGGCGCAGACACAGTGATTAGCGTGGGATAACAGGGCGCAGACACAGGGATTAGTGTGGGATGACAGGGCGCAGACACAGTGATTAGCGAGCGATAACAGGGCGCAGACACAGTGATTAGTGTGGGATAACAGTTCCAGGCATATGCAGTTAAACAGGGCGCAGACACAGTGATTAGTGTGGGATAACAGGGCGCAGACACAGTGATTAGTGTGGGATAACAGGGCGCAGACACAGTGATTAGTGTGGGATAACAGTGCCAGGCATATGCAGTTAAACAGGGCGCAGACACAGTGATTAGTGTGAGATAACAGGGCGCAGACACAGTGATTAGTGTGGGATAACAGGGCGCAGACACAGTGATTAGTGTGGGATAACAGGGCGCAGACAGTGATTAGTGTGGGATAACAGGGCGCAGACACAGTGATTAGTGTAGGATAACAGGGCGCAGACACAGTGATTAGTGTAGGATAACAGGGCGCAGACACAGTGATTAGCGAGCGATACCAGGGCGCAGACACAGTGATTAGCGTGGGATAACAGGGCGCAGACACAGTGATTAGCGTGGGATAACAGGGCGCAGACACAGTGATTAGTGTGGGATAACAGGGCGCAGACACAGTGATTAGCGAGCGATAACAGGGCGCAGACACAGTGATTAGCGTGGGATAACAGGGCGCAGACACAGTGATTAGTGTGGGATAACAGTGCCAGGCATATGCAGTTAAACAGGGCGCAGACACAGTGATTAGTGTGGGATAACAGGGCGCAGACACAGTGATTAGTGTGGGATAACAGGGCGCAGACACAGTGATTAGTGTGGGATAACAGTGCCAGGCATATGCAGTTACGCAGGGCGCAGACACAGTGATTAGTGTGGGATAACAGTGCCAGGCATATGCAGTTAAACAGGGCGCAGACACAGTGATTAGTGTGGGATAACAGGGCGCAGACACAGTGATTAGTGTGGGATAACAGGGCGCAGACACAGTGATTAGTGTGGGATAACAGTGCCAGGCATATGCAGTTACGCAGGGCGCAGACACAGTGATTAGTGTGGGATAACAGTGCCAGGCATATGCAGTTAAACAGGGCGCAGACACAGTGATTAGTGTGGGATAACAGGGCGCAGACACAGTGATTAGCGTGGGATAACAGGGCGCAGACACAGTGATTAGCGTGGGATAACAGGGCGCAGACACAGTGATTAGTGTGGGATAACAGTGCCAGGCATATACAGTTAAACAGGGCGCAGACACAGTGATTAGTGTGGGATAACAGTGCCAGGCATATACAGTTAAACAGGGCGCAGACACAGTGATTAGTGTGGGATAACAGGGAGCAGACACAGTGATTAGCGTGCGATAACAGGGCGCAGACACAGTGATTAGCGTGCGATAACAGGGCGCAGACACAGTGATTAGCGTGGGATAACAGGGCGCAGACACAGTGATTAGCGTGGGATAACAGGGCGCAGACACAGTGATTAGCGTGGGATAACAGGGCGCAGACACAGTGATTAGTGTGGGATAACAGTGCCAGGCATATACAGTTAAACAGGGCGCAGACACAGTGATTAGTGTGGGATAACAGGGAGCAGACACAGTGATTAGCGTGCGATAACAGGGCGCAGACACAGTGATTAGCGTGCGATAACAGGGCGCAGACACAGTGATTAGCGTGGGATAACAGGGCGCAGACAAAGTGATTAGTGTGGGATAACAGTGCCAGGCATATGCAGTTAAACAGGGCGCAGACACAGTGATTAGTGTGGGATAACAGGGCGAAGACACAGTGATTAGTGTGGGATAACAGGGCGCAGACACAGTGATTAGTGTGGGATAACAGTGCCAGGCATATGCAGTTAAACAGGGCGCAGACACAGTGATTAGTGTGGGATAACAGGGCGCAGACACAGTGATTAGTGTAGGATAACAGGGCGCAGACACAGTGATTAGCGAGCGATAACAGGGCGCAGACACAGTGATTAGCGTGGGATAACAGGGCGCAGACACAGTGATTAGCGTGGGATAACAGGGCGCAGACACAGTGATTAGTGTGGGATGACAGGGCGCAGACACAGTGATTAGCGAGCGATAACAGGGCGCAGACACAGTGATTAGTGTGGGATAACAGTTCCAGGCATATGCAGTTAAACAGGGCGCAGACACAGTGGTTAGTGTGGGATAACAGGGCGCAGACACAGTGATTAGTGTGGGATAACAGGGCGCAGACACAGTGATTAGTGTGGGATAACAGTGCCAGGCATATGCAGTTACGCAGGGCGCAGACACAGTGATTAGTGTGGGATAACAGTGCCAGGCATATGCAGTTAAACAGGGCGCAGACACAGTGATTAGTGTGGGATAACAGGGCGAAGACACAGTGATTAGTGTGGGATAACAGGGCGCAGACACAGTGATTAGTGTGGGATAACAGTGCCAGGCATATGCAGTTAAACAGGGCGCAGACACAGTGATTAGTGTGGGATAACAGGGCGCAGACACAGTGATTAGTGTAGGATAACAGGGCGCAGACACAGTGATTAGCGAGCGATAACAGGGCGCAGACACAGTGATTAGCGTGGGATAACAGGGCGCAGACACAGTGATTAGCGTGGGATAACAGGGCGCAGACACAGTGATTAGTGTGGGATGACAGGGCGCAGACACAGTGATTAGCGAGCGATAACAGGGCGCAGACACAGTGATTAGTGTGGGATAACAGTTCCAGGCATATGCAGTTAAACAGGGCGCAGACACAGTGGTTAGTGTGGGATAACAGGGCGCAGACACAGTGATTAGTGTGGGATAACAGGGCGCAGACACAGTGATTAGTGTGGGATAACAGTGCCAGGCATATGCAGTTACGCAGGGCGCAGACACAGTGATTAGTGTGGGATAACAGTGCCAGGCATATGCAGTTAAACAGGGCGCAGACACAGTGATTAGTGTGGGATAACAGGGCGCAGACACAGTGATTAGTGTGGGATAACAGGGCGCAGACACAGTGATTAGTGTGGGATAACAGGGCGCAGACACAGTGATTAGTGTGGGATAACAGTGCCAGGCATATGCAGTTACGCAGGGCGCAGACACAGTGATTAGTGTGGGATAACAGTGCCAGGCATATGCAGTTAAACAGGGCGCAGACACAGTGATTAGTGTGGGATAACAGGGCGCAGACACAGTGATTAGCGTGGGATAACAGGGCGCAGACACAGTGATTAGCGTGGGATAACAGGGCGCAGACACAGTGATTAGCGTGGGATAACAGGGCGCAGACACAGTGATTAGTGTGGGATAACAGTGCCAGGCATATACAGTTAAACAGGGCGCAGACACAGTGATTAGTGTGGGATAACAGGGAGCAGACACAGTGATTAGCGTGCGATAACAGGGCGCAGACACAGTGATTAGCGTGCGATAACAGGGCGCAGACACAGTGATTAGCGTGGGATAACAGGGCGCAGACACAGTGATTAGCGTGGGATAACAGGGCGCAGACACAGTGATTAGCGTGGGATAACAGGGGGCAGACACAGTGATTAGTGTGGGATAACAGTGCCAGGCATATACAGTTAAACAGGGCGCAGACACAGTGATTAGTGTGGGATAACAGGGAGCAGACACAGTGATTAGCGTGCGATAACAGGGCGCAGACACAGTGATTAGCGTGCGATAACAGGGCGCAGACACAGTGATTAGCGTGGGATAACAGGGCGCAGACAAAGTGATTAGTGTGGGATAACAGTGCCAGGCATATGCAGTTAAACAGGGCGCAGACACAGTGATTAGTGTGGGATAACAGGGCGAAGACACAGTGATTAGTGTGGGATAACAGGGCGCAGACACAGTGATTAGTGTGGGATAACAGTGCCAGGCATATGCAGTTAAACAGGGCGCAGACACAGTGATTAGTGTGGGATAACAGGGCGCAGACACAGTGATTAGTGTAGGATAACAGGGCGCAGACACAGTGATTAGCGAGCGATAACAGGGCGCAGACACAGTGATTAGCGTGGGATAACAGGGCGCAGACACAGTGATTAGCGTGGGATAACAGGGCGCAGACACAGTGATTAGTGTGGGATGACAGGGCGCAGACACAGTGATTAGCGAGCGATAACAGGGCGCAGACACAGTGATTAGTGTGGGATAACAGTTCCAGGCATATGCAGTTAAACAGGGCGCAGACACAGTGGTTAGTGTGGGATAACAGGGCGCAGACACAGTGGTTAGTGTGGGATAACAGGGCGCAGACACAGTGATTAGTGTGGGATAACAGGGCGCAGACACAGTGATTAGTGTGCGATAACAGTGCCAGGCATATGCAGTTACGCAGGGCGCAGACACAGTGATTAGTGTGGGATAACAGTGCCAGGCATATGCAGTTAAACAGGGCGCAGACACAGTGATTAGTGTGGGATAACAGGGCGAAGACACAGTGATTAGTGTGGGATAACAGGGCGCAGACACAGTGATTAGTGTGGGATAACAGTGCCAGGCATATGCAGTTAAACAGGGCGCAGACACAGTGATTAGTGTGGGATAACAGGGCGCAGACACAGTGATTAGTGTAGGATAACAGGGCGCAGACACAGTGATTAGCGAGCGATAACAGGGCGCAGACACAGTGATTAGCGTGGGATAACAGGGCGCAGACACAGTGATTAGCGTGGGATAACAGGGCGCAGACACAGTGATTAGTGTGGGATGACAGGGCGCAGACACAGTGATTAGCGAGCGATAACAGGGCGCAGACACAGTGATTAGTGTGGGATAACAGTTCCAGGCATATGCAGTTAAACAGGGCGCAGACACAGTGGTTAGTGTGGGATAACAGGGCGCAGACACAGTGATTAGTGTGGGATAACAGGGCGCAGACACAGTGATTAGTGTGGGATAACAGTGCCAGGCATATGCAGTTACGCAGGGCGCAGACACAGTGATTAGTGTGGGATAACAGTGCCAGGCATATGCAGTTAAACAGGGTGCAGACACAGTGATTAGTGTGGGATAACAGGGCGCAGACACAGTGATTAGTGTGGGATAACAGGGCGCAGACACAGTGATTAGTGTGGGATAACAGGGCGCAGACACAGTGATTAGTGTGGGATAACAGGGCGCAGACACAGTGATTAGTGTAGGATAACAGGGCGCAGACACAGTGATTAGCGAGCGATACCAGGGCGCAGACACAGTGATTAGCGTGGGATAACAGGGCGCAGACACAGTGATTAGCGTGGGATAACAGGGCGCAGACACAGTGATTAGTGTGGGATAACAGGGCGCAGACACAGTGATTAGCGAGCGATAACAGGGCGCAGACACAGTGATTAGCGTGGGATAACAGGGCGCAGACACAGTGATTAGTGTGGGATAACAGTGCTAGGAATATGCAGTTAAACAGGGCGCAGACACAGTGATTAGTGTGGGATAACAGGGCGCAGACACAGTGATTAGTGTGGGATAACAGTGCCAGGCATATGCAGTTACGCAGGGCGCAGACACAGTGATTAGTGTGGGATAACAGTGCCAGGCATATGCAGTTAAACAGGGCGCAGACACAGTGATTAGTGTGGGATAACAGGGCGCAGACACAGTGATTAGTGTGGGATAACAGTGCCAGGCATATGCAGTTACGCAGGGCGCAGACACAGTGATTAGTGTGGGATAACAGTGCCAGGCATATGCAGTTAAACAGGGCGCAGACACAGTGATTAGTGTGGGATAACAGGGCGCAGACACAGTGATTAGCGTGGGATAACAGGGCGCAGACACAGTGATTAGTGTGGGATAACAGTGCCAGGCATATACAGTTAAACAGGGCGCAGACACAGTGATTAGTGTGGGATAACAGTGCCAGGCATATACAGTTAAACAGGGCGCAGACACAGTGATTAGTGTGGGATAACAGGGAGCAGACACAGTGATTAGCGTGCGATAACAGGGCGCAGACACAGTGATTAGCGTGCAATAACAGGGCGCAGACACAGTGATTAGCGTGGGATAACAGGGCGCAGACACAGTGATTAGTGTGGGATAACAGTGCCAGGCATATGCAGTTAAACAGGGCGCAGACACAGTGATTAGTGTGGGATAACAGGGCGCAGACACAGTGATTAGTGTGGGATAACAGTGCCAGGCATATGCAGTTAAACAGGGCGCAGACACAGTGATTAGTGTGGGATAACAGGGCGCAGACACAGTGATTAGTGTAGGATAACAGGGCGCAGACACAGTGATTAGCGAGCGATAACAGGGCGCAGACACAGTGATTAGCGTGGGATAACAGGGCGCAGACACAGTGATTAGCGTGGGATAACAGGGCGCAGACACAGTGATTAGCGTGGGATAACAGGGCGCAGACACAGTGATTAGCGTGGGATAACAGGGCGCAGACACAGTGATTAGCGTGGGATAACAGGGCGCAGACACAGTGATTAGTGTGGGATAACAGGGCGCATACACAGTGATTAGTGTGGGATAACAGGGCGCAGACACAGTGATTAGCGTGGGATAACAGGGCGCAGACACAGTGATTAGCGTGGGATAACAGTGCCAGGCATATGCAGTTAAACAGGGCGCAGACACAGTGATTAGTGTGGGATAACAGGGCGCAGACACAGTGATTAGTGTGGGATAACAGGGCGCAGACACAGTGATTAGTGTGGGATAACAGTGCCAGGCATATGCAGTTACGCAGGGCGCAGACACAGTGATTAGTGTGGGATAACAGTGCCAGGCATATGCAGTTACGCAGGGCGCAGACACAGTGATTAGTGTGGGATAACAGGGCGCAGACACAGTGATTAGTGTGGGATAACAGGGCGCAGACACAGTGATTAGTGTGGGATAACAGGGCGCAGACACAGTGATTAGTGTGGGATAACAGTGCCAGGCATATGCAGTTAAACAGGGCGCAGACACAGTGATTAGTGTGGGATAACAGGGCCCAGGCACAGTGATTAGCGTGGGATAACAGGGCGCAGACACAGTGATTAGCGTTGGATAACAGGGCGCAGACACAGTGATTAGTGTGGGATAACAGGGCGCAGACACAGTGATTAGTGTGGGATAACAGGGCGCAGACACAGTGATTAGTGTGGGATAACAGGGCGCAGACACAGTGATTAGTGTGGGATAACAGTGCCAGGCATATGCAGTTAAACAGGGCGCAGACACAGTGATTAGCGTGGGATAACAGGGCGCAGACACAGTGATTAGCGTGGGATAACAGGGCGCAGACACAGTGATTAGCGTGGGATAACAGGGCGCAGACACAGTGATTAGTGTGGGATAACAGGACGCAGACACAGTGATTAGTGTGGGATAACAGGACGCAGACACAGTGATTAGTGTGGGATAACAGGACGCAGACACAGTGATTAGTGTGGGATAACAGGGCGCAGACACAGTGATTAGTGTGGGATAACAGTGCCAGGCATATGCAGTTAAACAGGGCGCAGACACAGTGATTAGTGTGGGATAACAGGGCGCAGACACAGTGATTAGTGTGGGATAACAGTGCCAGGCATATGCAGTTAAACAGGGCGCAGACACAGTGATTAGCGTGGGATAACAGGGCGCAGACACAGTGATTAGCGTGGGATAACAGGGCGCAGACACAGTGATTAGCGTGGGATAACAGGGCGCAGACACAGTGATTAGCGTGGGATAACAGGGCGCAGACACAGTGATTAGCGTGGGATAACAGGGCGCAGACACAGTGATTAGCGTGGGATAACAGGGCGCAGACACAGTGATTAGTGTGGGATAACAGGGCGCAGACACAGTGATTAGCGTGGGATAACAGGGCGCAGACACAGTGATTAGCGTGGGATAACAGGGCGCAGACACAGTGATTAGTGTGGGATAACAGTGCCAGGCATATGCAGTTAAACAGGGCGCAGACACAGTGATTAGTGTGGGATAACAGGGCGCAGACACGGTGATTAGCGAGCGATAACAGTGCGCAGACACAGTGATTAGCGTGGGATAACAGGGCGCAGACACAGTGATTAGCGTGGGATAACAGGGCGCAGACACAGTGATTAGTGTGGGATAACAGTGCCAGGCATATACAGTTAAACAGGGCGCAGACACAGTGATTAGTGTGGGATAACAGTGCCAGGCATATACAGTTAAACAGGGCGCAGACACAGTGATTAGTGTGGGATAACAGGGAGCAGACACAGTGATTAGCGTGCGATAACAGGGCGCAGACACAGTGATTAGCGTGCAATAACAGGGCGCAGACACAGTGATTAGCGTGGGATAACAGGGCGCAGACACAGTGATTAGTGTGGGATAACAGTTCCAGGCATATGCAGTTAAACAGGGCGCAGACACAGTGATTAGTGTGGGATAACAGGGCGCAGACACAGTGATTAGTGTGGGATAACAGTGCCAGGCATATGCAGTTAAACAGGGCGCAGACACAGTGATTAGTGTGGGATAACAGGGCGCAGACACAGTGATTAGTGTAGGATAACAGGGCGCAGACACAGTGATTAGCGAGCGATAACAGGGCGCAGACACAGTGATTAGCGTGGGATAACAGGGCGCAGACACAGTGATTAGCGTGGGATAACAGGGCGCAGACACAGTGATTAGCGTGGGATAACAGGGCGCAGACACAGTGATTAGCGTGGGATAACAGGGCGCAGACACAGTGATTAGCGTGGGATAACAGGGCGCAGACACAGTGATTAGTGTGGGATAACAGGGCGCATACACAGTGATTAGTGTGGGATAACAGGGCGCAGACACAGTGATTAGCGTGGGATAACAGGGCGCAGACACAGTGATTAGCGTGGGATAACAGTGCCAGGCATATGCAGTTAAACAGGGCGCAGACACAGTGATTAGTGTGGGATAACAGGGCGCAGACACAGTGATTAGTGTGGGATAACAGGGCGCAGACACAGTGATTAGTGTGGGATAACAGTGCCAGGCATATGCAGTTACGCAGGGCGCAGACACAGTGATTAGTGTGGGATAACAGGGCGCAGACACAGTGATTAGTGTGGGATAACAGGGCGCAGACACAGTGATTAGTGTGGGATAACAGGGCGCAGACACAGTGATTAGTGTGGGATAACAGGGCGCAGACACAGTGATTAGTGTGGGATAACAGTGCCAGGCATATGCAGTTAAACAGGGCGCAGACACAGTGATTAGTGTGGGATAACAGGGCCCAGGCACAGTGATTAGCGTGGGATAACAGGGCGCAGACACAGTGATTAGCGTTGGATAACAGGGCGCAGACACAGTGATTAGTGTGGGATAACAGGGCGCAGACACAGTGATTAGTGTGGGATAACAGGGCGCAGACACAGTGATTAGTGTGGGATAACAGGGCGCAGACACAGTGATTAGTGTGGGATAACAGTGCCAGGCATATGCAGTTAAACAGGGCGCAGACACAGTGATTAGCGTGGGATAACAGGGCGCAGACACAGTGATTAGCGTGGGATAACAGGGCGCAGACACAGTGATTAGCGTGGGATAACAGGGCGCAGACACAGTGATTAGTGTGGGATAACAGGACGCAGACACAGTGATTAGTGTGGGATAACAGGACGCAGACACAGTGATTAGTGTGGGATAACAGGGCGCAGACACAGTGATTAGTGTGGGATAACAGTGCCAGGCATATGCAGTTAAACAGGGCGCAGACACAGTGATTAGTGTGGGATAACAGGGCGCAGACACAGTGATTAGTGTGGGATAACAGTGCCAGGCATATGCAGTTAAACAGGGCGCAGACACAGTGATTAGCGTGGGATAACAGGGCGCAGACACAGTGATTAGCGTGGGATAACAGGGCGCAGACACAGTGATTAGCGTGGGATAACAGGGCGCAGACACAGTGATTAGTGTGGGATAACAGTGCCAGGCATATGCAGCTAAACAGGGCGCAGACACAGTGATTAGTGTGTGATAACAGTGCCAGGCATATGTAGCTAAACAGGGCGCAGACACAGTGATTAGTGTGGGATAACAGTGCCAGGCATATGCAGTTAAACAGGGCGCAGACACAGTGATTAGTGTGGGATAACAGGGCGCAGACACAGTGATTAGTGTGGGATAACAGTGCCAGGCATATGCAGTTAAACAGGGCGCAGACACAGTGATTAGTGTGGGATAACAGGGCGCAGACACGGTGATTAGCGAGCGATAACAGTGCGCAGACACAGTGATTAGTGTGGGATAACAGTGCCAGGCATATGCAGTTAAACAGGGCGCAGACACAGTGATTACCGTGGGATAACAGGGCGCAGACACAGTGATTACCGTGGGATAACAGGGCGCAGACACAGTGATTAGCGTGGGATAACAGGGCGCAGACACAGTGATTAGCGTGGGATAACAGGGCGCAGACACAGTGATTAGCGTGGGATAACAGGGCGCAGACACAGTGATTAGCGTGGGATAACAGGGCGCAGACACAGTGATTAGCGTGGGATAACAGGGCGCAGACACAGTGATTAGCGTGGGATAACAGGGCGCAGACACAGTGATTAGCGTGGGATAACAGGGCGCAGACACAGTGATTAGCGTGGGATAACAGGGCGCAGACACAGTGATTAGCGTGGGATAACAGGGCGCAGACACAGTGATTAGTGTGGGATAACAGTGCCAGGCATATGCAGTTAAACAGGGCGCAGACACAGTGATTAGTGTGGGATAACAGGGCGCAGACACGGTGATTAGCGAGCGATAACAGTGCGCAGACACAGTGATTAGTGTGGGATAACAGGGCGCAGACACAGTGATTAGTGTGGGATAACAGGGCGCAGACACAGTGATTAGCGTGCGATAACAGTGCCATGTATATACAGTAAAGCAGAGAGCTAGCACTCTTGGTATTGTAAAAGGGACGAGAATGCTGGTTATGTATGACAGTGTGGTGAGTTGGAGTATTTAATAGCATACAAGGGACAGCAGTACAGAGTAGAAATGTTTAATGTTGCATGTCTTACCATCTCATCCCCCGCTGACCATGCTGTGATGTTTCCTCTTCGCATGCAGAATAAATATACCCTATGATAACCACATGTGCCACTGACATAGCATTGTTTGCCAGGAGGTGTTTGCTGTCATCTCTTACTCAGCAAACAGTACTGTCTGTAAAGTTTGTAATTTGTGAGCTCACTAGAGGGAAAAGCCTGGCTGAGCCACAGAGGATAGGCCAGCAGTCATCTGCATTTCTTATTAACCCTTTCTTTTAATGGACAATTTAAAGTCAAGGTAAACTTTGGTGAATGGAAGCCGTTTTTTAATACTATTAATTACAGGGGCACTTTCATTCATCAAAGTTTACAAAGCAGCTGTTTTGGTAAAAAAAAAATACCTTTTTTTCTTTTCACAGCTACAGCAGCTTCCCCCACCTAGAGATCCTCTATTCACACGTCAGCAATGACTAATCCGGCTTCCTCCAATCACAGCATGGCCTCAGGCAATGACTACCCTGGGGGGAAAGCTGTGATTGGAGGAAGCAGGATTAGTCATTGCTGGTGTGTGAATAGAGGACATCTATGTGGGGGAAGCTGCTCTAGCTGTGAAAAGAAAAAAAGGTATTTTTTTTTTTTTTAACAAAACGGCTGCTTTGTAAACTTTGATGAATGAAAGTGCCCCTGTTTTTAATAGTATTTTTAAAAAACGGGCTTTCATTCACCAAAATTTACCTTCACTTTTTAAGGGAAGAGTGGATCGCTTTGTCTGGTCAGGTTCTGTATGAGAGAGTGTTGTTGTCTGCTAGATCTGTCTGTATAGATTAGAGGGTAGCAGATTCAGGAGAAATTTGAGGAACATTTTTTTTATAGAAAGGGTGGTGGATTCATGGAATAAACTTCCATTTGAGGTATTAAACAAAGACTGTAAAGGTATTCAAAAATGCCTGGGACATGCATAAGGCTATACTAAGTAATAAGTAACATGTAATATGTGTAGACTTGATGGGACATACATAAGGCTATAATAAGTAATAAGTAACATGTAATATGGGTAGACTTGATGGGACATACATAAGGCTATACTAAGTAATAAGTAACATGTAATATGTGTAGACTTGATGGGACATGCATAAGACTATCCTAAGTAATAAGTAACAGTAATATGTGTAGACTTGATGGGACATACATAAGGCTATACTAAGTAATAAGTAACATGTAATATGTGTAGACTTGATGGGACATGCATAAGGCTATACTAAGTAATAAGTAATGTAATATGTGTAGACTTGATGGGACATGCATAAGGCTATACTAAGTAATAAGTAACATGTAATATGTGTAGACTTGATGGGACATGCATAAGGCTATACTAAGTAATAAGTAACATGTAATATGTGTAGACTTGATGGGACATACATAAGGCTATACTAAGTAATAAGTAACATGTAATATGTGTAGACTTGATGGGACATGCATAAGGCTATACTAAGTAATAAGTAATGTAATATGTGTAGACTTGATGGGACATGCATAAGGCTATACTAAGTAATAAGTTGCATGTAATATGTGTAGACTTGATGGGACATGCATAAGGCTATACTAAGTAATAAGTAACATGTAATATATGTAGACTTGATGGGACATGCATAAGGCTATCCTAAGTAATAAGTAACATGTAATATGTGTAGGCTTGATGGGACATACATAAGGCTATACTAAGTAATAAGTAACATGTAATATGGGTAGACTTGATGGGACATGCATAAGGCTATCCTAAGTAATAAGTAACATGTAATATGTGTAGGCTTGATGGGACATACATAAGGCTATACTAAGTAATAAGTAACATGTAATATAGGTAGACTTGATGTGACATACATAAGGTTATACTAAGTAATAAGTAACAGTAATATGGGTAGACTTGATGGGACATGCATAAGGCTATACTAAGTAATAAGTAACATGTAATATGTGTAGACTTGATAGGACATGCATAAGACTATCCTAAGTAATAAGTAACAGTAATATGTGTAGACTTGATGGGAGATGCATAAGGCAATACTAAGTAATAAGTAACAGTAATATGTGTAGACTTGATGGGACATACATAAGACTATACTAAGTAATAAGTAACATGTAATATGTGTAGACTTGATGGGACATGCATAAGGCTATACTAAGTAATAAGTAACATGTAATATGTGTAGACTTGATGGGACATGCATAAGGCTATACTAAGTAATAAGTAACATGTAATATGTGTAGACTTGATGGGACATGCATAAGGCTATACTAAGTAATAAGTAACAGTAATATGTGTAGACTTGATGGGACATGCATAAGGCTATACTAAGTAATAAGTAACAGTAATATGTGTAGACTTGATGGGACATGCATAAGGCTATACTAAGTAATAAGTAACAGTAATATGTGTAGACTTGATGGGACATGCATAAGGCTATACTAAGTAATAAGTAACATGTAATATGGGTAGACTTGATGGGACATGCATAAGGCTATACTAAGTAATAATAAGTAACATGTATAATGTGTAGAGTAATAAGTAACGTAATATGTATAGACTTGATGGGCCATTTTGCTTCTTATCTACCGTCAAATTCTGTGTTTCTATGTTTAACGCTGGGACCTATATGATAGATTTGTTTGTGAGTCTCTGGAATGATTTATTGTGGTTTTTCATCTGTATTTGTGTCATGGAAAAAAGATCAACAGACGGTCTCAGCACAGCATACAGATAATGAATGAATACTTGGCATAGTCTCTTCATATAGCACCAGTGCGGTGTGGGACTTTCTCATATCGGTAAAGCCATTGACAAGCTACCCCAGACGTTAAGTCTCTGCACCCTCAACCTGTAGTCTGTAAGCTCTTCTTCTCCTGTACTAATGGGCTTTGTTTAGTCTGTCATGTATTTATATCTTACACAAATCATTGCCATTGTATTCCTGTAATGTTGTACCCAGCGCTTTGGAATTATGTGCTACTATACAATTATTTATGTATGTAATATCTCAAATCTATTCCTGTGATGATATTTGTAAAACTGCCTCGAGCAGGTGCTGTAGTGTTGCATATACTGCAATATTTTTTTTTTATTTTATTATTATTTTTTTTTTTTTACCTCCCCCCTCCTCCTGAACTATTGGGATACTTGTAAACAGGGATACAAGAAAGGTGGGAGTTGATGAATTACAACTTCTCTGGATTGATGGAAACCAAGTTCTTGCTTTTGTGTGTGTGTGTGTGTGTGTGTGTGTGTATGTATATATATATATATATTTCCTTTCATAAGGCAGGGAGAGTCCACAACTTCATTCCTTACTGTTGGGAAATACAACACCTGGCCACCAGGAGGAGGCAATGACACCCCAGCCAAAGGCTTAAATATCCCTCCCACTTCCCCTATTCCCCTGTCATTCTTTGCCTTTCGTCACTATAGGACAGTGGTTCTCAACCAAAGTGACCTCAAGGCCCGGTAAATTTTAGCTAGACATGTCCGGGGCCCAGTAGATTATTTATATTTATGGCCTGTGAGGGCCATGGAGTGTGGGGTCTGTCACTGGAGGTTGGGTGCCCTTTCTCTGGCCCTTAATGTTGGGGGTCCTGGCTCTGTAGGATGAGGGGCCTGTTGGGGGCAGGGCAGGAAGGCTACCATGTACATTTGCATACCATTTAATACATTTTGGTCAGTGTGAGACAGTGTTCCTGGGGCCTTGATTGGTCTCAGCCTGCACCTGGTTTGCAGTGGGGTAAGAGTGTGCAGTGGGGGTATGACAGGTCAGGGCCCACCAGCAGGGCTATCACGGCCCGGTACTGGGCCACGGCCCGGCTGTTGAGAAACCAGGCTATAGGAGATGGCAGAGAAGTGTCAGAAGATTTGTATAGTGATGTAATAGGTATGTTCCCTCCAAGAAAGGACTGGAGTTTTAAGTAATCATGTCAACCTCTCAGTGAGAATTATATATTCTCTCTCAGTGAGAATATTGATGAGTTAGTGTCTGGAGATGCAGGAAAAGTTTTTCTGCGAACACATCCAGACTGTCGCTAACAGCTCCTGAGCAATCAGTGTTGACAAGTTTCACTGCTTGCTGTTACACACTCAAGTCCATGTCAGAAGCGTCGCTGCAAGACTAACACATTTGAGAGGCTATGCCTGTTCCACAGCATGGATCCTGGAGGGTAAGACCATTTTAAATACACACTTTTTCCATACAGGGTCACAGTGTGGCTCCTTTATGCCTCAATAGGATCAAGGGTTAATATCTCCTTCAGGGAGATTATTTGGACAGCTAGGGGTTATTTATAACTGTTTTTATGTTATAGTTTTGGGGCTCATAGACTGCGTGCTTTTGGCTTGGAACAAACAGGTTTCGCTTCTGTTTTTGAGTGTTGCGCAGATCATAATAGCTTAGCACCTTTTTTCATATCAGTAGTTCTGTCCTACGCACCACATGACCGGGTTCAGTCTTTTCATTTTCCTATGATCCTACTGCGGACATCACTCCTAAGGAGAGCGTTTTCACTGTTAGCTGTCTGGGTCTAGGAGGTGGTGAGTGCCCCAGCCATTGGGATTATAAAGGTTACCGTTTTTTTAATAAAAGCATTTACTTTTTGTCATACTACTATCCCTCTGGAGTATAATTCTTCTTTTAGAGAGCCTATGGATAAGAAAATGGAAACCTTTCTGAGGAAGATGTTTCAACATACAGGGTTTTTTATTTCAATCGGCGGCAGCTGTAGCTGCGGTTGCTGGAGCAGCTACCTACTGGTGCGACTCTCTCTTAGCTCATTGAGGTGGAGACTCCCCTTGAGGATATTCAGGAGAGAATTAAGGTTCTGAGAAGTGCTAACTCCATCTGTGATGCGAATATGCCGATTATTCACCTAAATGCAAAGGCTTCTGCCTTTGCGGTCCTAGCCCGCCGGGCTCTCTTGTTAAAGTCTTGGTCTACGGATATGACTTCTATATCCAGACTTCTTTCTCTTCCTTTCAAGGGGAAGATTTTATTCGGTCCAGGGCTTGACTCCATTATTTCTACGGTTACCGGAGGGAAAGGTACCTTCCTACTGCAGGATAAGAAAAATAGACCTAAGGGACGGTAATTGTCTAATATTCATTATGACAAATCACAATGACAGCAATCCTCATCCAAGTCCGAGCAGCCTGAGTACTTAGAAGCCGGCTCAGTCCTGAAATAAGTCCAGACAGACTAAGAAGCCAGCCGAGAACAAATCGGCATGAAGGGATGGTGCCAGATCCGGGATTGGATCGAGTAGGGGGCAGACTCTCTCTCTTTTTTCAGACACTTGGTTCCAGGATGTACAAGATTTTTGTGTTGTATCTCAAGGATACAGGATTGAATTCAAGTCTCATCCACTCAGGGGCAGATTCCTACTCTCCAGTCTGTATACAAGACAAGAAAAGAGGGCTGCCTTCTTAGGTTGTGTACAGGATCTCTCCTCTCTAGGAGTAATTGTCCCGGTACCTACAGCAGAAAGAGGTTTGGGGTTTTATTTAAACCTTTTCGTGGTTCCAAAGAAGGAGGGAACCTTTCGTCCAATTCTGGACTTTAATTGCCTAAACAAGTTTCTGAGTGTTTCCTCTTTCAAGATGTAGACAATACGGTCAGTCCTTCCTCTGGTTTAAGGAGGACAGTTTATGACCACCATAGACCTGAAAGATGCATACCTTCACTTTCCTATACACAGAGAACATTTTCAGTTCCTGAGGTTTGCCTTTCTGGACCAGCACTTCCAGTTCATAGCTCTTCCATTTGCCTAGCTACTGCTCCAAGGATGTTTTCAAAGGTTCTAGGGGCTCTTCTAGCCGTTGCCAGAACACGAGGTATTGCAGTAGCGCCCTACCTGGACGATATCTTGGTGCAGGCACCATCTTTACGCCTAGCGGAAGAACATTCAGAGTCCCTTCTCAGTCTTCTTCGATCACATGGATGGAAGATAAACTTGGAAAAGAGGTATCTTAATCCAAGTACAAGGGTGAATAGTGTGGGCGGAGACTCACAGATGTACGCTGTCAGCGATCCACATTCCGGGTGTGGACAACTGGGAAGCGGACTTCCTCAGCAGGCAATCTTTTCACCCAGGGGAATGGTCTCTCCGCCCTGAGGTGTTTGCAGAGATATGCAGCGAGTGGGGGACGCCGGAGATAGATCTCATGGCATCCCGCCTCAATACCAAGCTACCCAGGTATGGGTCGGGTTCGAGGGATCCTCAGGTGGAATTAATAGATGCCCTATCAGTATTATGGAGGTTTAGACTCCTATATCTTTTTCCTCCATTACTGCTTCTCCCTCGTGTAGTGGCTCGCATCAAGCAGAAGCGAGCATCAGTGATTTTGATTGCTCCATCGTGGCCACGAAGGACGTAGTTTGCGTATCTGGTGGGGATGTCCTCATCTCAGTGGAGGTTACATTGTCACAGAGATCTGCTGATACAGGGTCCCTTCATTCATCAAAATCTAGCTTCTCTGAGGCTGACTGTGTGGAGATTGAACGTTTAGGAGCCGATTTATCAAGCTCTGTATGGTCTAAAGACCGCTGCTCCATAACTTGCCAGCCTGCTCTGAGGTTGTGGACAGAAATCAACCCGATCGAATACGATTGGGTTGATTGACACCCTCTGCTAGCGGCCGATTGGCCGTAAATCTGCAAGGGCGGTATTGCACCAGCAGTTCACAAGAACTGCTGGTGGAATGATAAATGCCGACAGCGTATCCTGTTGGCATTTATCAATGTGCGGCGGACATGATACGCTACATTGTATCATGTCCGCTCTCACATTTAAAAAATATACTTCTATGTCTTAGCCAAGAGAGGGTTCTCTGGGAGTGTTATCAACACTCTGGTTCAAGCTCGTAAGCCAGTTACTCGTCGTAAGCTGGGTGTCATAAAAAAGAACAAAACAACCAAACTTACATTGTTGTGTTGAGTCAGATGTGGTATACTGTGAGCGGTATTGAATAAGGAGATGCTGTTTGTTTGTAGCAATAACAGTGCCGAGCTGTTTGTTTAGTGTTTTAAACATAAAGTTATCTCCACTTTGACCAAAGATTCTAGTATATTCAAGGTGCTGTTAGTAACCACTTTAAAATGTAAAAGTTCAATGCAACACATATAGATGGTTTAGCACTCTAAATCATGTCACCTTCAATTGAGCCGATCCGTATTATCCCCCTCTCCCACTCTTTCTCAAGCGCTCTGGAAGCCGGAAAAAAAACACTCCCACAGCTTGTGCAAAAAAATGATTAATATAAATAAAAGTTCCTTACCAGATTAGGACACAAACACAAAGTGTATAATCCATATAATGTCTTTATTGTAGACATTACGAAGTGCCACCGGGCAGGAAACGTGTTGAACAGTTCTATGTCGGGTTCGCCTGAGAGTGAACTATACCCTGTGAATTTTAATGTCTTTAATAAAGAAGTGATTTTATACAGAATATACGCTTTGAATCATGAAGTATACGGGTGGGGGTGGTGTAACATTTTCTAATATTATATCATTTTCTGCGATCCAAAGCACAAATTACTTGCATAATTTAACAGAAATGTATTTGATGATAATTTGTGCAATAGAAAATGAACAGTTTTAATATTAACTATGTTTAACATAATATTGACTAACATTTTAGCAGGGAGGTCAGTAAAACATTTTTTTTTTTTTCTACTGTGCTGCCCTTTTTAATGTGGTTCTAGAGATAATAGGACCTTTTTCTGATCATGTTTAGCCTGTTTGGCTTTAATTCAATGAGTTTGACTCAGATGAATTTCAGAGGCTTCATCAGTTAGCCTCTGCTAACCCTTGGCCCCTGTGCGATGAATTCAATATATTTTCAATAAAAATCAAAATTGTGACAGGATTTGTATGTCAGACCCACATCATATCACTTTTCTTGTCTTTTTTTACTCTATGAATAGATAGCGCTTTATTGGGGTAACTCAATTGTCTCATATCTTTTATATATATATATATATATATTATTTATTTTTTGTTTCCTCATTTTAAAAACAAATAATTGTACACAGACAAATAATCTTCCCCTTTTGATGAACTCAGAATGTGGCATTGTATCAAAAGCTTTTACATCATCTAAATGTATGCCATCAGCTGTGGCCTTGAGCAAAATTCCTACTTAAAGGGCCATAATACCCAAATGTTTAAACACTTTAAAGTGCTGCAGCATAGCTGTAAAAAGCCGACTAGAAAATATCACCTGAACATTTCTATGTAAAAAAGAAAGATATTTTACCTCAAAAGTTCCTCAGTAGCCACCTCCCATTGTAAAGGATTTCTAAGCAGCATTTTAGTGTGTCTGTCCTGGGACAGCTGAAAGGATGAGCCTCGTGAACTCTCATATTACGGTATTTCACCAATCAGGTAATTGATTGCTGCTGTTCATTTCTTCATTTTTTTATTTTTTTTTGTTTACCTGCAGCTGGGAGCAGGTGAAGTATAACTTTTTACACAGAACTTACTCTGCTGAGCTGAGGAGCTTGTGAGGTAAAATATCTTCCTTTTTTACATAGAGATGTCAGCTTTTTATAGTTATACTGCATCAGTTTCAAGTGATTTAGCATATGAGTATTATGTCCCTTTAAGAAACAAATATATTAGTCTGTCACGCAGCATTTTTCCTGCACCATTCCTTACATTCATTATTTGGTTTAACCAAAATGTAAATACATTGCAATTTCAAATGTTTAATGTCAGGCTTACTGGTTTTAAATTCCCTGTCAGACCACTTGCAAATAACGGAATTCTACTTTGAAAACCATTTTAAACTTTGATTTTGTAAGATGTACTGAAGTCATTAACTATGTGTATTTGTTTGATTGGCTTCTTAAAGGGATTACTGACCTTTTGTTAGCTACGTGTTTTAACATCTGCGAGGGGGATAAACACATAGGCAAAGCTCAGTGTATCACTGCCTCTCCTGGTTGGCTTACTTTTATTGGGTTAAACACAAATGTGCATAAAGAAAAGGCTGTAAGGGGTTAGTGCATTTTATTATTGCTCTGTTGCTTGCTTTTAACTGTGTTTAACCCCTGCAAAGGTCAGCTCCAAAGTACCTAGTGCTACTGGGAGCTAGCTGAGCTTATCCGGTGAACTAATCACAAGAGGCATAGTCACCAACCCCCATCTAGCTCCCAGTACTTCCTGAGCTTACCTAGTTATGCTTTTCATAAAAGGATATAAAGAGAATGAAGTATATATAATTTCTGTTTTGAGGTTTTTGTGCCTTTTTAGCATATAATATAAATGTTCTAAACTCCTATTTATGTAGTAAGTAATCAGTCGCGCATTAAAGAGAATCGCCAAGTTCAGTGATCTCCAAACCAAAGACAGTCTCTAAAGTTCATCCCCTCTAATCTCTGTCCCACGTGACTTCATGAGAGAACAGTTAAATATTTATTTTGTACATCCAACAGTCCCATCCTACCCGTTTTATCCAGACAGAACGTAGAGGAATTGCTGGAAATGCCCCGTATGACTCGCAGATTAATATTCGTTTGTAAAAAAGCACAGGTACTGGAGTGGCGAAAATAAAGGGACGTGAACAAGCTATACTGATAAGCAGATATGAGGCGACAGAAGGGATGGCGTAATAAGGGAACGCATTTCTTAAATCACACGCAATAGCCAGCTGCACTAGCAAATTCTGGTAACAAGCATTAAAGGGATATGAAACCCAAACATGTTGTGCTTCAGACTGAGCATACAATTTAAAAAAAGTTTCTAGTTTAGTTCTATTATCAAATTTTCTTTGTTCTCTTAGTATCCTTTTTTGAAGAGATACCTAGGTAGCCGTCTGGAGATCTGCATGGCAGGAATTAGCGCTGCCATCTAGTGCTCTTGCAAAGGGATAACATTCTTGCAAAACTGCTGCCATATAGCGCTCCAGGCATGGGCACGTGCTTGAGCTTACGCCTCTGCTTTTCAACAAAAGATAACGAAGAAAATGTCACAATAGAAATAAATTAGTAAGTTGTTTAAAATTGCATGCTGCATATTAACCATGAAAGAAAAAGTACCTAAATTATATCTCTTTAGTTTTGCCTTTTGGCTCACAAAGCTCCAAATATTTACTATCTGGCCCCTTACATAAACAGTTTAACAAATTCAGTTTTAGACTCGCCCCTTTAATTCCCCCGCCAGGTGGTGGTCTTATTATGCTTTACTAGGGATTTATTTATACAAAAGTGTAACACGCAAGTATCTGCGCAAACCCAGACGTACTGCACTTTTGTACGGATACGTCGGGTGCCAAAAAGAGCAGAATGCATTATACTGAATTAAACAATGTTACTCCTCAGCAAAATACTTGTGGTAACAATGTACTATAAGCTTAAAGGGACATAAAAATCAACATTTTTATAAGAAGAAAGAAATTACTACAACAACAAACTTCCCCGCATTTTTTTTTGCTGAAATTTAAACTATATGACCAATAAATGAGCCACTCAGAAACCGCTGTGAGATTCTCTTATAAATGTTCTGCTTTTTCTGACTGTCATTTACCTTTATGTATACAGCAGTGTAGCAAGCAGAAGTGCAAAGTGATGTAAACTACTCAATTGCTTTTGTGTGAAAGCAGCCATTGACAATACATAAATCAATGAGAGCGGCTGTATTTCAATTAAATGCATTTATAGGCACAGAAATTTAAATTGGATATCATTTTCACAAAATATTCTCTATTTTATTTAACACATCTAACAATGTAAAAACCTCTCTTGACGCGAGTGCTGTAAAATAGCAGCTGGTGAGACTGATTAGATCCTTAGGCCTTAATTTGCCTACGTCTGCGTCAGAGCATTACTGATCCTAGATAACTAAGGGGTCTATTAATTAAGAGGTGTATTGAAATATTTCCATACTAGACATTAACTAAGCATTAGCCCTGCACATAGTTAATGCTGCGTTAAATTCACCTAAAATAGGAGAATTGCACATGAATTGTATGCAGCATTTAAGGGACATGAAACCCAAAATGTATCATTCATGATTCAGATAGAAAATACCATTTCTCCAACATAGGTGTGTCCGGTCCACGGCGTCATCCTTACTTGTGGGATATTCTCTTCCCCAACAGGAAATGGCAAAGAGCCCAGCAAAGCTGGTCACATGATCCCTCCTAGGCTCCGCCTACCCCAGTCATTCTCTTTGCCGTTGTACAGGCAACATCTCCACGGAGATGGCTTAGAGTTTTTTAGTGTTTAACTGTAGTTTTTTATTATTCAATCAAGAGTTTGTTATTTTAAAATAGTGCTGGTATGTACTATTTACTCTGAAACAGAAAAGAGATGAAGATTTCTGTTTGTATGAGGAAAATGATTTTAGCAACCGTTACTAAAATCCATGGCTGTTCCACACAGGACTGTTGAGAGGAATTAACTTCAGTTGGGGGAACAGTGAGCAGTCTTTTGCTGCTTGAGGTATGACACATTCTAACAAGACGATGTAATGCTGGAAGCTGTCATTTTCCCTATGGGATCCGGTAAGCCATTTTTATTCAGACAGTAAATAAGGGCTTCACAAGGGCTTATTAAGACTGTAGACATTTTCTGGGCTAAATCGATTCATATATTACACATATTTAGCCTTGAGGAATCATTTAATCTGGGTATTTTTGTTAAATAATATCGGCAGGCACTGTTTTAGACACCTTATTCTCTAGGGGCTTTCCCTAATCATAGGCAGAGCCTCATTTTCGCGCCGGTATTGCGCACTTGTTTTTGAGAAGCATGACATGCAGTCGCATGTGTGAGGAGCTCTGATACATAGAAAAGACTTTCTGAAGGCGTCATTTGGTATTGTATTCCCCTTTGGGCTTGGTTGGGTCTCAGCAAAGCAGATACCAGGGACTGTAAAGGGGTTAAAGTTAAAAACGGCTCCGGTTCCGTTATTTTAAGGGTTAAAGCTTCCAAATTTGGTGTGCAATACTTTTAAGGCTTTAAGACACTGTGGTGAAATTTTGGTGAATTTTGAACAATTCCTTCATACTTTTTCGCAATTGCAGTAATAAAGTGTGTTCAGTTTAAAATTTAAAGTGACAGTAACGGTTTTATTTTAAAACGTTTTTTTGTACTTTGTTATCAAGTTTATGCCTGTTTAACATGTCTGAACTACCAGATAGACTGTGTTCTGAATGTGGGGAAGCCAAGGTTCCTTCTCATTTAAATAAATGTGATTTATGTGACACTGAAAATGATGCCCAAGATGATTCCTCAAGTGAGGGGAGTAAGCATGGTACTGCATCATTCCCTCCTTCGTCTACACGAGTCTTGCCCACTCAGGAGGCCCCTAGTACATCTAGCGCGCCAATACTCCTTACTATGCAACAATTAACGGCTGTAATGGATAATTCTATCAAAAACATTTTAGCCAAAATGCCCACTTATCAGCGTAAGCGCGACTGCTCTGTTTTAGATACTGAAGAGCATGAGGACGCTGATGATAATGGTTCTGAAATGCCCCTACACCAGTCTGAGGGGGCCAGGGAGGTTTTGTCTGAGGGAGAAATTTCAGATTCAGGGAAAATTTCTCAACAAGCTGAACCCGATGTGATTACATTTAAATTTAAGTTGGAACATCTCCGCGCTCTGCTTAAGGAGGTATTATCCACTCTGGATGATTGTGAGAATTTGATCATCCCAGAGAAACTATGTAAAATGGACAAGTTCCTAGAGGTCCCGGGGCTCCCAGAAGCTTTTCCTATACCCAAGCGGGTGGCGGACATTGTAAATAAAGAATGGGAAAGGCCCGGTATTCCTTTCGTCCCTCCCCCCATATTTAAAAAATTGTTTCCTATGGTCGACCCTAGAAAGGACTTATGGCAGACTGTCCCCAAGGTCGAGGGAGCGGTTTCTACTTTAAACAAACGCACCACTATACCCATAGAAGATAGTTGTGCTTTCAAAGATCCTATGGATAAAAAATTAGAAGGTTTGCTTAAAAAGATGTTTGTTCAGCAAGGTTACCTTCTACAACCAATTTCATGCATTGTCCCTGTCACTACAGCCGCGTGTTTCTGGTTCGATGAGCTAGTAAAGGCGATCGATAGTGATTCTCCTCCTTATGAGGAGATTATGGACAGAATCCGTGCTCTCAAATTGGCTAATTCTTTCACCCTAGACGCCACTTTGCAATTGGCTAGGTTAGCGGCGAAGAATTCTGGGTTTGCTATTGTGGCGCGTAGAGCGCTTTGGTTGAAATCTTGGTCAGCGGATGCGTCTTCCAAGAACAAACTCCTTAACATTCCTTTCAAGGGGAAAACGCTGTTTGGCCCTGACTTGAAAGAGATTATCTCTGATATCACTGGGGGTAAGGGCCACGCCCTTCCTCAGGATAGGTCTTTCAAGGCCAAAAATAAACCTAATTTTCGTCCCTTTCGTAGAAACGGACCAGCCCCAAGTGCTACGTCCTCTAAGCAAGAGGGTAATACTTCTCAAGCCAAGCCAGCCTGGAGACCAATGCAAGGCTGGAACAAGGGAAAGCAGGCCAAGAAACCTGCCACTGCTACCAAGACAGCATGAAATGTTGGCCCCCGATCCGGATCTGGTGGGGGGCAGACTCTCTCTCTTCGCTCAGGCTTGGGCAAGAGATGTTCTGGATCCTTGGGCACTAGAAATAGTCTCCCAAGGTTATCTTCTGGAATTCAAGGGGCTTCCCCCAAGGGGGAGGTTCCACAGGTCTCAATTGTCTTCAGACCACATAAAGAGACAGGCATTCTTACATTGTGTAGAAGACCTGTTGAAAATGGGAGTGATTCATCCTGTTCCATTAGGAGAACAAGGGATGGGGTTCTACTCCAATCTGTTCATAGTTCCCAAAAAAGAGGGAACGTTCAGACCAATCTTAGATCTCAAGATCTTAAACAAGTTTCTCAAGGTTCCATCGTTCAAAATGGAAACCATTCGAACAATTCTTCCTTCCATCCAGGAAGGTCAATTCATGACCACGGTGGATTTAAAGGATGCGTATCTACATATTCCTATCCACAAGGAACATCATCGGTTCCTAAGGTTCGCATTCCTGGACAAGCATTACCAGTTCGTGGCGCTTCCTTTCGGATTAGCCACTGCTCCAAGGATTTTCACAAAGGTACTAGGGTCCCTTCTAGCGGTGCTAAGACCAAGGGGCATTGCAGTAGTACCTTACTTGGACGACATTCTGATTCAAACGTCGTCCCTTCCTCAAGCAAAGGCTCACACGGACATAGTCCTGGCCTTTCTCAGATCTCACGGATGGAAAGTGAACGTGGAAAAGAGTTCTCTATCTCCGTCGACAAGGGTTCCCTTCTTGGGAACAATAATAGACTCCTTAGAAATGAGGATTTTTCTGACAGAGGCCAGAAAAACAAAACTTCTAAACTCTTGTCAAACACTTCATTCCGTTCCTCTTCCTTCCATAGCGCAGTGCATGGAAGTAATAGGTTTGATGGTAGCGGCAATGGACATAGTTCCTTTTGCGCGCATTCATCTAAGACCATTACAACTGTGCATGCTCAGTCAGTGGAATGGGGACTATACAGACTTGTCTCCGAAGATACAAGTAAATCAGAGGACCAGAGACTCACTCCGTTGGTGGCTGTCCCTGGACAACCTGTCACAAGGGATGACCTTCCGCAGACCAGAGTGGGTCATTGTCACGACCGACGCCAGTCTGATGGGCTGGGGCGCGGTCTGAGGATCCCTGAAAGCTCAGGGTCTTTGGTCTCGGGAAGAATCTCTTCTACCGATAAATATTCTGGAACTGAGAGCGATATTCAATGCTCTCAAGGCTTGGCCTCAGCTAGCAAAGGCCAAGTTCATACGGTTTCAATCAGACAACATGACGACTGTTGCGTACATCAACCATCAGGGGGGAACAAGGAGTTCCCTGGCGATGGAAGAAGTGACCAAAATCATTCAATGGGCGGAGACTCACTCCTGCCACCTGTCTGCAATCCACATCCCAGGAGTGGAAAATTGGGAAGCGGATTTTCTGAGTCGTCAGACATTACATCCGGGGGAGTGGGAACTCCATCCGGCAATCTTTGCCCAAATTACTCAACTGTGGGGCATTCCAGACATGGATCTGATGGCCTCTCGGCAGAACTTCAAGGTTCCTTGCTACGGGTCCAGATCCAGGGATCCCAAGGCGACTCTAGTAGATGCACTAGTAGCACCTTGGACCTTCAAACTAGCTTATGTATTCCCGCCGTTTCCTCTCATCCCCAGGCTGGTAGCCAGGATCAATCAGGAGAGGGCATCGGTGATCTTGATAGCTCCTGCGTGGCCACGCAGGACTTGGTATGCAGATCTGGTGAATATGTCATCGGCTCCACCATGGAAGCTACCTTTGAGACGAGACCTTCTTGTTCAAGGTCCGTTCGAACATCCGAATCTGGTCTCACTCCAACTGACTGCTTGGAGATTGAACGCTTGATCTTATCAAAACGAGGGTTCTCAGATTCTGTTATTGATACTCTTGTTCAGGCCAGAAAGCCTGTAACTAGAAAAATTTACCACAAAATATGGAAAAAATATATCTGTTGGTGTGAATCTAAAGGATTCCCTTGGGACAAGGTAAAAATTCCTAAGATTCTATCCTTTCTTCAAGAAGGATTGGAGAAAGGATTATCTGCAAGTTCCTTGAAGGGACAGATTTCTGCCTTGTCTGTGTTACTTCACAAAAAGCTGGCAGCTGTGCCAGATGTTCAAGCCTTTGTTCAGGCTCTGGTTAGAATCAAGCCTGTTTACAAACCTTTGACTCCTCCTTGGAGTCTCAACTTAGTTCTTTCAGTTCTTCAGGGGGTTCCGTTTGAACCCTTACATTCCGTTGATATTAAGTTATTATCTTGGAAAGTTTTGTTTTTGGTTGCAATTTCTTCTGCTAGAAGAGTTTCAGAATTATCTGCTCTGCAGTGTTCTCCTCCTTATCTGGTGTTCCATGCAGATAAGGTGGTTTTACGTACTAAACCTGGTTTTCTTCCAAAAGTTGTTTCTAACAAAAACATTAACCAGGAGATAGTCGTGCCTTCTTTGTGTCCGAAACCAGTTTCGAAGAAGGAACGTTTGTTGCACAATTTGGATGTTGTTCGCGCTCTAAAATTCTATTTAGATGCTACAAAGGATTTTAGACAAACATCTTCCTTGTTTGTTGTTTATTCTGGTAAACGGAGAGGTCAAAAAGCAACTTCTACCTCTCTCTCTTTTTGGATTAAAAGCATCATCAGATTGGCTTACGAGACTGCCGGACGGCAGCCTCCTGAAAGAATCACAGTTCATTCCACTAGGGCTGTGTCTTCCACATGGGCCTTCAAGAACGAGGCTTCTGTTGATCAGATATGTAGGGCAGCAACTTGGTCTTCACTGCACACTTTTACCAAATTTTACAAGTTTGATACTTTTGCTTCTTCTGAGGCTATTTTTGGGAGAAAGGTTTTGCAAGCCGTGGTGCCTTCCATTTAGGTGACCTGATTTGCTCCCTCCCTTCATCCGTGTCCTAAAGCTTTGGTATTGGTTCCCACAAGTAAGGATGACGCCGTGGACCGGACACACCTATGTTGGAGAAAACAGAATTTATGTTTACCTGATAAATTACTTTCTCCAACGGTGTGTCCGGTCCACGGCCCGCCCTGGTTTTTTAATCAGGTCTGATATTTTATTTTCTTTAACTACAGTCACCACGGTATCATATGGTTTCTCCTATGCAAATATTCCTCCTTAACGTCGGTCGAATGACTGGGGTAGGCGGAGCCTAGGAGGGATCATGTGACCAGCTTTGCTGGGCTCTTTGCCATTTCCTGTTGGGGAAGAGAATATCCCACAAGTAAGGATGACGCCGTGGACCGGACACACCGTTGGAGAAAGTAATTTATCAGGTAAACATAAATTCTGTTTTTTCTTCATGAATGGAAAGAGTCCACAGCTGCATTCATTACTTTAGGGAAATAAGAACATGGCCACCAGGAGGAGTCACCACAGCCAAAGGCTTAAATACTCCTCCCACTTCCCTCATCCCCCAGTCATTCTTTGCCTTTCGTCCCAGGAGGTTGGCAGAGAAGTGTCAAAAGTTGGTTTTGTCTCTTATGGAGGGTAGTACTCTTCGCAATGGGACAGGAGTTTTAAGTAATCCTGTCAGCCTCTCAGTGAGAAAATGGATGAAAGATAGAGTCCGGAGATGCAGGGAGAGTCTTTCTGCAAAACCATCCCAACTCATAACAGCTCCACAAGCAATCAGCGTTGTCTAACTTCGCTTCGCTGCCTGCTTTCTTCTCTCAAGTCCATGGCGGAGGCGCTGCTAATATTCGTCACACTTGAAGGGCCGTGTTCCTGTTCTACGGCGTAGATTCCGGTAAGATCGTTTAATGTTACTTCATCAGAATGTACTGTATCTTATTTCTTTCCTGTAAGTTACTATCCTGCGGGACTTAAGTAAAATATAGGGCCTCAGTGATGCAACGTCGAGTGCGGTGGGCGGGGCCTAATTTCGCGCCTCAGTTGCGCAGTTGTTTTATACAGTCAGGCAGCAAGCTACAACATTGGAGGGTCCTGGAGGAGTTCTTGGGCCTAATCGAAGCTTTATCCCCACATTATCTATCCCTAAGGGCAGGTAGGCGCCACAGCAGAGCTGTGGCAAGGTGCTGACAGGGAGTTTTTACCGGTTTTTGGCAGTTTGTCAATCCGGTTTGCTTATTTGGGGGTTAAATGTTAAATTGCTTGTGGTGCAATCTTACCATAGCTTAGTGTGTCTACTGCAAAAAGTTCGGAAAATTTGGAGTCATTTTAAGCAGTTTGTGTGTGCATTTTTTTCTCTTAAAGGCACAGTACCGTTTTTGAAAATTGTTGTTTTTTCATTAAATAAGGTGTTTTCCAAGCTTGCTTGTCTCATTACTAGCCTGTTAAACATGTCTGACACTGAGGAAACTCATTGCTCAATTTGTTTAGAAGCCATTGTGGAACCCCCTCTTGTGTATCCCACTTGTACTGATATGTCTATAAATTGCAAACAGCATATTTTGACTTATAAGAGTTTGGCACTGGATGATTCTCAGATAGAAGGAAATCAGGTTTTGCAATCTAGTTCTCCCCAAGTGTCACAACCTGTAACGCCCGCACAAGTGACGCCAAGTACCTCTAGTGCGTCTAATTCTTTTACCTTGCAAGATATGGCCTCAGTTATGAATACTACCCTCACAGAAGTTTTATCTAAGCTGCCTGGGTTGCAAGGGAAGCGCAGTAGCTCTGGGTTAAGAATGAATGCTGAGCCTTCTGATGCTTTAGTAGCCGTATCCGATATTCCCTCACAATGTTCAGAGGTAGGGATGAGAGATTTGCTCTCTGAGGGAGAGATTTCTGATTCAGGAATGTTCGCTCAAACAGATTCAGATATGACGGCATTTAAATTTAAGCTAGAACACCTCCGTTTATTGCTCAGGGAGGTTTTAGCGACTCTGGATGATTGTGACCCTATTGTAGTTCCAGAGAAATTGTGTAAAATGGACAAATATTTAGAGGTTCCTGTTTACACTGATGTTTTTCCGGTCCCTAAGAGGATTACGGACATTGTTACTAAGGAGTGGGATAGACCAGGTATTCCGTTCGCTCCCCCTCCTGTTTTTAAGAAGATGTTTCCCATATCTGACACCATGCGGGACTCATGGCAGACGGTCCCTAAGGTGGAGGGAGCTACTTCTACTCTTGCTAAGCGTACAACTATACCTATTGAGGACAGTTGTGCTTTCAAAGATCCTATGGAAAAAAAATTAGAGGGTCTCCTAAAGAAAATTTTTGTTCATCAGGGTTTTCTTCTCCAGCCTATAGCGTGCATTGTTTCTGTAACCACTGCAGCTGCCTTTTGGTTTGAGGCTCTGGAAGATGCTCTTCAGGTGGAGACCCCACTAGATGATATTCTGGACAGAATTAGGGCTCTTAAGCTAGCTAATTCTTTCATTACAGATGCCGCTTTTCATCTAGCTAAGTTAGCTGCAAAGAATTCAGGGTTTGCCAATTTAGCGCGTAGAGCGTTATGGCTTAAGTCCTGGTCGGCTGATGTGTCATCAAAATCTAAGCTTTTGACCATCCCTTTCAAAGGTAAGACCCTATTTGGGCCTGCACTGAAAGAAATAATTTCAGACATCACTGGAGGGAAGGGTCATGCCCTCCCTCAGGATAAGTCCAACAAGACGAGGACCAAACAAAATAATTTTCGTTCCTTTCGAAACTTCAAGGTTGGTCCCGCTTCCTCTTCCCCTGCTGCAAAGCAAGAGGGGAACTTCGCTCAATCCAAGCCAGTCTTTAGACCTAACCAGGCTTGGAACAAGGGTAAACAGGCCAAGAAGCCTGCTGCTGCCACTAAGACAGCATGAAGGGGTAGCCCCCGATCCGGGACCGAATCTAGTAGGGGGCAGACTCTCTCTCTTTGCTCAGGCCTGGGCAAGAGACGTTCAGGACTCCTGGGCCGTAGAGATTGTAACCCAGGGGTATCTTCTAGATTTCAAAGATTCTCCTCCAAGGGGGAGATTCCATCTTTCTCAGTTGTCTGTAAACCAGACATAAAGAGAGGCGTTCTTATGCTGTGTAGACCACCTTTTTACCATGGGAGTGATCTGCCCAGTTCCGAAAGCAGAACAGGGGCAAGGATTCTACTCCAATCTGTTTGTGGTTCCCAATAAAGAGGGAACCTTCAGACCAATTCTAGATCTCAAGATCCTAAACCAATTCCTAAGAGTCCCATCCTTCAAGATGGAGACCATTCTGACTATTTTACAAATGATCCAGGAGGGTCAATATATGACCACCGTGGACTTACAGAATGCGTATCTACACATTCCTATCCACAAAGATCATCACCAGTTCCTCAGGTTCGCCTTTCTGGACAAACATTACCAGTTTGTGGCTCTTCCCTTCGGGCTCTAGCGTCTTGGTTAAAGATGCCTTAGCTTCTTTGAAGTGTTGGACTTTGGCATGGGGTGGTCTCTTCCTTGGGTTGGGACTTGTGAGGTGTTCTCGTTCCGGGTTCTCCTGGATATTACATTAATATCTCCCTGTGGGTCTGTTTTCTATATCAGATGGGTGCTTAAATTTCTGGGATATTGTTTGTTTTACACAGTTGACTCAAACCTGTCATCGCCCTGGTTCTTCCAGTTGCTGAGGCTTTTGCTCAGCGTTTTCCCTTGTGAATCCCGTTGCGGGTTGTTACCAGTCTTTTCAGGATCTAGGGTGGGTTTGGGGTTCTCTTGTTCCGGGAATTGGGCTATGACCTTTGGTTTGGCTAGTAGATCTGGTCATGGTTGGCCAGATTTCCTGAGTGCCGCTACTCATTGGCTTTGCCTACGCTCATTGAATGGTTTCCCTTGGAGGGTTTGCTGAAGTAACCTGATGGCTTTGCGGTTCTGCAGGCAAAGGTTTATAGGGTAACCTCTGCAGTTTTAAGGGATTCCTTCCCGGTTCATCTGCGTAGGAGAGTGCTCTCTTATTCAGACTGTGGTCTTGTATCTCGTGGGCAGATGCTCTGTCTCTAATGCCCCCCTTTTTTTTAGTGGGGCTTGTTCTCCTTTGGAGGCCTTGTTTTAGGACTTTTTCTAAATTCAGGGGATGGAACAGAGGGTTTAACCTATTTGGAGAGAGGCATGCTCTCTGGGTTGTTCTGTTCTATCAGGAGTCTTGCTGGCTCCGCATCGAGGTGAGCCTTTGCTAGACTCTTCTGGGTCTTTGGCCTTGTCGTCTGTCTTTATGGAGTTCGGGGGGGTTCCTGAGCTCTGTGGAATGGCTGAAGCAATTTTTCCGCTCTTTTGTGAGCGGGTGTCGGGGTTCTTCTGTTCCCCTGTTTTCAGACCTACTGACTCTTGGGCTGGCCCTGCTGGGTGTAGGTCCTGAGATTGTTGTTCCTCGGGGGTGTAATGGGCCTCGTTGAGGTTCTATGCTTCTTCCCTTTTGGGACCAATGTGTCGGTCTTGCGGCTGAGATTGCCTAGAGGGTGCCCTCTGTCTTGGAGTTTTTACAATCTGATAGCTCATTTAGCCGCATTTTACTTCTTAGTAAGTATTTTCTCTCGTCCTGATGACGGCTGCGTGTTCTTGATTCGGGTGTTTACCTCGTCTGGGTCTGCTACACGTATTGTGTTGAATACTTCAGTATTCTAAGTGCTGACAACTTGAGGATAAGTCTTCAGCTGTCGTTTCGGTGCTTCCACTCAACGTTGAGAGTAAAAATCTCTGTTCGGATGCCCGGTCCTAGACCTTGTGTTAATGTTGGTCTGGGCGTTGCCTCCCCTTATTTGTTGTGGACCCATTTGGGTCTTTATGAGCTGGGCTTGTTCTGGGGGTCTTCTTTTATGGAATTTTGTGGTGTCCTTTGATTTTTCTTGCCCTGTCCCTTTGGGAGTTTTGGGCTGGTGTTCCCTTCGCTAGTAAGGGGTGTGTGGGTGGGGGCGAAAGTGTCTCCTGGAGGACTGTTGGCTCAGTTGAGTCTGATTTTGTGGTATCTAGCTAGGCTCCAGACTATCTAAGGGTCAGTGTCCTTGGGGCTTTTTCCTTTCAATGTTCTCGGCTTCGGACAAAGCGGGGTTTTGTTGGGTAGTGGTTTCTGGCCTGGTGCCCTCAGAATGGGCCGCCTCTTGTACCCTCCCGTCTTGGCATTCAGTGTCCTCTATAGCTTGGGTATTGTTTTCCCAAAAGTAATGAATGCAGCTGTGGACTCTTTCTATTTATGAGGAAAAACATAAATTATGCTTACCTGATAATTTTCTTCTCTTTAGATGGAAAGTCCACTGCTCCCCACCCGTTTTTTTTCCTCGGCAGAATGACTGGGGGATGAGGGTAGTGGGGGAGGTATTTAAGCCTTTGGTTGGGGTGTCTTTGCCTCCTCCTGGTGGCCAGGTTCTGAATTCCCAAAAGTAATGAATGCAGCTGTGGACTCTTTCCATCTGAAGAAAAGAAAATTATCAGGTAAGCATAATTTGTTATTTTAAAACTTTCTAGTTTACTTCTGTTATTAAATTTGCTTTCTTCTTGTGTTATTCTTTGTTGGTGACATTCCTAGATAGGTAGGGTGTCCATGCCTTAAGCACTACATGACAGGAAATAGTGCTCTTGCTAATGTATAACATTGTTGCAGAACTGCTGCCATATAGTGCTGCAGACACGTGCACGCTCCTGAGCTTACGTCCCTGCTTTTCAACAAAGGATAACACTAAAACGAAGAAAATGGCATAACAGAAGTAAATTGGAAAGTTGTTTAGAAATGTACGCTCTGTCTGAACCATGTCCCTTTATCTATGCATTGTGCAGGGCTTAATCCGCTTTTCTTGCAGGAGATACTCAATGGCTTTGGCCCTTGATAATGTATAATTAAAGCACCAGTATAAGACTCTTATGTTAATATAAAAATTATAAAATAATAAATATCTTGTTCCAGAGCGTTGGTTGTGTGATACGGGCTGGGCTGTGAGCCACTAAACTGCTAGTCACTGCTGATGTGCTATTGCCTTAAGAGGGAGTGCACGGCACACACGCTCGTACTTCATCACATGTACAATGATATAGAATGGATGAGCAGAAGCCGCAATACGTAGTGCTATAGACACCAGCACAGCTAACAGAGATTTCTAGATACGCTGGAGCACGGACAAGCTTTACTTCAGCTCACGTCATGGTGGAGGATCGCGCTTGCAGTAGCTATGCACTGAGCTACACTCTGCCCGCTAACCCACTCCAGAGATGAAGTGTATAGGCGTACGTGTAGGTAAACATGAAAAACGCACACATAAGGAAAGTACAGTTAAAGCCACACTCATACTAATGACTGGTGATGTTTGACCATTAAAAAATGAGTAAACTGTCCCTTTAATGAAAGATTTTAAATCACCTGCAATTCATCTCTTTGTGAATAGAGCCCTAAGTGTTTAACCCATACTCATGTAAAGTTCAGCGGCTTGCCAGCACTGCAGCTACAGAGAAAAGGGCCAGTGATTGGCGGGTTTTGTGATTGCCTCTCCTGATTGGCTCATCTGCTGTGCGCTGCTTGGGAACAACACTGCTTGTGATAGCTGAGCAGGATTTTATGTGATTAAAGGGACATGAAACCCAAATATACTCCCTCATGATTCAGATAGAGAATACAATTGTAAGCAATTTCCCAATGTACTTCTATTATCTAATTTGCTTTATTCTCTTTGTATCTTTTGTTGAATAAGCTTCGGTGCACTACTTGGGGCTAGCTGGACACAAATGAGCAAATAACATGAGGCGTATATGTGCAGCTACCAATCAGAAGCTGCTGCCCTAGGTATCCTTTTCAACAAATGGTACCAAGAGAACAAAACTGATTGCTATATCTGAATCAGTTGCAGAGGGTCAGTAATGTATGCAGAAGGGCGTCCCTTGTTTAAGAATGAAGTACTACATTTTCTTTATTTTTAACTGCCTATTAGAATAACCCTTAGGCCGGCTGTTGATATTTTCATACTAAGTTATGCAATATGTTTGTGAAGCCAAAGTACAATTGCGTGTGATTGGCCTAACTTCGTCATACTGACACTTTAGTTCTACACACACACTGCCACCAGACAGTGTACATCGTTTATATAACTGCATGTAATAATCGCTACATAAAGAAGAATATGCACAAATTATATACAAATCCAGTATAAAACATCTAAAAAACTTACTTAGAGCCTCCAAATTTAGCACTGTTGATGAGGTTAGGCTGGGACGCCCAATGAAAGGGGCTGATAAAGTAGAAAGAGCAGACCCCCTTACCCCCCGCTTATGAAAATACAGATTAGACCAACAGGAATAAGCAGTAGTCTGTAGACTTGAGTATACATCTGATACTCTGGGGCTTGGTTAGGAGTCTGAAAATCAGCCCAATTTTATTAAAAAATAAGCAAAACTATACATTGTAAGACTTTAAGATTGTAATATAAAATGTGTAATTATGCAAAGTGAAGACTTCACAAGCCTAACCCTGCTATGTATTTGTCCCTAATTAGCATTGGTGGTGATAGGGAAAATTCCGGCAAAATGACAGTGACAAGCCTTATTTACTATTTTATAAAGTCTCTATTGGCTCCTTCATCTAAGTGGTGGAGGGGTTTGGTCAATAAAAAAACATTTGCAGCAAACAAGGTGTTAGTCTATTAAGAAAATGTTCACACTTGCCTGGCATGTCCATTACTCTATATGGAACAAGTTGATGGGTACAAGATAGAAAATGTGGAAATAAAATAAAGTAGTATTTACAAATAGGACATTAGTCCACCTTCTGTATGTCCTGTACCCTTAAGTGTTTAAGTAGCTAGTCCAGACTTGTTACAAGCAGAGAAGGTTAGACACGGTTATGTTAGCAACACTATAACAAAGGAGATAGAGGGCGCCACATAGTGCAGATCAAAATAACTCCACAGAAGATAACAGTAGATGTTAAGAATCTTACTCACAAGGTATAAAGCACTGATGTGCAATATAAGCGGTCCGGAACCAACCAGTCGTCTGGTAGACACAACAGATATTCAGCCAATGGAATCCTCGGCTCACCAGGGAAAGTCCAGAGATGCCAAGGTAAGGTACAGGTCAGTTCAGCCCAAAGTGGAGTGATCAGCCAATGGAATCCTCGTCTCACACAAGAGAGTCCAGAGATCCAAAAAGTAGATGATATGATAAAGGTATCCCAAAGAAATGGAAAGGCAGCAAAATGAGTTTTAAAATGTATTACAAAAGTTAAAAACAACAGCAACGCGTTTCTCAGTGTCACAGCACTGTTTCATCAGGTATATATATATATATATATATATATATATACATACATACAGAGGGGGAGGAAGAGAGAGAATGTTCCTTCTATATTTAATAATGGTGTTGTTTAGTTTCACCTTGACAAGGCTTTCTGCAGCAGCTAGGTAAGCTCAGGAGCAGCAAAGAACCTAGGTTCTAGCTGCTAATTGGTGGCTGCATATATATATACCGATTGTCATTGGCTCACCCATGTGCTCAGTAAGAAACCAGTAGTGCATCTGTGCTCCTTCAACAAATTTGATTATAGAAGTAAACTGGAAAGCTGTTTAAAATGGTATGTTCTACCTAAAACATAGAAGTAAAATTGTATGTTCTACCTAAATCATAGAAGTAAAATGGTATGTTATACCTAAATCATAGAAGTAAAATGGTATGTTCTACCTAAATCATAGAAGTAAAATGGTATGTTCTACCTAAATCATAGAAGTAAAATGGTATGTTCTACCTAAATCATAGAAGTAAAATGGTACGTTCTACCTAAATCATAGAAGTAAAATGGTATGTTATACCTAAATCATAGAAGTAAAATGGTATGTTATACCTAAATCATAGAAGTAAAATGGTATGTTCTACCTAAATCATAGAAGTAAAATGGTATGTTCTACCTAAATTATAGAAGTAAAATGGTATGTTATACCTAAATCATAGAAGTAAAATGGTACGTTCTACCTAAATTATATTAGTAAAATGGTATGTTATTACCTAAATCATAGAAGTAAAATGGTATGTTCTACCTAAATCATAGAAGTAAAATGGTATGTTCTACCTAAATCATAGCAGTAAAATGGTATGTTCTACCTAAATCATAGCAGTAAAATGGTATGTTCTACCCAAATCATAGAAGTAAAATGGTATGTTCTACCCAAATCATAGAAGTAAAATGGTATGTTCTACCCAAATCATAGCAGTAAAATGGTATGTTCTACCTAAATCATAGCAGTAAAATGGTATGTTCTACCTAAATCATAGAAGTAAAATGGTATGTTCTACCTAAATCATAGCAGTAAAATGGTATGTTATACCTAAATCATAGCTGTAAAATGGCATGTTCTACCTAAATCATAGCAGTAAAATTGTATGTTCTACCTAAATCATAGCAGTAAAATGGTATGTTCTACCTAAATCATAGAAGTAAAATGGTATGTTCTACCTAAATCATAGCAGTAAAATGGTATGTTCTACCTAAATCATAGCAGTAAAATGGTATGTTCTACCTAAATCATAGCAGTAAAATGGTATGTTATACCTAAATCATAGCAGTAAAATGGTATGTTCTACCTAAATCATAGCAGTAAAATGGTATGTTCTACCCAAATCATAGCAGTAAAATGGTATGTTCTACCCAAATCATAGAAGTAAAATGGTATGTTCTACCCAAATCATAGAAGTAAAATGGTATGTTCTACCTAAATCTTAGCAGTAAAATGGTATGTTATACCTAAATCATAGCTGTAAAATGGTATGTTCTACCTAAATCATAGCAGTAAAATGGTATGTTCTACCCAAATCATAGCAGTAAAATGGTATGTTCTACCTAAATCATAGCTGTAAAATGGTATGTTCTACCTAAATCATAGCAGTAAAATGTAAATCATAGCAGTAAAATGGTATGTTCTACCTAAATCATAGCAGTAAAATGGTATGTTCTACCTAAATCATAGCAGTAAAATGGTATGTTCTACCTAAATCGTAGCAGTAAAATGGTATGTTCTACCCAAATCGTAGAAGTAAAATGGTATGTTCTACCTAAATCATAGCTGTAAAATGCTATGTTATACCTAAATCATAGCTGTAAAATGGTATGTTCTACCTAAATCATAGGTAGAACATACCTGGCTCGCCAGAAACAGCAGTTATGAAGCAGCTGTCACAAAGACCGCTGCTCCATAACCTGTCCACCTGCTCTGAGCAGGCAGACAGACATTGCCGCAATTCAACCCAATCGAGTACGATCTGGTTGATTGACACCCCCCTGCTGGCGGCCGATTGGCTGCGAGTCTGCAGGGGGCAGCGTTGCACCAGCAGCTTTTGTGAGTTGCTGGTGCAGTGATGAATACGGCGAGCGTATTGCTCGCCGTATTCAGCTAGGTCTGGCGGACCTGATCCGCACTGTCGGATCATGTCCGCCAGACCTTGATAAATAGGGGCCATTGTCTGTATTATGATTCAGATAGAGCAGTCTACTATAAATAACTTTCCAATTCACATCAATTATCTAAATATGCTGATTATTTTATATTTACACTTTCTGAGGCACCAGCTCCTACTGAGCATGTGCAAGAATTCACAGAATATACGTATATGCCTTTATGATTGGCTGATGGCTGTCATATGACACAGTAGGATGAAAAATGTAACTTTTGAAATTTGTCCAAAAAAACTACTACTCGTGAAATTCAAACTAAGTGCTTTTGCATTGTCTTTTTATTATGCATGTATTGATTATGATATTATTCTGTGTTTAGTGGCCCTTATCTTTAGACTGTTTAACTTTATTTAAAACCAACTCTCCATGACATAAACATTCTATCATTTATGGAGATCGAGAGATTTTTTTTATGATAATAAAGTGTTGTAAAACTTTAAACGGACAGGAAACCTTTTTTTTATTCAGATAGAGCATACCATGTTAGACAACTTTCTAATGCACTTTCATTATCTAATTTTCTTAGTTCTTTGTTGAAAAGCATACCTAGGTAGACAAGTATTCTGCAAGCTTGGTCAGCATTTATTTTGAAATGCCATAAAAAAAAAGTGAAATTAGACCTTGACCAAAAAATATTATTAAAGGCCTAAAACCTGAGGGGGTGGGGGGCAGCAACATTTTGAGTGTCTAGGGCAGCACAAAACCTAAATACGCCACTGGTGGCTGCACATATATGCCTCTTGTCAATGGCTCACTCAATGTGTTCAGATAGCTTCTAGTAGCACATTGCTGCTCATTAAACAAAGGAAGAATGAGGCAAAAATTGATAACAGAAGTAAATTGAAGCATTATTTAAAATCGCATGCTGTATCTGAATCATGTCAGAAATAATTGTCGTTTTATGTCCCTTTTTTTTCTTTGTTCTGGAGCCAACTCAAGCAAATCCTGGTAGCTGCTCTAGTGTAGAATGAGTTTAAGCTGCAGTTGCTTATGTGGAATCTTTTGTCAAACCAACTTAGTAATTGCATGGAGAGGTTTTCCAGCAGACACTGCTGAAGAGAGTCTCTTTTCTTGAATCCTATCCTCTTGCACAGCAAGGTTTAAATGAGAGAGGTCATTTAGGTTCCTATGCTTTTCTGGTATGTGTCCACCTCATCTTTAACCGCTCCATGATACCAGTCTTCTAACACCTCCTTGCTTCAATAACCTCTTGTTTATCAGAGAAGCACATGGGACTATGTCAATACAATGACTCATTTGTGATACTTTTGGTCTGTGCCATTTTTGAAACTACAGATCAAGTAACCGCATCCTTACGCTTGTATCATCTGAAGACTAATCCATCATTGCTTTGAACACTACCATTTCATCAAGCACTAAGTAAATATATATTCAATGACTTTTAATACCTTCAAAATAATCTTGTCTTCTCTAGGAACAGTTTGGGTTCTCCAGCCTCTCACTACAAGCTGAAACAGACAGTGCTGAGTTTGACCACGAAGCACCTAGACCACCTGATCATACTGGAAATCCAACTTGACCTATCTGGATGAATCACAATAACCTAACCAAGTCAGATAATTTGTGTGCTAATCAGTGGCAGCTACGGGACGTCTCCCACCTGACTTTACAAGCACTTCAACTTGAGACGTACATCTCTCAACAGCATCACAAATGATGCCATCTGTATTGGGCATTAAACGAGATTAAACTTCCTAGGCCCAAATCACTGGGAGATTTTCACCTCCCGACAGTTATGGAGATATATCCTAATAGGCATCTCACAGAGTAAAAATCACTAAACTACTTTTACAATGAATTAAGCACGCTAGACCTTTACTGCATACAGCTCTGTGAGTCAAGTAGCCATTTGACCACATGAATCTCAACTCAATAAATAGTCCTTTAATTCTCACAATGGGTTTCCAGAATGTGTTGCCTCTTCAAGACCTTTAATGACATTAAAATCCAGTGTTATAATATATATAACACAGAATTTGTATATTGGAAGCTCGAGGTGTTTATGTTCAGCTTAATAGTTTCCAAAAGACAGTGGTCTGTCCCAGGTCATATGTAAGGATTTGCTTCAAATAATTAGAATTGTTCTTCAGACATATCCCTAACTGATCTCACCTAACCATAGGATGTCTGCATCTTTTCCATGAAATTCCGAAGAAACTTAATGTAAAAGGATAAAAAAGAGGAACAAATTGATCTGAAGGATATAAATATTATAGCAAGCAGATGAGAAGAAGATATGACACACACAATACATTAATGATTCACAGAGAACATTGAAACTTTTACAAGTGTAAAGAAATGGCAAATAAGATTTTGCTCCCGATGCTGGATAAAAGGTGTAAACAGTTACTTTGTAGAGGGAACAGTGTACAAAGAATTATTACAATTGTCTGGAAGCTATATTTATTATTTGCTGGTAATTATTGCAATTCAATTAAATATATTGAAACATTTTAATGTTTACTTTGTTCAAATATCAAAGCAAAGCATTTAAAATCTATCTTCAATTTTGTCATCTGCATATTTATCTCACACCTTAATACGTGATAAAATAAAATTGTTATCCTGCAATCATCATACAGAGAATTTTTATAGAGCAATATATGAAAATAATTTGTTTCATATACTGTATAGGATCTACTACTTGACGTATATGTGTGATGCCTTGTGAAGTAATGAGTAAAAAGATTGGCATCAACCATTTTGGCATTGGGAAACTTAAAAAAAATGTGTGATAGAGATATATATATATATATATATATATATATATATATATATATATATATATATGTATGTATATATCTGTGTGTGTGTGTATATGTGTGTATATATATATATATATGTTTGTGTATATCTTTGTGTGTATATATATATGTATGTATATATATGTGTGTGTGTATATATATATATATATATATATGTAATACAACACATAGAGACACCCAGCACTCACCAGCTAGCTCACAGTTAAGATAAAATCACAACTGGAAAGGTTAGTTACCGCATCTGGCCAAATGGGAAAAGCTCAGGCACCACGTCAAGGTCCTTTCCACTGCCTGAGTCCCTAACACAGCCACACCATGCGAGCTTACAAAGCCAAACAAACTGAGAACAAAAAAGGGGTGCATAGGTGGATGTAATCACCCAGAGAAATACAAAACACGGAAGGGAACTGCACTCCAAGGCCAGACCAGGTACACATCCAGTGTCTCAGCAACATCCCAGCCCTGGGTGCTAAATAGCACTCCAAAAAAGCTGTGATGTCACCAGAGCCACAGGCAGTTAACCCCAGTCCGGAATGGGTGCAAGAAACAAGGGGGATTACAAACAAAAAGTAATACAACACATAGAGACACCCAGCACTCACCAGCTAGCTCACAGTTAAGATAAAATCACAACTGGAAAGGTTAGTTACCGCATCTGGCCAAATGGGAAAAGCTCAGGCACCACGTCATTTCCCATTTGGCCAGATGCGGTAACTAACCCTTCCAGTTGTGATTTCTCTTGTTAAGTGTGTTCAGTCCACGGGTCATCCATTACTTATGGGATATATTCTCCTTCCCAACAGGAAGTTGCAAGAGGACCACCCAAGCAGAGCTGCTATATAGCTCCTCCCCTCACATGTCATATCCAGTCATTCTCTTGCAACCCTCAACAAAGAAGGAGGTCGCGAGAGGAGTTGGAGTTTTTACTTAATTATTCTTCAATCAAAAGTTTGTTATTTTAAATGGCACCGGAGTGTGCTGTTTTTTCTATCTCAGGCAGTATTTGGAAGAAGAAACTGCCTGCGTTTTCTATGATCTTAGCAGGCGTAACTAAGATCCACTGGCTGTTCTCGACATTCTGAGGAGTGGAGTAACTTCAGAAAATGGGAATAGCATGCGGGGTCCCCCGCAAATGAGGTATGTGCAGTACAATATTTTCTGGGAATGGAATTGACTAAGAAAACACTGCTGTTACCCGTATGATGTAAGTACAGCCTTAAATGCAGTAGTAGTGACTGGTATCAGGCTGATAAATGTATGCGCAGTCGAGTTATTTTCTAGGGACTAGAATTTGACTGAAAAAATACTGTTAATACTGATATAATGTGTGAGCCTTAACTGCAGTAGAAGCGACTGGTAGCAGGCTTAGTAATAACTTTACACAGCATCTGAAATTTTTTTTTTTTTGTTTTTTTTTTAAACGTTTACTGGCATGTTAATCGTTTTGTGAGGTACTTTGGTGATAAATCTTTTTGGGCATGATTTTTTTTCCACATGGCTAACGTATATTTCTGCATAGAAACCGTTATATCAGGTCTCCCACTGTTGTAAATGAGTGGGAGGGGCCTTTTTTAGCGCCTTGTTGCGCAGTTAAAATTCTAGCACAGTCTTCCTGCTTCTTCCTCTTTGATCCAGAACGTCTCCAGAGAGCTCAGGGATCTTCAAAATTCGTTTTTTGAGGGAGGTAATCAGACACAGCAGACCTGTGACAGTGTGTTTGACTGTGATAAAAGCGTTAAATCTTAATTTGATATCCGTTTTTTTGGGTACTGAGGGGTTAATCATCCTTTTGCTAATGGGTGCAATCCTCTGCTAATTAATACTTTTAAAGAATTGTTGACTATAACTGAATTAGTTCTTTGTTATTCAACTGTGTTTTTTAAAGAAAAGCGCTGCAGCGTTTTTTATATTGCTTGTAAACTTATTGAAAGTATTTTCCAAGCTTGCTAGCTTCATTGCTAGTCTGTTTAAACATGTCTGATACAGAGGAATCTGCTTGTTCATAATGTTTAAAAGCCGATGTGGAGCCCAATAGAAATATGTGTACCAATTGTATTGATATTACTTTGAATAAAAGTCAATCTGTACCGATAAAGAAATTATCACCAGACAACGAGGGGGAAGTTATGCCGTCTAACTCTCCTCACGTGTCAGTACCTTCGTCTCCCGCTCGGGAGGTGCGTAAGATTGAGGCGCCAAGTACATCAAGGCCCTTACAAATCACTTTACATGATATGGCTAATGTTATGAAAGAAGTATTATACAATATGCCCGAGTTAAGAGGCAAGCGCGACAGCTCTGGGTTAAGGACAGAGCGCGCCGATGACACGAGAGCCATGTCTGATACTGTGTCACAATTTGCAGAACATGAGGACGGAGAGCTTCATTCTGTGGGTGACGGTTCTGATTCGGGGAGACCGGATTCAGAAATGTCAAATTTTAAATTTAAGCTTGAGAACCTCCGCGTGTTGCTAGGGGAGGTGTTAGCGGCTCTGAATGATTGTGACACGGTGGCAATCCCAGAGAAATTATGTAGGCTGGATAAATACTATGCGGTACCGGTGTGTACTGACGTTTTTCCTATACCAAAGAGGCTTACAGAGATTATTAGCAAGGAGTGGGATAGACCCAGTGTGCCTTTTTCCCCTCCTCCGATATTTAGAAAAATGTTCCCTATAGACGCCACCACACGAGACTTATGGCAGACGGCCCTAAGGTGGAGGGAGCAGTTTCTACTTTAGCCAAGCGTACCACTATCCCGGTGGAGGATAGCTGTGCTTTCTCAGATCCAATGGATAAAAAATTAGAGGGTTACCTTAAGAAAATGTTTGTTCAACAAGGTTTTATATTACAGCCTCTTGCATGCATTGCGCCTGTCACTGCTGCAGCGGCATTCTGGTTTGAGTCTCTGGAAGAGGCGATTCGCACAGCACCATTGGATGAATCTTTGAGCAAGATTAGAACCCTTAAGCTGGCTAATGCGTTTGTTTCGGATGACGTAGTGCATTTAACCAAACTTACGGCTAAGAATTCCGGATTCGCCATACAGGCGCGCAGAGCGCTATGGCTTAAATCCTGGTCAGCAGATGTAACTTCTAAGTCTAAACTACTAAACATTCCTTTCAAAGGGCAGACCTTATTCGGGCCCGGCTTGAAGGAAATTATTGCTGACATTACTGGAGGTAAGGGCCACACCCTTTCTCAGGACAGGGCCAAATCAAAGGCCAAACAGTCTAATTTTCGTGCCTTTCGTAATTTCAAGGCAGGAGCAGCATCAACTTCCTCCGCTCCAAAACAGGAAGAAACTACTGCTCGTTACAGACAGGGTTGGAAAGGCAACCAGTCATGGAACAAGGGCAAGCAGGCCAGAAAGCCTACTTCCGCCCCTAAGACAGCATGAAGTCAGGGCCCCCTTTCCGGAGACGGATCTAGTGGGGGGCAGACTTTCTCTCTTCACCCAGGCTTGGGCAAGAGATGTACAGGATCCCTGGACGTTGGAGATTATATCTCAGGGATACCTTCTGGATTTCAAAACTTCTCCTCCACAAGGGAGGTTTCATCTGTCAAGGTTATCAACAAACCTAGAAAAGAAAGAGGCATTTCTACAATGTGTACAAGACCTCTTAGTGATGGGAGTGATCCACCCAGTTCCGCGAACGGAACAGGGGCAAGGGTTTTATTCAAATCTGTTTGTGGTTCCCAAGAAAGAGGGAACCTTCAGACCAATCTTAGACTTAAAAATCTTAAACAAATTCCTAAGGGTTCCATCGTTCAAGATGGAAACCATTCGGACCATCCTACCCATGATCCAAGAGGGTCAATATATGACCACAGTGGACTTAAAGGATGCCTACCTTCACATACCGATTCACAAAGATCATTATCGGTACCTAAGGTTTGCCTTTCTAGACAGGCATTACCAGTTTGTAGCCCTTCCCTTCGGGTTAGCTACGGCCCCGAGAATTTTTACAAAGGTTCTGGGCTCACTTCTGGCGGTACTAAGACCACGAGGCATAGCGGTGGCTCCGTACCTAGACGACATTCTGATACAAGCGTCAAGTTTTCAAAATGCAAAGTCTCATACAGAGATAGTTCTAGCATTTCTGAGGTCGCATGGGTGGAAAGTGAACGTGGAGAAGAGTTCTCTGTTACCACTCACAAGGGTCCCTTTTCTAGGGACTCTTATAGATTCTGTAGAGATGAAGATTTACCTGACGGAGTCCAGGTTATCAAAGATCCTCAATGCTTGCCGTGTCCTTCACTCCATTCCAAGCCCATCAGTAGCTCAGTGCATGGAAGTAATCGGCTTAATGGTCGCGGCAATGGACATAGTGCCATTAGCGCGCCTACATCTCAGACCGCTGCAACTATGCATGCTAAGTCAATGGAACGGGGATTACTCAGATCTGTCCCCTTTGCTAAATCTGGACCAGGAGACCAGAGATTCTATTTTCTGGTGGTTGTCACGGGTTCATCTGTCCAAAGGAATGACTTTTCGCAGACCAGATTGGACGATTGTAACAACAGATGCCAGCCTACTAGGCTGGGGAGCAGTCTGGAACTCCCTGAAGGCTCAGGGATCGTGGACTCAGGAGGAGAGACTCCTCCCGATAAACATTCTAGAATTAAGAGCAATATTCAATGCTCTTCTAGCTTGGCCTCAGTTAGCAACACTGAGGTTCATCAGATTTCAGTCGGACAACATCACGACTGTGGCTTACATCAATCATCAAGGGGGAACCAGGAGTTCCCTAGCGATGTTGGAAGTCTCGAAAATAATTCGCTGGGCAGAGTCTCACGCTTGCCACCTGTCAGCGATCTACATCCCAGGCGTGGAGAACTGGGAGGCGGATTTTCTAAGTCGCCAGACCTTTCATGCGGGGGAGTGGGAACTTCACCCGGAGGTATTTGCTCAACTGATTCGTCATTGGGGCAAACCGGATCTGGATCTCATGGCATCTCGCCAGAACGCCAAGCTTCCTTGTTACGGATCCAGGTCCAGGGACCCGGGTGCGGTGCTGGTAGATGCACTAGCAGCCCCTTGGGTTTTCAACATAGCTTATGTGTTTCCACCTTTTCCGTTGCTACCTCGACTGATTGCCAGGATCAAACAGGAGAGAGCATCGGTGATTCTGATAGCGCATGCGTGGCCACGCAGGACCTGGTATGCAGACCTAGTGGACATGTCGTCCTGTCCACTATGGTCTCTACCCCTGAGGCAGGACCTTCTAATTCAGGGTCCTTTCAACCATCCAAACCTAATTTCTCTGAGGCTGACTGCTTGGAAATTGAACGCTTGATCTATCAAATCGTGGGTTTTCGGATTCGGTTATTGATACATTAATACAGGCTCGGAAACCTGTTACCAGAAAAATTTACTACAAGATATGGCGTAAATATTTATATTGGTGTGAATCCAAGAGTTACTCATGGCGTAAGGTTAGGATTCCTAGGATATTGTCTTTTCTACAAGAGGGTTTAGAAAAGGGCTTATTCGCTAGTTCACTAAAGGGACAGATTTCTGTTCTGTCTATTCTTTTACACAAGCGTCTGGCAGAGAATCCAGACGTCCAGGCTTTTTGTCAGGCTTTGGCTAGGATTAAGCCTGTGTTTAAAACTGTTGCTCCTCCGTGGAGCTTAAACTTGGTTCTTAAAGTTCTTCAGGGTGTTCCGTTTGAACCCCTTCATTCCATTGATATTAAGCTTTTATCTTGGAAAGTTCTGTTTTTGATGGCTATTTCCTCGGCTCGAAGAGTCTCTGAGTTATCTGCCTTACATTGTGATTCTCCTTATCTGATCTTTCATTCAGACAAGGTAGTCCTGCGTACTAAACCTGGGTTTTTACCTAAGGTTGTTTCTAACAGGAATATCAATCAAGAGATTGTTGTTCCATCGTTATGTCCTAATCCTTCTTCAAAGAAGGAACGTCTTTTGCATAATCTAGACGTGGTCCATGCCCTGAAGTTCTACTTAAAGGCAACTAAAGATTTTCGACAAACTTCTTCTCTGTTTGTCGTTTACTCTGGACAGAGGAGAGGTCAAAAGGCTTCGGCTACCTCTCTCTCTTTTTGGCTTCGTAGCATAATACGCTTAGCCTATGAGACTGCTGGACAGCAGCCTCCTGAAAAAATTACAGCTCATTCCACTAGAGCTGTGGCTTCCACCTGGGCCTTTAAGAATGAGGCCTCTGTTGAACAGATTTGCAAGGCTGCAACTTGGTCTTCACTTCATACTTTTTCCAAATTTTACAAATTTGACACTTTTGCTTCTTCGGAGGCTGTTTTTGGGAGAAAGGTTCTACAGGCAGTGGTTCCTTCTGTTTAATGTTCCTGCCTTGTCCCTCCCATCATCCGTGTACTTTAGCTTTGGTATTGGTATCCCATAAGTAATGGATGACCCGTGGACTGAACACACTTAACAAGAGAAAACATAATTTATGCTTACCTGATAAATTTATTTCTCTTGTAGTGTGTTCAGTCCACGGCCCGCCCTGTCTTTTTGAGGCAGGTTCAAAATTTTAAATTATAACTCCAGTCACCACTGCACCCTATGGTTTCTCCTTTCTCGTCTTGTTTCGGTCGAATGACTGGATATGACATGTGAGGGGAGGAGCTATATAGCAGCTCTGCTTGGGTGATCCTCTTGCAACTTCCTGTTGGGAAGGAGAATATATCCCATAAGTAATGGATGACCCGTGGACTGAACACACTACAAGAGAAATAAATTTATCAGGTAAGCATAAATTATGTTTTTATATAGCCTGATGAAACGGCTCTGCGTAGCCGAGAAACGCGTTGCTTTGTTTTAAAAACATTTTAATAAACCTTGTTTTTACATATCCCTGCTGGAGGTTGTTCTCCCCTTTATCCATTAATCTATTCACCATTGCAGAGGAACCGGAGGATTTTCCCGGCATTTGTGGTGTGCATTCTATCCCCAGCTGAGCGTGCAGAGCCCCGAAGATTTCAAAAGGAAGGTGTGTTACCACTTTGGGTCCTGATTGGCTGTTGGTAGCGTGTTCCTGATCGTTGATTGGGTATTGCCTTGGTTGGTCTTCCGGGCGACGCTGAAGTCCCGGTCTGCTTGTGAAGGCACAATCCAGTGCCGCCCGGCTTGTGAGTAATAATCTTTATTACTTTGCCTTCAGATTTGTTTGTAGCGATATTATTCTATTTGGCGCCTTCTTTTCCTCGCTACAGATACCACAGGCCTGAAAATACACACTTACATGATACATTTTTAATACCCCAACAGCATTGCATAATTTGTGGGGAAACAAATACTCTATTTTACACAGTTCCCAGGAGGGGGCAAAGAAACCCCAAACAGCATTTAACGATCCTTCCTACTTCCCTTTCCCTCCCAGTAGTTCTTTGCCTTATCTGGGAGGTAGGCAGAGATTAGAGGTTCTCTGCAGTAATTTCTTATAGTACCCTCAATGGATTGTTTCCTTCTAGAGAGGGTAAAGAGAGTACTTTTGTCCTTTTTAATCTCTTAGTAGAGTATTGGGGGCCCATTTATCAAGCTCAGAACGGACTTCAGACTCGCCAGAAACAGCAGTTATGAAGCAGCGGTCGAATATGATCGGGTTGATTGACACCCCCTGCTAATGGACGATTGGCCGCGAGTCTGCAGGGGGCGGCGTTGCACCAGCAGCTCTTGTGAGCTGCTGGTGCAGTGCTGAATACAAAGAGCGTATTGCACTCCGCATTCTGCGAGGTCTTGCAGACCTGATCCGCACTGTCGGATCAGGTCCCCAAGACCTTTGATATAGGCCCCATGGACTCAACAGCTCCAGGGTGTTGCAGGGAAGTTCCCAGACCACCTCCTGTGAGCCATTGATCTACCCCTATACAGTGCTGACCTGTTAGAGACAGTGGTGTCATCTCACTTTTGCTGGACCTGTTTTGTAACTGCTGAAACATTTTGGGACAGCAGATGGGTGAGTTCTTTTTATTTTTTCCTCATTCAGGCTAGTTACTGTTAAGATTACTGCAGCTTTTACTGTATCTTTGCACTAACCTTGTCTCAAAATTATATGTTAGAAGTGCTGCAGCTTTAAGCTCAGCTCACCACACCCTCTGGGTGTGTCTGGGTCTCTGTGACATCATCAGAAGCCATGTTAGTTTTACTGATGAACCTGCTAATGAATTAGCCATGTGGTTGTAGCTAAATAAAAGTTATCTAAAGTTCCTGCTGGAGAGTCTTCATGATATGTGCAAGAGACATCAGACTCAAGGTAACAGCACACAACTGAATGTTCTAATCCTGACTACACAGAGAACATAACAGTTACCTTATATGGGGGTGACGTGAGTTTGTGCACTTCTGCAATTTGTGCACACTAGAGACATTTTGTCATTACACTCCTCAAAAATGGCTAGCCCCTGAACTTGGAGAGGGTGTGTATGATGCAGTGCCTTAGTGTTTATGGTGCAATTTAATTTTGGGCATTTATTTTTTGGTATTTTCATTAGGTGCTCTTGTCCCTTTAATTCTTACAGTGCTGCTACAGCTCCGGTCCACAAGGTATGCCATTTGCGGCGTCTGAGTGTCTCAAATTGGACACTGGCCTTAGTAGAGGAGCTGTAGCAGAGGAAAGGTGTGTGTCACTGCGGTCCTGCAGTGACTTCATTGTTAAAATATTATCCTGCTGCAGGGCCGGGTTCGGAGTGTGCTCTTCCCCCTCCAGTCTTTGTGGCCTACGCATCCGATGCACATCATGGAGACCGCACGATCACTCTTGTTCTTGGTGCAAGAGGCAGTAAGATACTACTGGCCTGAATCTATTATCTGATTCTCCTGGAATCCTAATACAGTTTAGAATAGGTCTAAGCAGAAAATGAAGCCTTCTCCCTTTGCAGGGTCTGCATGCGCTAACAACCACTGATCCATTTTCGGTACCAGTAAGGGACAGGTTAAGTTCCTTTTAGAGGGGCGTGGATCCAGTCGTTCTGGAATCCATGGGTTTAATCTGCCTCATGTCTGAAAGAGTTTAGTAAAGCGTGGGGCATTGTGTTCTTGGTTTAGAGGCTATGGAGTAGTTCCTATCTTTGACCTGAAGTGTCTACACAAGTTTGTGAGGCTTCCTTCATTCAAGATGGAGGCAATTAATTATTTCTCTTGTTCTTCAGGGACAATTCATGATTACAGTAGATTTCAAGGACGCATACTTTCACATTCAGATTCATCGAGATCCTTATCAGTACCTCAGATTTGTTTTTTTCTGGACAAGCACTTTCAATTCACAGCCCTACCCTTTGGTCTTTATGAAGGTACTAGGGGCAAGAGCTCTCTGTCGGTCATAATAATTTTACCAACAGAACAATGCAAATTTAAACTTCAGTCTAATCCTCATTCTTCTGTGGCACAATGTATGGAGATATTGGCTCATATGGTAGCTGCGTCGGATGCTGTGCCATTTTCTCGCTTTTCTTTTGCAACCTCTACAGTTGTGCATGCTCAGATAATGCCCTCTGCTAGTAAAGCCAGAATCGGACCCTTCTTTTTCTCGCTCAAAACTTTTCTTTCCAACTGTTTTGGCATGGTCGATAGTTATTTTTTTTATTCCAATTACTTCTGAGATACAACTGGCACTGTTTTGGCATGGTTGATAGTTATTTGTTTTATTCCAATTACTTCTGAGATACAACTGGCACTGTTTTGGCATGGTCGATAGTTATTTGTTTTATTCCAATTACTTCTGAGATACAACTGGCACTGTTTTGGCATGGTCGATAGTTATTTGTTTTATTCCAATTACTTCTGAGATACAACTGGCACTGTTTTGGCATGGTCGATAGTTATTTGTTTTATTCCAATTACTTCTGAGATACAACTGGCACTGTTTTGGCATGGTCGATAGTTATTTGTTTTATTCCAATTACTTCTGAGATACAACTGGCACTGTTTTGGCATGGTCGATAGTTATTTGTTTTATTCCAATTACTTCTGAGATACAACTGGCACTGTTTTGGCATGGTCGATAGTTATTTGTTTTATTCCAATTACTTCTGAGATACAACTGGCACTGTTTTGGCATGGTCGATAGTTATTTGTTTTATTCCAATTACTTCTGAGATACAACTGGCACTGTTTTGGCATGGTCGATAGTTATTTGTTTTATTCCAATTACTTCTGAGGTACAACTGGCACTGTTTTGGCATGGTCGATAGTTATTTGTTTTATTCCAATTACTTCTGAGGTACAACTGGCACTGTTTTGGCATGGTCGATAGTTATTTGTTTTATTCCAATTACTTCTGAGGTACAACTGGCACTGTTTTGGCATGGTCGATAGTTATTTGTTTTATTCCAATTACTTCTGAGGTACAACTGGCACTGTTTTGGCATGGTCGATAGTTATTTGTTTTATTCCAATTACTTCTGAGGTACAACTGGCACTGTTTTGGCATGGTCGATAGTTATTTGTTTTATTCCAATTACTTCTGAGGTACAACTGGCACTGTTTTGCCAGCCATCTAGTCCTATTGCAAGAGGATAGTAAAGACCACAGCAATAGTATATATAATATAATACTTGCTCTTAATGACTATATTTGTATTTGGAATATAGGAGAAATGTTGTCAGTAGATTATAGGAAGAAAAAAATGTTAATTTTACTCAAACACATAACTATAAATAATAAAACCAGAGATTGTCTCAATATATAAATATATATATCATTTTTTTATTTATTTTTTTAGGAATATTCTGAATCTTAGGACTTGTCAACCATTGACCTAAACCATAAAAAACAACAAAGGGGTGTTCTTTATAAATATTTTATGATTAGACATTAACAAGTGTTTTCCTCATATATGTGTTTATCCAGCTATGCATCGGTTTTATTACTATTAAATTAAGACCCTTTACCTATCTCCAGTACACAGATATGCAAAGTACTGGAGACGTGAAGCTACTCTCCGTCATTCTTCACTAAACTAAGTAGCAGGCAAGCAAGCGGCTTAATCAAAGACCTTACTTTGAAAGTGAAGATTGTTTGCGCTGAGTGTGAGGAAAGTTGAGTTTAAAGGGACAGTTTACACCTATTTTCATATAACCGCATGTAATAGACGCTGCTGTAAAGAAGAATATGCACAGATACTGATCTAAAAATCCAGTATAAAACCTTTTAAGAACTTACGTAGAAGTTCTTAGTTTAGCACTGTTGATGAAGTTAGGCTGGGACACCCAGTAAAAGGGGCTGGGGAAACAGAAACGGCAAACACTCCCCCCTTCCTTGCATAAGAAAAGACAGATAATACAAACAGGAGCCAGAAGGAGTATGTAAAATCAGCACAATGTTACTTAAAAATAAGCAAAACTATTTATTGTTTCAAAAACACTTGATGGGCTATACAAATGGATCATCTACAAAACATTTATGCAAAGAAAGATCTAGTGTAAAGTGTCCCTTTAATGCTTGGCCTGTAGGTTGTAGGGGTAATTTCTTTTGGTACTTGGGTTTGTAGTCACTTCTATAAAGTTTTGTCAGTGATAATTATGCAATATTTTATCTGCCCTACATACACCTATAATATAACTGCTGAATAGGTTGGTCTTAAATATCCTCTAAACTTTTTCTGTTCATTAAAAGTTCAGTTGAGCTCAGATAGCGATTGTTATGCCACGCCTTCAAAAGTCACAAGGAAGAGGTACTGCGAGACTACTCTGAACTGTGTCAGTCTTTGTTGGAACGGTTACGATCTTAAATCCGCTTCCATCCTTACACACAGCTGTTTCTGCCCACTTGTTAAGGACTAGAGTAGCAATTTATTGGGAGCAATATTGTGGCTTTTTAATTGTTTTAAGTATATTTTAAAATATATTCTTATACTATCTTCACGGAGTAAACAACACGCTTGCAAAGCACTTACATCCTTATACTATTTTGTAGTTTGGGATATCTGTCTGTTTGTGGCATCTAATTCTGGACTATTATAATAGGCTCTTGTCTATCCAATTGAAATATTGGCATTTATTTAGCCCTGGTTTATTTCCCTTTAATGATATACCACACTTCTTTTTCTTTTTTTAAAGTACAAGTGGCCCTCGGTTTACAACGGTTCAATTTGCACCGTTTCAGAATAACAACCTTTTTTTCAGTCATGTGACTACTATTAAAAAGCATTGAGAAGCAGTGCATTGATTAAAATAGCCAGTAGGTGGAGCTGTCCGCTTGTGTTGCAGCAAAGATATGCAAGCTGAAATTAATCAGTTTAACCAGACCTGAGCTATTGAGCAGCTTGCAAAGGAACAAGATCTTCCTGTCTATAAATCAGTCCAGATTGGAATGCATAGAAAGAACTGTTTGCAGAAAAATGCAAGTAAAGTCTGTGTTGTGTGATTATTTTATTGTGTTTATAATGCTGTTTAGCAAATGTTTTTGTTCATTTAACTTAGTTTAATTATATATTCTGTGTTGTGTGATTATTTTATTAGGTTTATAATGCTGTTTAGCATTTAAAGTCTTAATTTCAAAGCTTTAAAAATAATGTATTAGTTGTTACTTATGCCAATTTTGAGAGGGGCCTGGAACCTAACTCCCTCACTTCCCATTGACTTGCATTATAAACTGGGTTTCAATTTACAACTGTTTCGATTTACAACCATTCCTTCTGGAACCTAACCCCGGCGTAAACTGAGGGCTACCTGTACTTTATTTTGATGCATTTTTTGTTTGTTTTTTACTTTTTTGTGTAAAAATAAATGCTATACTTTAGTAGATCCCAAACATTCCTACATAGATACTCTTGAAGCTTATGAGAGCGCACGGCACACACACAAGTGCAGATGTGACAGTTATCTTTACCCTATGTGTAAGTTACTTCCAGCATTTATCTGTAATTATCTGCATGTGAGACATTTTTATTAGTTAATGAGGCTTTGAATCTGGGTTGCTCTTCTTCTTTTTGCTGATTGTTTTGTTTACAATTTGAGTGAGAATTCCCTAGAACATTTACTCATTCTGCAAGTGATGACCTTGTTCTCCCCAGCACATATTTCATAGGTGACCAACCCAGCTGATTTTACTGACCTCTGAATAAAGTGTAATCCAATATTAAACTAAAATGAGCTAATATTACATTTTTCATTGTTGGTCGCAGAAAATATAATTAAATCAATTTATATTAAATTATGCAATTAATGTGTTCTTTGGATAGCTTAAAGGGATAGTAAACCCCAACATTTTCTTTTATGATTCAGGTAGAACATACAATTTTAAACAACTTTTCAATTTACTTCTAATATCAAATTTTCTTCATTCTCTTGTTATCCATTGCTGAAGGGACAGCATTGCACTACTGACAGGAAGCTGAAAATATCTATTTAGCCAATCACAAGAGACAAATGTGTGCAGGCAGCAATTAGCAGCAGCTCCCACTAGTGTATGATACGTGCGTATTCATTTTTTAACAAGGGATACCAAGAGAACCAAGCACATTTGAAAACAGAAGTGAATTTAAAGTGTCTTAAAATGGCCTGCTCTATCTGAATCATGCAAGTTTAATTGTCACTTTCCTATCCCTTTAAAGGGACAGTCTACACCAGAATTTCTATTGTTTTAAAAGATAGATATTCCCTTTATTACCCATTCCCCAGTTTAGCCAATCATGCACTTCACGTGCATGAGCACAGTGTTATCTATATGAAAAACATGAACTAACACCCTCTAGTGGTGAAAAATTATTAAAATGCATTCTGGAAAGAGGTGGCCTTCAATGTCTAAGAAATTAGCATATGAACCCCCTAGGTTAAGCTTTCAACTAAGAATACCAAGAGAACAAAGCAAAATTGGTGATAAAAGTAAATTGGAAAATTGTTTAAAATTACATGCCCTATCTGAATCATGAAAGTTTATTTTGGACTAGAGTGTCCCTTTAAGTAATATTTGTAATTAACGGAAAATGTTATAATAATACAACATATTACACACTGGAGCTATTGTGACTTACAGGATATCATTTAGTTATTGGACATTTATTGTGTTTCCAGTCACAAGGTTATATATATCATTATTTTTTTCCTCTGGTATTCTGCTGTTTATTTGTTGTATGCATTATTATTGTTCTTATTACATTGTGTTACATTGTTTTGATTGAGAGCGCCCCCTTGAGGATTCGTGTGCTTCCTCAAACCATATCTATATATTTTTTGTTTTTTCATATTACACACTGGCCCCATTTGCTACTTCACAATGCCATACGGCTGGCAACATTTTCTGTGGAGAACACTAGGTGATAAAGATAATCTCATGGTGTTCTCACTGTATAAAATAGATAAATAAAACAACCCCTTTGTGTGTTCATTTGCATAACAGTGCTCAAGATGGAACTAAATGTCAGGAACACTGATCAATTTGTATTATTGCTGACTTCATGTGAACAGCAAAGGAAACACATTACTAGGAAAATATTTCCCACCCTGCTAAGTGTGTAGTTTAGATCCCACAGGTTTCCTCTACTGTTCATTTGTTGTATTGATTCTCTGTATAATTAATGAGCCTATTATGTGTTTTAATGGAGTACCAGTGAATTAGTGTATTTTTGCATGCACATACATATTGCTCGTTACATAGGTCTCCAGTATTAAACAGCTATCTTTATACTTCATTTTTCTGCAGCTTAAATACACTATCCACTTGCAGAATTTAAATCTAGCCAATTCTGTAATAAGTTACGTTTACTTGAGTGCCTAAATCTATTTAACCTTATATTCAGAGGTGTAACTAGAAACCACAGGGCCTAGATGCAAGAATCTAAGGAAAAAAAGGTGAATTTGATACATATAAAAAAATTTTTAGAACATTTAACACAGAAAAAAAATGTCAATCAGATTACATGTCTGCAAAAGGAGGTACCCTGTGCCCACAGTCTGTGAGATGGTCTGACCCCCTATTACTGTATATAGTGACACTGTTTAACCCACCAGCACTGTATATAGTGAGTTAGTGACGCAGTCTAATCTGCCGGTGAGATGGCTGGCCTGACCCTACCCGCCCCAGTACTTTATAAAGTGACCACAGTAGTCTGTGACATGGTCCAGCCCCCCGTACTGTATAGTGACACTGTTTACCCCCCATGCTGTAGTAACAAGGTCTTTAATTTGCTAGTTCCACAAACATACACACACACACATGCATAAATACACACACACACACACACACACACATGCATGCATAAATACACACAGTCACATACATACATACACACACAGTCACATACATATATACACACACAGTCACATACATACATACATACATACACACACACACACATACACACACACACACATACACACACACACACATACACAGTCACATACATACACACACAGTCACATACATACATAAACAGCAATGGGTAAAACAGAAACACTAACCCCTGTAGTCAGAGACATAGACACTAGTGAAGCATCACGTCACACTCACATGAGATCAGTGCAGGCAGTGGCAAGTTAATGTTTTTTTATGGGGGCTGGAATAAAAGGGGGTGCGACCTCTGCACCCCTTGTAGTTCCGCCACTTCTTATATTATACACCATAACACTTATGCCTCCCTTCCCGAGCAGATATTCTTTCTATGGTCTATGATTATGGCACTGTTTTGCCGAAATGCGTAAAACTGTTACTGCACTGATGGAGTGGTGTTTCCACGTTTTGGACCTTCTATTTATTTACAGTTATTCTTTTTCCATTGGGGAACAGCCTGGAATTGCTAAATCATGTTGCTAGTTAACTTAATCATCAAACTCTTGTCCTTTAGCTCCAACTGTATAAATGATCAAAAAAATGCTTTCTTCTCTGGATCCCAAGATTGGAATGTTGTATTGTTCCTTGTTTTCCTTGTGACCTCAAGTAACCAAAGAAACTTGTCTTCTGTGGGATTGTGTCTTTCAATGACAGTGTTGCCGAGAAATGCCAATACAACCATCTCTAGACTGGATGTTATATTTAAATGTAGCAGTGTTAGTGGTACCTCTGAAATCCTATCCACCACCAAATGTATTCAGTGTCTGACACTTGCCATCTGACATGGGCAACATCTGAGGAACCAAGAGACTCCATCTTCAAGGAGCGGACTAAAGTCAAGAAGTTTGATATGGGATAAATTACAATATTATTCCTAACCCAAACCTGTGCCAAGTGTATTTTTTAGAACTTGGGCTAAACAAACTTGATGAGTCTGAGTGAGTTCTTGCTATGCTGTGCTTGGGGGAAAAAGTGTTCATCTCATGCAAGAGATGGCCAGCAGATAAAATACTGAGTGCACAGCAAATACTGGTTGTCCAGAGCAGTGTCTGCAATCAAAGTACATTAGGTATATACTGAAGAATGAATTTGAAGACCATGGCAAGAATATTTTTAGAAATATTTTGCATCAAATAATAAATAAGTGAAAATCATGTTTTTGAAGCCTTTCAGGGTTATTAAAGGGACACTGAACCCAATATTTTTTAATGATTCAGATAGAGCAAGCAATTTTAAGCAACTTTCTAATTTACTCCTATCAATTCTATCTTCGTTCTCTTGCTATCTTTATTTAAAAAGCAGGAATTTAACGCTTAGGAGCCGGCCCATTTTAGTTTCAGAACCCTGGATAGCGTTTGCTTATTGGTGGCTACATTTAGCAAACCAATAAGCAAGCATAACCTAGGTACTGAACCAAAAATGGGCTGGCTCTTAATCTTTACATTCCTGCTTTTTAAGTAAAGATAGCAAGAGGAGGAAGAAAAATTTGTAAAAGGAGTAAATTAGAAATTTGCTTAAAATTGTTGCTCTATCTGAATCTTAAAAGAAAAAAAATGGATTTAGTGTCCCTTTATATACCCTTCTTTCATTGTGTTTTGTTTAAAAAAAAAAAAATTAAACTTGAAAAAAATGAAAACTTTATGGAAATATTTAATCCATATACAGCAATATTGTAAATAAAACATGCGTGTGCCAGTATTAAGATGTAGTTAGTATAGTTCATCAATCAAACGCGAAAGCCACCAGTGAATTCAAAGTCTGAGCAGAACATATTTCTGGTGGCGATGACTCATTTTTCCAGCATTTCTGTCTATTTTATAGCTTGAAATTCTTCAAATCTTGCAGAAAATATAACCAGAACAAGAGACGTAAACCCTGATAAGGTCAAGGGAATGTGGTGGTTTTCTTTGTTTACAGACATAACCCATAGACTTGCCCTGATGCACCAAGGTTCAGTTATACATCTACTTCTGATTGCTTGATAATTAAGCAGTACTAATACGGTTTAGGGAATGTGGTGGTTTTCTTTGTTTACAGACATAACCCATAGACTTGCCCTGATGCACCAAGGTTCAGTTATACATCTACTTCTGATTGCTTGGTTATTGTGCAGTACTAATATGGTCAAGGGAATGTGGTGGTTTTCTTTGTTTACAAACATAACCCATAGACTTGCCCTGATGCACCAAGGTTCAGTTATACATCTACTTCTGATTGCTTGGTTATTGTGCAGTACTAATACGGTCAAGGGAATGTGGTGGTTTTCTTTGTTTACAGACATAACCCATAGACTTGCCCTGATGCACCAAGGTTCAGTTATACATCTACTTCTGATTGTTTGATAATTAAGCAGTACTAATACGGTTAAGGGAATGTGGTGGTTTTCTTTGTTTACAAACATAACCCATAGACTTGCCCTGATGCACCAAGGTTCAGTTATACATCTACTTCTGATTGCTTGGTTATTGTGCAGTACTAATACGGTCAAGGGAATGTGGTGGTTTTCTTTGTTTACAGACATAACCCATAGACTTGCCCTGATGCACCAAGGTTCAGTTATACATCTACTTCTGATTGCTTGGTTATTGTGCAGTACTAATACGGTCAAGGGAATGTGGTGGTTTTCTTTGTTTACAGACATAACCCATAGACTTGCCCTGATGCACCAAGGTTCAGTTATACATCTACTTCTGATTGTTTGATAATTAAGCAGTACTAATACGGTTTAGGGAATGTGGTGGTTTTCTTTGTTTACAGACATAACCCATAGACTTGCCCTGATGCACCAAGGTTCAGTTATACATCTACTTCTGATTGTTTGATAATTAAGCAGTACTAATACGGTTTAGGGAATGTGGTGGTTTTCTTTGTTTACAGACATAACCCATAGACTTGCCCTGATGCACCAAGGTTCAGTTATACATCTACTTCTGATTGCTTGATAATTAAGCAGTACTAATACGGTTAAGGGAATGTGGTGGTTTTCTTTGTTTACAAACATAACCCATAGACTTGCCCTGATGCACCAAGGTTCAGTTATACATCTACTTCTGATTGCTTGGTTATTGTGCAGTACTAATACGGTTAAGGGAATGTGGTGGTTTTCTTTGTTTACAGACATAACCCATAGACTTGCCCTGATGCACCAAGGTTCAGTTATACATCTACTTCTGATTGCTTGGTTATTGTGCAGTACTAATACGGTCAAGGGAATGTGGTGGTTTTCTTTGTTTACAGACATAACCCATAGACTTGCCCTGATGCACCAAGGTTCAGTTATACATCTACTTCTGATTGCTTGGTTATTGTGCAGTACTAATACGGTCAAGGGAATGTGGTGGTTTTCTTTGTTTACAGACATTACCACTAGACTTGCCCTGATGCACCAAGGTTCAGTTATACATCTACTTCTGATTGCTTGGTTATTGTGCAGTACTAATACGGTCAAGGGAATGTGGTGGTTTTCTTTGTTTACAGACATAACCCATAGACTTGCCCTGATGCACCAAGGTTCAGTTATACATCTACTTCTGATTGCTTGATAATTAAGCAGTACTAATACGGTTAAGGGAATGTGGTGGTTTTCTTTGTTTACAGACATAACCCATAGACTTGCCCTGATGCACCAAGGTTCAGTTATACATCTACTTCTGATTGCTTGGTTATTGTGCAGTACTAATACGGTTAAGGGAATGTGGTGGTTTTCTTTGTTTACAGACATAACCCATAGACTTGCCCTGATGCACCAAGGTTCAGTTATACATCTACTTCTGATTGCTTGATAATTAAGCAGTACTAATACGGTTAAGGGAATGTGGTGGTTTTCTTTGTTTACAGACATAACCCATAGACTTGCCCTGATGCACCAAGGTTCAGTTATACATCTACTTCTGATTGCTTGGTTATTGTGCAGTACTAATACGGTCAAGGGAATGTGGTGGTTTTCTTTGTTTACAGACATTACCAATAGACTTGCCCTGATGCACCAAGGTTCAGTTATACATCTACTTCTGATTGCTTGATAATTAAGCAGTACTAATACGATTTAGGGAATGTGGTGGTTTTCTTTGTTTACAGACATAACCCATAGACTTGCCCTGATGCACCAAGGTTCAGTTATACATCTACTTCTGATTGCTTGGTTATTGTGCAGTACTAATACGGTCAAGGGAATGTGGTGGTTTTCTTTGTTTACAGACATAACCCATAGACTTGCCCTGATGCACCAAGGTTCAGTTATACATCTACTTCTGATTGCTTGATAATTAAGCAGTACTAATAGGGTTAAGGGAATGTCGTGGTTTTCTTTGTTTACAAACATAACCCATAGACTTGCCCTGATGCACCAAGGTTCAGTTATACATCTACTTCCATAGTTTGTTTCTGATTGCTTGGTAATTGAGCAGTGCTGATAAAACAGGTTAATCAATGCTTGTGACTTATCCTCTAGTTCATGCTGTTGAGTTAGGAGTATGTTTATATTGTGTATAATATCTTTACAAGAGCCACTGAGAAGCATATTGGGTGTGATGTCTTGTGAATTATCCTGGAACTGAAGTGGAAAAATATGTTGCTGCCATTTTCAAACATGATTTGGAATCTCACTGATACGGTAATTTTTAGAAACCCAATTGTATTGTGATCTGTCTTTGTGTGATGTTTGCTCAAGGCTCCAATTAATTCATAGTTCACTGCTCTCTAAGTATCCGGTGGGCTTCTGATTCCATTAAATCCGTTTCTTGTTCTTTCCATTGTGTGAGTGCCCTCAGACTTTTCAACAAAAACCATGTTATATCCATATGATTCGTTTTTCGGAACTTACTTTTTTAGTTACCAGAAAGTATGCTAATGGATATAGAAGAATAGACCCAAACCAGTTATTTTAGTCTGCATTCTCTTAATATTCCTGTTACTGTTTCTTTGTACATGGGAATTACTTATCTCGCATGACTGCGGCATACTTCTATGTATACAATGCCATGTGATTATATGTTTGTTAGATATGCAGCAAGGCTACAGACTGAGGAACTCTGCAGTAGGCATGTTCAATTCTTAAAAACTGGAAACCCTAAAAAAATATATATATATAATTTAAAGGGACATGCAACCCACATTTTTTCTTTCATGGTTTAGAAAGAACATGCAATTTTAAACAACTTTCAAATGTACCTCTATTATAAAATTTGCTTCATTCTCTTGATATACTTTGCTGAAAAGCATATCTAGATAGGCTCTGTAGCTGCTGATTGGTTGCTGCACATAGATGCCTCATGTGATTGGCTTACCATGTGCATTGCTATTTCTTCAACAATGGATATCTAAAGAATAAAGCACATTAGATAATAGAAGTCATTTGGAATGTTGTTAAAAAACATAATTTATGTACGAATTTACCTGATAAATTCATTTCTTTCATATTGGCAAGAGTCCATGAGCTAGTGACGTATGGGATATACAATCCTACCAGGAGGGGCAAAGTTTCCCAAACCTCAAAATGCCTATAAATACACCCCTCACCACACCCACAGTTCAGTTTAACGAATAGCCAAGAATTGGGGTGATAAAGGAGTTTGGAAATAATTGTGCTTTATACAAAAAAATCATAACAACCATAGAAACGGTGGCCCTCATGGACTCTTGCCAATATGAAAGAAATGAATTTATCAGGTAAATTCTTACATAAATTATCTTTTCTTTCATGTAATTGGCAAGAGTCCATGAGCTAGTGACGTATGGGATATCAATACCCAATATGTGGAACTCCACTCAAGAGTCACTAGAGAGGGAGGGATAAAAATAAACAGCCATTTCTCACTGAAAAAATAATCCACAACCCAAAATATGTTATTCTCATAATGAAAAGAAAAACTTAAAACCTCAGCAGAACTGAAACGGCTGCCTGAAGAACTTTTCTACCAAAAACTGCTTCTGACGAAGAAAATACATCAGAAAGGTAGAATTTAGTAAATGTATGCAAAGAAGACCAAGTTGCTGCTTTACAAATCTGATCAACTGAAGCTTCACTCTTAAAAGCTCACAAAGTGGAGACTGATCTAGTAGAATGAGCTATAATTCTCTGAGGCAGGGCCTGACCCGACTCCAAATAAGCTTGATGAATCAAAAGCTTTAACCAAGAAGCCAAGGAAATAGCAGAGGCCTTCTGACCTTTCCTAGGACCAGAAAATAAAACAAATAGACTAGACGTCTTCCTGAAATTTTTAGTAGCTTCAACATAATTTTTCAAAGCTCTTACCACATCCAAATAATGTAAGGATCTTTCCAAAGAATTCTTAGGATTAGGACACAAGGAAGGGACAACAATTTCTCTACTAATGTTGTTATAATTCACAACTTTAGGCAAAAATTTAAATGAAGTCTGCAAAACCGCCTTATCCTGATAAAGAGCAGATAGCTCAGAAACTCTTCTAGCAGAAGAGATAGCCAAAGGAACAACACTTTCCAAGAAAGTAATTTAATGTCCAAAGAATGCATAGGCTCAAAAGGAGGAGCCTGTAAGGCCTTCAAAACCAAATTAAGACTCCAAGGAGGAGAGATTGATTTAATGACAGGCTTAATACGAACCAAAGCCTGTACAAAACAGTGAATATCAGGAAGCTTAGCAATCTCTGTGAAATAAAACAGAAAGAGCAGAGATTTGTCCCTTCAAGGAACTTGCAGACAAACCCTTATCCAAACCATAGTACAAACGTACTTCACCACCTCCATAGGAGGCAAAGTTTGTAAAAACTGAATTGTGGGTGTGGTGAGGGGTGTATTTATAGGCATGTTGAGGTTTGGGAAACTTTGCCCCTCCTGGTAGGATTGTATATCCCATACGTCACTAGCTCATGGACTCTTGCCAATATGAAAGAAATGAATTTATCAGGTAAGTTCTTACATAAATTATGTTTTACATTTAATGTGTGTGTGTAATACTTTTAATATTTTACATGCGTTTTTGTTTTACTTTTTGTTTAGTGCTAACACTTTACTTCTGGTCTCAAGTTGCACTTTTTTAGATCTGTTATACGGTCGTTTATGCATAGTTAAAAACTAAGTTTGAAGTATAGATTATTTATATATTTTGCTAGCTTTTCCTGTTAAATACCTTGTTTTTGTTGAGAATGATTGTTACACCTTGCCAAAAGATGTTGAAAAGCAAATTGTGTAACCTAGGTTTCTGTCAAAATGCTACAAATGATCTAGAGATTGCTTAGAGCATTGCATACATTTAACAGGTTTATTTAATCGTGCACAAGTTTTGGTACGTAGTGGGCACATTGACCTAAATCCTATGCATAATTTGAAAACAAAATAGATAAGTGTCCCCGTACCCTACTATCTTGTAAGTTTAGTATAACCGTTGAAAGGTTATTACACTGTAGCAGTTATTAGTGTATAAAGGGCCATAATTGTAATGACAGGATCTAATCTATTAGAGCATGTCATTTTACAACTATCGGCCTGCTCTACTGCAGGGGTTAAAGTTGCACTTGTGACCTGTGCACTGCTGCTCTGCTAATCCAATCATCAGCACTATTCACACATCTCAGATGCGTAACCCTGAGGGTTAAACACACAGAAGAGCAAGGTAGATAATGGATTAGATGATGTCATTTTTTTGACTATTATAACCTTTAAGAGCCACATATCTGTGTCTTTGAAACGTACCCGTTGTTCATCATGTTAATACGGAGTGTGAGTGCATGTGTGTGTGTGTATGTATATATATGTTACGGTACCAACAGTGTACCAAGGGTTAACCTCAGATGAACAATGTCCTGAATAGGGAATCAGCAATTCACAATCCCAACCAGTTTTCCCCCCAAACATGAGACCAAGCTCCACATTCAAGGTAAAACAAAAGTGAACTTTATTAAGGGCCATATGCCCAGTATTTATGCAGGTCAGACCCCAGATGGGGGGTTGCAAAGAATGTTGTACATTAGATGGAGGGAACACGCCCTTTGACATGATACAATAGAATACCTTGCTCAAGCTGATAACTTAAACACAAGACACACACTTGGCTTTTCTTATCACTGAGGCGTCTGCTCTCTAGATGTGATTAAACAATGGAATTTTTATTACTTAAACGTAATTATAGCACACAATAGCTGAGGCCAGCAAACCTGTCTTTTAGAAAACAGCTTCTCAAAGCTACACAAGGTCAATTCTTTTAGTTCTGACCACAGGGTCTGTCACAATATATATATATATATATGTGTGTGTATATATATATATATATATATATATATGTGTGTGTGTGTGTATATATATATATATATATATATATATATATATTTATATATATATATATGTGTGTGTGTGTATATATATATATATTTATATATATATATATGTGTGTGTGTGTATATATATATATATATACAGGTGGCCCTCAGTTTACAACCATTCCTTCTGGAACCTAACCCCGGAGTAAACTGAGGGCTACCTGAATATGTGTATATGTATGTGTGTGTGTATGTATATATATATATATATATATATATATATTAGTGTGGGAAGTAGATTACAACTGTAACTAGTACAGCTGCAAGCTTTCTGGTATAGGGTACGCAAAACTTCATTACAATCTATAATAGAATATTAGGTACACAATATTGGTAATAATTATAAAAAATAATAATAAATAATATGGATTGATTGAAAAATAAAATGTATCCTTAAAGGGCCATAATACCCAAATGTTTAAACACTTGAAAGTGATGCAGCATAGCTGTAAAAAGCGGACTAGAAAATATCTCCTGAACATCTCTATGTAAAAAAGAAAGATATTTTACCTCAAAAGTTTCTTAGTAGCCACCTCCCATTGTAAAGGATTTCTAAGCAGCATATTAGTATGTCTGTCCTGGGACAGCTTAGGGGATGAGCCTCGTGAACTCTCATATTTCACCAATCAGGTAAAGGAAGCTTACTATGATATCCCATGAGAGTTAAGTCAAATCTCATGAGATCACAGTAAGAGTTCATGACCTCAGCACTGCTGATGCTGATTGGCTGCTTTTCATTTCTTCATATTTTTTTTATTTTTACCTGAAGCTGGGAGCAGCTGAGTATAACTTTTTACACAGAACTTACTCTGCTGAGCTGAGGAGATTGTGAGGTAAAATATCTTCTTTTTTTATATAGAGATGCTCAGGGGAGATTTTCCTGTCAGCTTTTTACAGTTATACTGCATCAGTTTCAAGTGATTTAGTATATGAATATGATGTCCCTTTAATATAAGTTGAAGATTCACATATGAATAAATACATACATATATGCATATTTATTAATGAGTAATGTCACCTAATATTATCTGATATAAAGGCATTTATAGATAAATGAATTTAGAAAGTGTTTCAAGGATTTTTATAAAGACTTATACTCATACAAAAATATTTGTATTAATGTGTATATTTTTGGAGGGAGCTGACCAGTTGCTGCTGTGAATGGACCTTCCAGTAGGCGGGAGAACCCTTTCTTGGCAATCCCTTAAATAAAATATTAGAGAAAAGAGAGTGCTGGAAGGAATTCAGCGCCAGTTAGTGTGCCCTCCAAAAGTATTTAGTTATATTATGAATTCATAAACATTAAATATGGCAGTATTGAGTGAAACTTTATCTTGTTTCAAAGGGAAACATGAAGAAAATGAAAGATAATAATGGTAATAGTCCCAAATTGCAGGATGAAACGGTGATTCTTAAAGATTCAGAAGTTTCCAAACCGTTAATATCCACTAGAGGCTTGTATAATCTACTTACTAGACACCCCCCAATCGTATGAGGTAAGTGTGAAGCGTGATCTGGCCAGGTTTCAACAAATGGTGTGAGTACTGCGTGGTCCACTTGTGTTTCAAGCTCCGCCCCTGCTGTCTCCAGAAAGTTGTCCTCCCAACTCTGATATGTGAATTGTCTCCGGTTAGTAGGTTGTGTTGACACCCAGGTAGTCCCCTCAGCAGATTGCCAAATATCGTTTAAAGGAGAGAAGGTGACAAAACATAGCGTAATACTGTTTTTATTTATAAAAACATATATAAAAACGTTTAGCCAAATGCACACTTACATTAACAAACCTCAATGATAATGAGGTAACTGTGAAACATAAAACAAATAAGATGCCAAATTAGAAACAAAAGTCCAATTCCTCCTTTATGCGTGAAAGTTCTGTTTAATAGAGAGTTGCACTGGCCGGTTGCAACCTAATTATGAGTGTGATCTTGGGGTTTGAAAGTCAAATCCGACAGTGCAATGAGTGCTCAATATGTGAGCCCCTTTCACCTTACGCGTTTCAAAGGATATGCTATTGTGAGCTCCTTCATCAGAGGTATTCCTTTGATGAAGGAGAACGGTGTCATGCTACAAGCAGCATTGAGGTATGTTCAGTCTTTTACTTCTACTTCTGAGGAGACTTGTTATATCGGAACTGGCTGACATTATTCCCTGTAAGGGAAGGGGTAAGCAGTAGACCTGTATGGATATGGTGTTACTGAATTTACTGTGTTATATACATATTGATTACTATGGTTAGGTAATTCAAAAGGGGCTTGACACTGGGAGAGGCAGCTGTGACACTTTATATTTATTTAATAGATGGCATAACGTTATGTGTGTGTGAAGGGGGCCACATGGCTTATTAAAACCGCTTCCCATGCGGTTATGGAGACTGTGAATGTGACGCCCACGGTGGGGGGGGGCCTATTTCACGCGCTCAGACGCACAGTTTTCTCCTCACTAGAAGGCACTAGCTCCGGTGGGGCCTTAAGTTGATTTTCAGTCACCGGATCGTTGTCGAGTCAATCTTGAGTAACCTGGGGGCAGGTGCAAGGGCTGTTTTTGTTGTTAAAGTTTATTTTCGAAATAAAAAGTCTCTTTAAAGTGTGATTTAACCTTTTTCTTAAAGGGTGCAATAATTTTTGGCAAAATTTAACTGTTTTCTATAATTTTTTAGTGATAAAAATCGTTTTTGGTGCAGTACAGAAAAATTGTTGCGCTTTTATTTTTTAAAGGCGCAGTGCATTTTTTACAAAAAAAATTTGAATCAGTAAATAAGCTTATTAACGACTATTGTGGCTATTGCTAGTCTGTTTAACGTGTCTGAACTTGAGGAAACTCCTTGTTCTATGTGTTTAGAGGCCATTGTGGAACCCCCTCTTACTTTGTGTACCTCTTGTACTGAAAGGGCCTTACAATGTAAAAAGCATATTTTATGTAAAGAAAGTGTGCCTAAGGATGATTCTCAGGCTGAAGAGAATCAGGATATGCCACCTAATTCTCCCCAAGTGTCACAACCTTTAGCGCCCACCCAAGCGACGCCGGGTTCCTCAACCGTGTTTAATTCTTTTACTCTGCAGGATATGGCTGCAGTTATGTCAACTACCCTTACAGAGGTATTATCTAAGTTACCACTGTTACAGGGTAAACGCAGTAGGACAGGAATCAATGTAAATACTGAGTCCTCTGATGCTTTGTTGGCTATTTCCTATGTACCCTCACAGGGATCTGAGTTGGGGGTCAGGGAACATTTGTCTGAGGGAGAACTTTCGGAATCGGGAAGTGTGTTACCTCAGACAGACTCGGACGTCATGTCCTTTAAATTTAAGCTGGAACACCTCTGCCTGTTACTTAGGGAGGTTTTAGCGACTCTGGATGACTTTGACCCTATTATTGTACCACCAGAGAAATTGTGTAAAATGGACAAATATCTGGAAGTTCCCGCTTACACTGATGTTTTTCCGGTTCCTAAGAGAATCTCAGAGATTATAAAGGAGTGGGACAGACCGGTTATACCGTTCTCTCCTCCTCCTAATTTTAAGAAAATGTATCCCATATCAGACACCATTCGGGACTCTTGACAAACTGTCCCTAAGGTGGAGGGAGCTATATCTACCCTGGCTAAGCGTACAACTATTCCTATTGAGGACAGTTGTGCTTTCAAAGACCCTATGTATAAGAAGTTAGAGGGTCTTCTAAAGAAATTATTTATTCATCAGGGTTTCCTCTTACAACCGACAGCCTGCATTGTTCCAGTTACTACTGCAGCGGCTTTCTGGTTTGATGCTCTAGAAGAGTCTCTTAAGATTGAGACCCCTTTAGAGGATATTTTAGATAGAATTAAGGTTCTCAAGCTAGCTAATTCTTTTATCACAGATGCTGCCTTTCAAATTGCTAAGCTGGCGGCTAAAAATGCAGGATTTGCCATTTTAGCACGTAGAGCGTTATGGTTAAAATCGTGGTCTGCTGATGTGTCATCTAAGTCAAAGCTCTTGGCTATTCCTTTCAAGGGTAAGACCCTATTCGGGCCTGAGTTGAAGGAAATCATTTCTGATATTACTGGAGGTATAGGTCATCTTCTACCTCAGGATAAGTCTGCTAAGATGAGGGGTAAACAAAATAATTTTCGCTCCTTTCGGAACTTTAAAGGAGTACCCTCTTCTTCCTCTTCCTCCGCAAAACGGGAAGGGAATTTTGCTCAGGCCAAGTCCGTCTGGAGAACCAACCAGGCTTGGAACAAGGGTAAACAACCCAAGAAGCCCACTGCTGCTACCAAGACAGCATGAAGGGGCGGCCCCGACCCGGGACTGAATCTGCTAGGGGGCAGACTTTGTCTCTTTGCTCAGGCTTGGGCAAGAGATGTTCAGGACCCTTGGGCACTAGAAATCGTGACCCACGGGTATCAACTGGAATTCAAAAGTTTTCTCCCAAGAGGGAGATTCCTTCTTTCACGATTGTCTGTAGACCAGATAAAAAGAGAGGCGTTCTTACGTTGTGTAAAAGACCTCTCTACCATGGGAGTAATTCATCCCGTTCCAAGACTAGAACAGGGGCGGGGGTTTTACTCAGATCTTTTCGTGGTTCCCAAAAAAGAGGGAACGTTCAGACCCATTTTAGATCTCAAGAGTCTAAACAAGTTTCTCAGAGTCCAATCTTTCAAGATGGAGACTATTCGAACAATTTTACCAATGATCCAGGAGGGTCAATATATGACTACCGTGGACTTGGATGCATACCTGCATATTCCTATCCACAAGGATCATCATCAGTACCTAAGGTTTGCCTTCCTGGACAAACATTTTCAGTTTGTGGCTCTTCCCTTCAGGTTGGCCACAGCACCCAGGATCTTCACGAAGGTTCTAGGGTCCATTCTGGCGGTTCTCAGGCCACGGGGCATAGCAGTGGCGCCTTATCTGGACGATATTCTTATTCAGGCGTCAACTTATCTAACAAAGTCTCATACAGACACAGTGTTGTCCTTCCTGAGAACTCACGGATGGAAGGTGAATTTAGAAAAAAGTTCACTAATTCCACAAAGGTTCCCTTCTTGTGAACTCTGATAGATTCTATAGCCATGAAGGTTTTTTCTGACGGAGGTCAGAAAGTCAAAGATTCTAAATACATGCCGAGCCCTTCAGTCCAATCCTCGACCGTCAGTGGCTCAGTGCATGGAGGTAATTGGATTGATGGTGGCGGCAATGGACATCATCCCATTTGCTCGATTTCATCTCAGACCACTGCAACAGTGCATGCTCGGACAGTGGAATGGGGATTATGCAAATTTATCTCCTCAGATAAATCTGGACCAGGAGACCAGAGACTCTTCTTTGGTGGTTGTCGCCGGATCATTTGTCCCAAGGGACATGTTTCCGCAGACCTTCATGGGTGATAGTGACAACGGACGCCAGTCTACTAGGCTGGGGTGCAGTCTGGAATTCCCTGAAGGCTCAGGGTGTATGGACTCAGGTGGAGTCTCTACTTCCAATCAATATTCTGGAATTGAGAGCAATATTCAATGCGCTTCAGGCGTGGCCTCAGTTGGCTTCAGCCAGATTCATCAGATTCCAGTCAGACAACATCACTACTGTGGCTTACATCAATCATCAGGGAGGAACGAGGAGTTCCTTAGCGATGACAGAAGTATCCAAGATAATTTGATGGGTGGAGGCCCACTCTTGTTTTCTGTCAGCAATCTACATCCCAGGAGTGGACAACTGGATAGCGGACTTTTTAAGTCAACAGGTTTTTCATTCGGGGGAGTGGGAACTCCAGCCGGAGGTATTTGCCTCACTGATTCTCCGATGGGGCAGACCGGAGTTGGATCTGATGGCGTCTCGGCAGAATGCCAAGCTCCCATGATACGGATCCAGGTTGAGGGATCCTCAGGCCGAACTGATAGATGCCTTAGCAGTGCCTTGGTCGTTCAACCTAGCTTATTTGTTTCCACCGTTTCCCCCCCTTCCCCGAGTGATTGCTCGGATCAAACATGAGAGGGCTTCAGTAATTCTAATAGCGCCTGCGTGGCAACGCAGGACTTGGTATGCAGATCTAATGGACATGTCCTCTCTGCCTCCGTGGAAACTTCCAGTGAGACAGGACCTTCTCATTCAAGGTCCTTTTCAAAATCCAAATTTAGTTTCTCTGCAGCTGACTGCTTGGAGATTGAACGCTTGATTTTATCTAAGCGGGGTTTCTCTGAGTCGGTCATTGATACTTTGATTCAGGCACGTAAGCCGGTCACCAGAAAGATTTATCATAAGATATGGCGTAAATATCTTTTTTGGTGTGAATCCAAGGGCTACTCATGGAGTAAGGTTAGGATTCCCAGGATTCTGTCTTTTCTCCAAGAAGGATTGGAGAAAGGTTTATCAGCGAGTTCCTTAAAGGGACAAATTTCTGCTTTGTCGATTTTGCTACACAAAAGTTTGGCAGATGTTCCAGACGTTCAGTCTTTTTGTCAGGCTTTGACCAGGATTAAGCCTGTGTTTAGACCAATTGCTCCACCATGGAGTTTGAATTTAGTTCTGAATGTTCTTCAAGGGGTTCCGTTTGAACCCATGCATTCCATAGATATTAAGTTATCTTGGAAAGTTTTGTTTTTGGTTGCTATTTCTTCTGCTCGTAGAGTTTCTGAGCTTTCAATGTGACTCGCCTTATCTTATCTTTCATTCTGATAAGGTGGTTTTACGTACCAAACCTGGTTTTCTTCCTAAGGTTGTTTCTAATAAGAATATTAATCAGGAAATTGTTGTTCCTTCATTATGTCCTAACCCTTCTTCTAAGAAGGAGCGTATGTTGCATAACTTGGACGTGGTCCGGGCCCTGAAGTTTTACTTGCAGGCGACTAAGGATTTCCGTCAATCATCTTCATTATTCATTGTTTTTTCTGGAAAGCGTAGGTGTCAGAAAGCTACGGCTACCTCTCTTTCTTTTAGGCCGAAGAGTATCATCCGTCTGGCATATGAGACTGAAAGAATTACGGCTCATTCTACTAGGGCTGTGGCTTCCTCATGGGCATTTAAAAACGATGCTTCTGTTGAACAGATTTGCAAGACTGCAACTTGGTCGTCTCTTCACACTTTTTCCAAATTTTACAAATTTGATACTTTTGCTTCCTCTGAGGCTGGTTTTGGGAGAAAGGTTCTTCAAGCAGTAGTGCCTTCTGTTTAGGTCTCTGTCTTGTCCCTCCCTTTCATCCGTGTCCTGTAGCTTTGGTATTGTATCCCACAAGTAAGGATGAAATCCGTGGATTCGTCGTATCTTGTAGAAGAAAAGGAAATTTATGCTTACCTGATAAATTGATTTCTTCTACGATACGACGAGTCCACGGCCCTCCCTGTCATTTTTAAGACAGATTTATATTTTATTTTTTATCAACTTCAGTCACCTCTGCACCTTTCGCTTTTCCTTTCTCTTCCTAACTTCGGTCGAATGACTGGAGGTGGAGGGAAGGGAGGAGCTATATATACAGCTCTGCTGTGGTGCTCTTTGCCACTTCCTGTTAGCAGGAGGATAAATCCCACAAGTAAGGATGAAATCCGTGGCATCGTCGTATCGTAGAAGAAATTAATTTATCAGGTAAGCATAAATTTACTTTATTTTTCCGGCGTTGCAATTGTTAGGACCAATGTATTCTGTACATTCCATTAAAGGGACGCAAGTCAAAATTAAACTTCATGATTCAGATACAGTAGCAATTTTAAACAACTTTCCAATTTACTTCAATTAACAAAATGTGCACAGTCTTTTTATATTTACACTTTTTGAGTCACCAGCTCCTACTGAGCATGTGCAAGAATTCACAGCATATATGTATATGCATTTGTGATTGGCTGATGGCTGTCACATGATACAAGGGGAGTGGAAATATACATAACTTTGCAATTTATTTAACAAAAATCTACTACTCATTTGAAGTTCAGACTAAGTGCTATTGCATTGTCTTCTTATCATGCATTTGTTGATTATGCAAATCTACTGTATTGACTGGTCCTTTAAATGGACACTAAATCCAACCCTGTAATGATTCAGACACAACCTACAGTTTTTAACAACTTTCCATTTACTTCTATTATCACATTTGCTTCTTTTTCTTGGGATCCTTTGTTGAATAGTAAACCCAGGTAGGCTGATAGAAGCTTAGGAGCATGCACTCGCACAAAGCAAGTCTGGTACAATCTGTGGGCTGAAACGAGCATCATATAGTTTCTGTAAGTGAATTTAAAGGATAAAATACAGATTACAATATCTATACAATGTGTGTAGTGCTTTCTATCAGCTAGATTACGAGTTGAGCGTTATGAGTCAAATAGCAGCGTTGTGTCCCATAACGCGTCATTTTCCTTAACGCAGCCTTTACAAGTCTTGTTGGTATAGCTGTACCGCAAGCCTTTTAGCCTGTAACGCAACGTCCGTACCGCACTCTTAAAAATGACGTTTTTTCATGGGATTCGCATAGCGCTGGTATTAAGAGTTTTGTGTCCTGGCTAAAAAACCTGCGTTACAGCCTAAAACTACAAGATCCGTAACGCCATCTAAATTCAATTGTTATGAGTTTTACGCTACAAAGTACACTAAACACCCAATAAACTACCTATTAACCCCTTAAACAGAAGCCCTCCCGTATTGCAATTACTATATTAAATTTATTAACCCCTAATCTGCCGCTCCCGACATCGCCGCCACAAAACAATATTAACCCCTATTCCACCATTCCCCAACATTGTCACCACTATAATAAACTTATTAACCCCTAAACCGCCGCCCTCCCGCATCGCAAACACTGTTTAAATATTATTAACCCCTAAAAAATTATTAGAAAGTTAAAAACTTTAGCAACGCATTCCTCAGTGTCACAGCACAGTTTCATCAGGCTGTCAGTCTGATGAAACTATGCTGTGACACGGAGAAACGCATTGCTGGTTTTAACTTTTTGATACATTTTTAAACATTTGTGACTTTGCTGCTGCACTTCTATCTTTCATTTGTCGGATTTACAACATTGTTGCCAATTCTGTGGTATTGATACGTCTACCACTGTGCCCAGGAGAGCATTGGCTTCTTTCCCTTACCCGGTGTGTGACACACCCTGTGGGAACTATCCTGTATCCCTGGATTTCCTCTGGTGGGACAAGGATCTTATTAGTTCCAGTTGCCTAGGAGTCTGCCGGGCTTGCCTGCACTGCACATTGCTGCGTTCCATCACGTGAGTAGCTTGTTTGCTTACTCTCATGTCCTATTCCCTGCTCGTCTGATCTGCACTATGTGGCGTCCTCTACCTTTTGTGTTTTAGATTTATAGAATCAAGGGTTAATATCTCCTTAGGGGGATTATTGAACAGGGGGGAATAATAATCTTATGCTGCTTTATGTGTGAGATGTTATGGGCTCATAGGCTGTTATGGGATATACAGTTTCACTTTCACTTTGAGAGCCATGCAGCTTACAAGCTTGGCGCTTTCTCTCATTGCAGGGACGGTCCTGCATTGTGCACCATGTGATTCATTCCCTCTTCCTGACCGGATCATCAGAGGGGAGTCATAAATCTCTGTACTGTCTGGGTCATAGGAGGTGGTGAGTGCCCCAGCCATTGGGGTATAGAGGTGCTGTTATTTTATTAAAAAAAATAAGAGGATGTTTTATCTCTCTAGTTCTCCGGTTATTGCAATAGTGATGGAGGATTCGGTTTCTTTACAGGGCACTCCCTCTTTTCCTAAAGAGTAATTCCTGTTTATATGGGGAGGAGGCCCTAGTTCCCCCTCTCAATTATGTTCCATATGCCTTGATAATGTGATAATATCAAACCGGTTTGATATCACGGAGCTGTCTACCTTTGAGAAGTTGTCGTTCAGTGAGGTGCGTACCCTACATTGTTATCTCTATACACATGCCGTTTTCCCGTAGCATTGCTGATCCTCCATCTGGAGGGGGCCTTTTTCTTCTTCAAGATACGACAAGTCCACGGATTTCATCTTTGTGGGATATTCTCCTCCTGCTAACAGGAAGTGGCAAAGAGAACCACAGCAGAGCTGTATATATAGCTCCTCCACCTCCAGTCATTCTCTTTGCCTGTGTTATACTAGGAAGAGGTAAAGTGAGGTGTTAGTTTCTTCAATCAAGACGTTTTTATTTTTAAATGGTACCAGTGAGTACTGTTTCCCTCGGGGGGGGGTTTGGAAGAAGAATTCTGCCCTGAGGTTGATGATCTTAGCAGCTGTAACTAAGATCCATGTTGGTTACCACAGATCTGAAGGTAATACAGGAGACATCTTCAGTGAGGAAACCGTTTCATGCTGTCTTCAGCATTTGAGGTATGTACAGCCTTTTTTATTCTGAAGAGACACTTGGTATGTCAGAAGATGGCTGAATATTTTTTCCCTTTTAGGGAAGGGGTAAGCAGTAGACCTATTTTCATGGGGGGTGTTACTGATACCTGTTTATTTTTATTTCTGCTGACATTATTGGGCAAGGTTATAATGAGGGCTATGTGCTGCATTTTCATTATAGACACTGGGGATTTATATGTTTACGGTGGTCACATTTTGATCGTTGCATGTTATTGGGGTTAAGATTACCACATGGCTAGTTTGCTAAACCGCTCCTCCATGCGGTTGTTTGGGCCTACTCGGTCATCTGTCCTGATGGGCGGGGCTTATTTTTGCGCGCTTAGACACGCTCTGTATTCTGGCTAGGAGGCAGCAGGCTTCAGCTCCGGTGGAGCTTAAACAGAGTTCTTCCTCTCCGGATTGTTGTTGAGTCTTTTCAAAGTACCCTGGGGGCAGGTAGGCGCCACAGCAGAGCTGTGGTGAGGTGCAGAGGGTATTTTTGTGCTGATTTATTATATATGGCTATAAATACTGTTTAGCAGTTAATCCTTCCCTTAAAACTTAGGGTGCAATCATTTTTGGAAGCCTTATTTAGGTTAGTGTTAATTTTGAAGTTAAATAAACGTTTATAAGCACTTTTGAAAAAATAGTTCACTTTTTAATTTTTAAAGGCACAGTACAAGTTTTTTTGGAAACGGTTTAAAGCATTTATTAAAGTGTTTCAACGACTTATTGGTCTGTTCAGCATGTCTGACATTGAGGAATCTTAGTGTTCTATGTGTTTAGATGCCATTGTGGAACCCCCTCTTACATTGTGTACCTCTTGTACTGAAAGGGCCTTACATTGTAAAGAGCATATTTTAAGTAAAGATAGTGTGTCTAAGGATGATTCTCACTTTGAAGAAAATCAGGATATTCCATCCAATTCTCCCCAGGTGTCACAACCTTTAACGCCCACACAAGCGAAGCCAAGTACATCTAGTGCGTCTAATTCCTTTACTCTGCAAGAGATGGCTGCATTTATGTCAACTACCCTTACAGAAGTGTTATCTAAATCAGTGATTTGCAAACTTTTTTTTGCCATGGCACACTTTTTTTACATTAAAAAATCCTGTGGCACACCGCCATCCCAAAATTTTACAAAATCACACATTGTAGCCTAATTCAGGATATATATACAGTGTATGTGTGTGTGTGTATATGTATGTGTATATATATATATATATATATATATATATATATATATATATATATATATATACATACATACATACATACACTGTACTGTGCTGTCATGCCATGCCTCCTACAAACTATACATGACATATTGACATTCATTCACAAACAATCGTAATGATTGTCTGTTAATGAATGTCAATGTCATGGTTGTAAATGATGCCTGATGAGCCTGTCACATACCTCCCAATATTTCAAAAATTGAAAGAGGGACACCCCTGCACTGTTGTCAGTCTGCCGCGGCACACCTGAGGATCTCTCACGGCACACTAGTGTGCCACGGCTCACTGGTTGAAAAACACTGATCTAAATTACCGGTGTTACAGGGTAAACGCAGTAGATCAGGTATTAATGTAAATACTGAATCCTCTGATGCTTTATTAGCTATTTCCGATGTACCCTCACAGTGTTCTGAGTTGGCGGTCAGGGAATTGTTGTCTGAGGGAGAAATTTCAGACTCGGGGAATGTATTACCTCAGACAGATTCGGACACTATGTCCTTTAAATTTAAGCTTGAACACCTCCGCCAATTACTTTGGGAGGTTTTAGCGACTCTGGATGATTGTGACCCTGTGATACCACCAGAGAAATTGTGTAAAATGGATAAATATCTAGAAGTTCCTACTTACACTGATGTTTTTCCGGTTCCTAAGAGAATTTCGGAAATTATAAAAAAGGAATGGGATAGACCAGGTATACTGTTTTCTCCCCCTCCTACTTTTAAAAAATGTTTCCCATATCAGACGCCATTCGGGACTCGTGGCAAATGGTCCCTAAGGTAGAGGGAGCAATATCTACTCTGGCTAAGCGTACAACTATACCCATTGAGGACAGTTGTGCTTTCAAAGACCCTATGGATAAAAAATTAGAGGGTCTTCTAAAGAAATTTATTAATCAGGGTTTTCTTTTACAACCTATGGCTTGCATTGTTCCAGTAACTACTGCAGCAGCCTTTTGGTTTGAGGCTCTAGAAGAGTCTCTTAAGGTTGAGACCCCGTTAGATGACATTTTGTATAGAATTAAAGCTCTCAAGCTAGCTAATTCTTTTATTACTGATGTCGCTTTTTAAATTGCTAAGTTGGCGTCGAAAAATGCAGGATTTGCTATTCTAGCAAGTAGAGCGTTGTGGCTCAAATCTTGGTCTGCTGATGTGCCATCAAAAACTAAGATTTTGGCTATTCCTTTTAAAGGTAAGACCCTTTTTGGGCCTGAATTGAAGGAAATCATTTCTGACATTACAGGAGGTAAAGGCCATGCCCTACCTCAGGATAAGTATGTCAAGATGAGCAGTAAACAAAATAATTTTCGTTCCTTTCGGAACTTTAAAGGAGGACCCCCTGCTTCCTCTTCTTCCACAAAGCAGGAAGGGAACTTTACCCAATCTAAGTCAGTCTGGAGACCAAACAACCAGAACTGGAATAAGGGTAAACAATCTAAAATGCCCGCTGCTGCTACTAAGACAGCATGAAGGGGCGGCCCCCGATCCGGGACCGGATCTGGTAGGGGGCAGACTCTTGTTCTTTGCCCAGGCTTGGGCAAGAGATGTTCAGGACCCCTGGGCACTAGAAATAGTGACCCACGGTTATCAATTGGAATTCAAGGACTTTCTTCCAAGAGAGAGATTTCATCTTTCAAGATTATCTGCAAACCAGATAAAAGAGAGCCGTTCTTACGCTGTGTAAAATACCTTTTTACCATGGGAGTGATTTGTCCCGTCCCAGAATTGGAACACGGACAGGGGTTTTACTCAAATCTATTCGTGGTTCACAAAAAAGAGGGAACTTTCGACCCATCTTAGACCTCAAGGGTCTAAACAAGTTTCTCAGAGTCCCATCATTCAAGATGGAGACTATACAAACAATTTTACCAATGATCCATGAGGGTCAATATATGACTACCGTGGACTTAAAGGATGCTTACCTTCATATTCCTATCCACAAGGATCATCATCAGTTTCTAAGGTTTGCCTTCTTGGACAAACATTATCAGTTCGTGGCTCTTCTCTTCGGATTGGCCACAGCACCCAGAATCTTCACAAAGGTTCTAGGGTCTCTTTTGGCGGTTCTCAGACCGCGAGGCATAGCAGTGGCACCTTATCTGGACGATATTCTGATCCAGGCGTCAACATATCAACTGACAAAGTCTCACACGGACACAGTGTTGTCTTTTCTGAGAATTCACGGTTGGAAGGTGAACATAGAGAAAAGTTCACTTGTTCCACAGACAAGGGTTCCTTTCTTGGGAACTCTGATAGACTCGGTGGCCATGAAAATATTTCTGACAGAGGTCAGAAAATCAAAGATTCTAAATACTTGCCGAGCACTTCAGTCCATTCCTCGGCCATCAGTGGCTCAGTGTATGGAAGTAATTGGATTAATGGTTGCGGCAATGGACATCGTTCCATTTGCTCATTTTCATCTCAGACCACTGCAGCTGTGCATGCTCGGACAGTGGAATGGGGACTATGCAAATTTATCTCCTCAGATAAATCTGGATCAAGAGACCAGAGACTCTCTTCTTTGGTGGTTGTCGCCGGATCATCTGTCCCAGGGGACTTGTTTCCGCAGACCCTCGTGGGTGATAGGGACAACGGACGCCAGCCTACTGGGCTGGGGGGCAGTCTGGAATTCCCTGAAGGCATCAATATTCTGGAACTGAGAGCAATATTCAATGCGCTTCAATCACGACTGTGGCATATATCAATCATCAGGGGGGAACAAGGAGTTCCTTGGCAATGATAGAAGTATCCAAGATAATTCGATGGGCGGAAGCCCACTCTTGTTATCTGTCGGCAATCTACATCCCAGGAGTAGAGAACTGGGAAGCGGATTTTCTAAGTCGACAGACTTTTCATCCGGGGGAGTGGGAACTCCACCCGGAGGTGTTTGCCTCACTGATTCTCCGATGGGGCAGACCGGAATTGGATCTGATGGCATCTCGACAGAATGCCAAGCTTCCAAGATACGGATCCAGGTCGAGGAATCCTCAGGCCGAACCGATAGCTGCCTTGGCAGTGCCTTGGTCGTTCAGCCTAGCTTATGTTTTTCCACCTTTTCCTCTCCTTCCACGCGTGATTGCTCGAATCAAACAGGAGAGAGCTTCAGTAATCCTGATAGTGCCTGCGTGGCCATGCAGGACTTGGTATGCGGATCTAGTGGACATGTCCTCTCTGCCACCGTGGAAACTTCCTTTGAGACAGGACCGTCTCATTCAAGCAGTGGTGCCTTCCGTTTAGGTCTCTGTCTTGTCCCTCCCTTTCATCCGTGTCCTGTTGCTTTGGTATTGTATCCCACAAGTAAGGATGAAATCCGTGGACTCGTCGTATCTTGTAGAAGAAAAGGAAAAAGGTGCAGAGGTGACTGAAGTTGTAAATAATAAAAAATATAATCTGTCTTAAATTAACAGGGAGGGCCGTGGACTTGTCGTATCGTAGAAGAAATCAATTTATCAGGTAAGCATAAATTTCCTTTTTTTTCTTCAGACGTTACTGCGCAGTTCAGACGGCGTGTCTGCAGCCTTAATGCTTTACCTCGCCCTGCTAAGCACAAGCAAAAGGTTACATATTGCACTCATTCCCAGAGTTCATCAAATAATTTTTGGATTCAACTGGGTTATCTGAGGATGAAGTTCTTCTGAGAATGAGTATGAACTTTCTGGGTCAGAGTCTGCTGCCTCTCAACCTCCAGCTGTGGAGGAACCAGACTTTAGTTTTAGGAATTTGCGCTTCTTCTAAGGGAGGTTTTTGGCAAATTCAGGGGTTCCAGAGGTCATATTGCCTGATGAACCTTTATTTCCTAAATTGAATAGAGTTTGAGGACAGGGTGGTGTCTTCCCTTCCCTGCTCCTGTTGTCCCGGGTATTCCACCTTGGACTGTACAGTTCCCTGCGGGTGCGACACTCCCGGAGTGTTGTGCCTTTCGTTACAGAATTGCGCGCCTTCACGTGTTACTCAGACATGTTTTTTCCGTTATTGAACGACCCTATCCTTATCGGATACGGGAATACTCAGTCTGCTCTTCGAATGGTGCACCTCATTAGACATGTGGGGATGATGTAATCTCCTCATTGTCCATGTATTGAGATTTTTTTGGAAGTGCAGGGCTCCGTTTGGCTGGTCCTGCGGTAGGCCTGTTTCTTTTTGGGCGTTAACCTACGAGTTGCCTTGTATTTTATTTTCATCCGATAGGATGTCCTGTCTGTTTTCCTTCTTCCCCTCTGAGGGAGGATTTATGTGGCTTGACAGTTACGACCCGGATTGCAGGATGGTCCTGTTTGGGTTCAGTTTTGTCTGGTAGCTGTTTGGACACGTGGCGCCCCTCTGCTTGGCTGGTAAGGTAGAGGCGCTGAGTGCTCATGTTATCCTCTGTGTTCAACTAAGCATTCTAGAGGACCAGTGGGTCCGTGAGGCAGGAAGGATTGTCTCAGTCCTTATAGCCTTCAATTTGGATGACTGGGTCAGTGGAGTTCCGGTGCGTCTCTCTCTCTTGTGTCTGGGGTTGTCAGACCCTAGAGCTCCTTCCCATGTAGTGGTGGGTTGGTGGGCTTGCGCCCTCTTGCTGTCGAGTTGTCCGGTTTGGCCTTTTTTTCTTTTGAGGCCCTGGGAATTGTCCTTCTGGACTTAGTTCTCAGCAGCTAGTAGTTTATTGGGTAGTTCAGCTGCCTTGCAGCGGATGGGTTGCAGAATGTGACCAGCTGCAGCTATTGCACATTGACTGTGTACTGTCTAGCGTTTTTTCATGAGACCTTTTGGTCTTCCTCTGTTGTCTCCATGTGAGTTAGGTCTCCTTTTAGGGACCTGGGTTCCCCTCCGGGATATGGTAGTTCCCTGTTTGGGGCACTGGGCGTAGTCTCCTTGGGCTCTGCTCGGAGCTGGGGATGCTGTGCGTCCTTTTCTCTCTATGATCCTCTGATTGTATGGAGGTGATGTGGAGACCAGCCTTTGCTCGAGTGATTTTGGCCTTGGGGTATCCCCTTGCTTTTTGTCCTGAGGCTTTTTGATAGTCTATGGGCTCTAGTGTCGTCGTATGACTTTTTAACGCCTTAGCTCCTTTGGAACATTGGACTTTGGCAAGTGGTGATCTCTTCCTTTTGTCGGGACTTGCGAGTAATCTCGTTATCCGGTTTGATCTGGATATTGCATTGATATCTCCCTGTGGTCTGGTTTTTTATATCAGATAGCATGTTAAGTTCTCGGATATTGTTTGTTTGAACAATTGGGGGCTCAGATATGTTTTCTCCCTGGTGCTTCCAGTTGCTGAGGCTTCGCTCATTGTTTTCATTTGTGGAGTTGTTGCCGGACTTTTTAGCTCTAGGGCTGGTTCGGGTTCCCCAGTTCCTGGGAACTTGGGCATTGTCTTTTTACTTGGACTAATTGACCTGATCACGGTTGGCCAGGTTGTCTAAGTGCTGATGCTCATTGGGCTGGACTTACGCTTTTATGGTCGGTTTCCCTTGGTCAGCTTGCTGTGGTAACCTTATGGATTCACTGCTCTGCAGGCGAATGGGTTTGCAGTTTGGCATTCAGTGTCCTCTTTAGCTTGGGTATTTTCCCAAAAGTAATGAATGCAGCTGTGGACTCTTTCCAATTAGGAAGAAAAACATAAATTATGCTTACCTGATAATTTCCTTTTCTTCCGTTGGAAAGCTTCCACAGCTCCCCACCCTTTTTCTTCGTGGGGCATCTTTTTATTCTTCTGGCACCTTCTTTTCACTCTGATATTTCTTCTACTGTTCCTTGTTCCTCTGCAGAATGACTGGGGGATGAGGGAAGTGGGAGGAGTATTTAAGCCTTTAGCTGGGGTGTCTTTGCCTCCTCCTGGTGGCCAGGTTCTTATTTCCCAAAAGTAATGAATGCAGCTGTGGACTCTTTCCAACGGAAGAAAAGGAAATTATCAAGTAAGCACAATTTATGTTTTTTGTAATTTTAGGTTTTAGTGTAAGGTAGCTTAGGTTTTATTTCACAGGTAATGTTGTATTTATTTTAACTAGGTAGTTAGTAAATAGTTAATAACTATTTACTAACTAGTCTACCTAGTTAAAATAATTACAAACTTACCTGTAAAATAAAACCTAAGCTAGCTACAATATACTGTAACTATTAGTTATATTGTAGATAGCTTAGGTTTTATTTCACAGGTAAGTTTGTATTTAGTTTAAAATAGGTATTATTTAGTTAATAATTGTAAATGTAATTTATATCTATTTTAATTATGTTAAAGTTAGGGGGTGTTGGGGCTAGGTTTAGGGGTATGTGTAGGGGTTAATAATTTAGGTTGTTGCTATGTGGGGGGCTGGCGGTTTAGGGGTTAATAGGTTTATTTAGTGATGTGTGAGGCCAGAGGTTTAGGGGTTAATAGGTTTATTTAGTGATGTGTGAGGCCAGAGGTTTAGGGGTTAATAGGTTTATTTAGTGATGTGGGAGGCCAGAGGTTTAGGGGTTAATAGGTTTATTTAGTGATGTGGGAGGCCAGAGGTTTAGGGGTTAATAACTTTATTTAGTTGTGGCGATGTCGGGGAGCGGCGGAATAGGGGTTAATAACTTTATTTAGTTGTGGAGATGTCGGGGAGCGGCGGAATAGGGGTTAATAACTTTAATATAGTGGTGGCGATGTTGGGGTTAATACCTTTATTTAGGTGGAGGCGATATCGGGAGCGGCAGATTAGGGGTTAATAACTGTAGGCAGGCGTTGACGATGTCGGGGGCAGCAGATTAGGGGTTAATAACTGTAGGCAAGCGTCAGTGATGTCGGGGGCAGCAGATTAGGGGTTAATAACTGTAGGCAGGCGTCAGTGATGTCGGGGGCAGCAGATTAGGGGTTAATAACTGTATGCAGGCGTCGGTGATGTTGGGGGCAGCAGATTAGGGGTTAATAACTGTAGGCAGGCGTTGACGATGTCGGGGGCAGCAGATTAGGGGTGTTTAGACGTGGGGTTTATGTTAGGGTGTTAGGTTTAAACTGTATTTTCTTTTTCCCCATAGACATCAATGGGGCTGTGCTAGGGAGCTTTTCTTTCCGCGATCATAGGTGTTACGTTCTTTTCTGACCCGCTCTCCCCATTGATGTCTATGGGGAAAGCGTGCACGAGCACGTCAAAACAACGCTTGTTTTTGGTGCAGTATGGAGCTTAAAAGCACCATATCGCCCACACAAGCCAGGTTTTTTAAAACTTGTAATGGCAGCACTATAGCGAGTTAAATAACGCCACTTTTGTTGCGTTCGTTAATTTCTCTATAGCGCTCAGAACTCGTAATCTACCCGTTTGTGTTTTAAGTACGTTCTCCCCCCTACTTCTCCTGCATTATTCACCTCCTGGTTGACTTTCCTTTTTTTTTAAGTGAGAACTACATTCCTGGGATTTAAAAGGGACACTGAACCGAAATATTTGTTCTTTCGTGATTCAGATAGAGCACCAATTTTAAGCAACTTACTAATTTACTCCTATTATCAAATATATATTTTTCATTCTTTTGCAATCTTTATTTGAAAAATATGGCATCTACGCTTCTTTTTTGGTTCTGACCTCTGGACAGCACTTTTTTATTGGTGGATGAATTTATCCACCAATCAGCAAGAACAACCCAGGTTGTTCACCAAAAATGGGACAACATCTAAACTTACATTCTTGCATTTCAAATAAAGATACCAAGAGAATGAAGAAAATTTGATAATAGGAGTAAATTAGAAAGTTGCTTAAAATGTCACGCTCTATCTGAATCACGAAATAATTTGGGTTCAGTGTCCCTTTAAAGGGATAGGAAAGTCACAATTAAACTATTGATTCAGATAGAGAATGCAATACTTTCAAACTGACTGATCTCTTGTTGAAAACAAATATATCCTACACTACTAGAAGTGGGGAATGCTGGCTGCACACAAGCTTCTTGCTTCTGTGAAGCTGACTTTTAACAATGTGTTTAATCCCTATATACAAGAAATAGTGAATTAATGTGATGTCATTCAGGCATCTGTCTCTTCATATATACATACAGTACATGCACGCACATTTATATATATATATACAGTACATGCACACACACACATTTATATATATATATATACAGTACATGCACACACATTTTTATATATATATACAGTACATGCACACACATTTATATATATATATATATACAGTACATGCACACACATTTATATATATATACAGTACATGCATGCACATTTATATATACATACAGTACATGCACACACATTTATATATACATACAGTACATGCACACACATTTATATATACATACAGTACATGCACGCACATTTATATATACATACAGTACATGCATGCACATTTATATATACATACAGTACATGCACGCACATTTATATATACATACAGTACATGCACGCACATTTATATATACATACAGTACATGCACGCACATTTATATATACATACAGTACATGCACACACACACATTTATATATATATACAGTACATGCACACACATTTATATATATACAGTACATGCACACACATTTATTTATACATACAGTACATGCACGCACATTTATATATACATACAGTACATGCACACACATTTATATATATATATATACAGTACATGCACACACATTTATATATACATACAGTACATGCACACACATTTATATATATATACAGTACATGCACACACATTTATATATACATACAGTACATGCACGCACATTTATATATATATATACAGTACATGCACACACATTTATATATACATACAGTACATGCACACACATTTATATATACATACAGTACATGCGCGCACACACACATTTATATATACATACAGTACATGCACACACACACACATTTATATATACATACAGTACATGCACACACACACATTTATATATACATACAGTACATGCACACACACACATTTATATATACATACAGTACATGCACGCACACACATTTATGTATACATACAGTACATGCACGCAGACACATTTATATATACATACAGTACATGCACGCACATTTATATATACATACAGTACATGCACACACACACATTTATATATACATACAGTACATGCACGCACACACATTTATATATACATACAGTACATGCACGCACACACATTTATATATACATACAGTACATGCACGCACACACATTTATATATACATACAGTACATGCACGCACACACATTTATATATACATACAGTACATGCACGCACACACACATTTATATATACATTCAGTACATGCACACACACACATTTATATATACATACAGTACATGCACACACACACATTTATATATACATACAGTACATGCACGCACACACATTTATATATACATACAGTACATGCACGCACACACATTTATATATACATACAGTACATGCACGCAGACACATTTATATATACATACAGTACATGCACGCAGACACATTTATATATACATACAGTACATGCACGCACACACATTTATATATACATACAGTACATGCACGCACACACATTTATATATATATATATAGTACTTGTGCATTTGTGTAACCACAGCCATGCACGTATTTAGGTTTATGCAGTCTGTGGGTCAGACGTTTGATGGTATAGCTGTATGACATTGTTCTTCCTTTTTACGTATGTATGTAGGCGCTGCACAAGCTCACACCTGTCTATGTGGATCACACACACCATGATTATGCCATTGGTCGGCAGTTAAAGAAGTGTCTCCTGTGGGAGCTCTGGCCAGCTATAAATAGCCAGCAGGGGCACAGGAAACATCTAGGGAGAGTGGTTCTTCTCTGACAATGGATATGAGCGTTAATAAGTATCCTCCTGTGAGCTGGCAAGCAGGACAAGGGCTGTGTGATCAGCGAGTAGCACACACAGCGACAAATACTTCTTTAGGTAGGAACTGACACCTACTTGTCTGTCTGCATTTTATTTCATTATGTTTGTGTGTGTCTGTGTCTGTGTGTGTGTGTGTGTCTGTGTGTGTGTCTGTGTGTGTGTGTGTGTGTGTGTGTGTGTATGTATGTATATATATATATATATATATATATATATATACCTGTAACCTAAAGGTAGTTTTATATCAGTTTATTACTTTTGTATACATAGTACCATGATAAAGATAGTACAGTACTGTAATCAGACAGGTAATATTTATATGTCATTATACAGCTTATACATGTAACCTAAAGGTAGTTTTATATCAGTTTATTACTTTTGTATACATAGTACCATGATAAAGATAGTACAGTACTGTAATCAGACAGTAATATTTATATGTCATTATACAGCTTATACATGTAACCTAAAGGTAGTTTTATATCAGTTTATTACTTGTGTATACATAGTACCATGATAAAGATAGTACAGTACTGTAATCAGTAAGTAATATTTATATGTCATTATACAGCTTATACATTTAACCTAAAGGTAGTTTTATATCAGTTTATTACTTGTGTATACATAGTACCATGATAAAGATAGTACAGTACTGTAATCAGTAAGGTAATATTTATATGTCATTATACAGCTTATACATGTAACCTAAAGGTAGTTTTATATCAATTTATTAATTTTATATACATAGTACCATGATAAAGATAGTACAGTACTGTAATCAGACAGGTAATATTTATGTCATTATACAGCTTATACATGTAACCTAAAGATAGTTTTATATCAGTTTATTACTTCTGTATACATAGTACCATGATAAAGATAGTACAGTACTGTAATCAGACAGGTAATATTTATATGTCATTATACAGCTTATACATGTAACCTAAAGGTAGTTTTATATCAGTTTATTACTTTGTATACATAGTACCATGATAAAGATAGTACAGTACTGTAATCAGTAAGGTAATATTTATATGTCATTATACAGCTTATACATGTAACCTAAAGGTAGTTTTATATCAGTTTATTACTTTTGTATACATAGTACCATGATAAAGATAGTACAGTACTGTAATCAGTAAGTAATATTTATGTCATCATACAGCTTGTACATGTAACCTAAAGGTAGTTTTATATCAGTTTATTACTTTTGTATATATAGTACCATGATAAAGATAGTACAGTACTGTAATTAGACGGGTAATATTTATGTCATTATACAGCTTATACATGTAACCTAAAGGTAGTTTTATATCAGTTTATTACTTTTGTATACATAGTACCATGATAAAGATAGTACAGTACTGTAATCAGTAAGGTAATATTTATATGTCATTATACAGCTTATACATGTAACCTAAAGGTAGTTTTATATCACTTTATTACTTTTGTATACATAGTACCATGATAAAGATAGTACAGTACTGTAATCAGTAAGGTAATATTTGTCATTATACAGCTTATACATGTAACCTAAAGGTAGTTTTATATCAGTTTATTACTTTGTATACATAGTACCATGATAAAGATAGTACAGTACTGTAATCAGACAGGTAATATTTATGTGTCATTATACAGCTTATACATGTAACCTAAAGGTAGTTTTATATCACTTTATTACTTTTGTATACATAGTACCATGATAAAGATAGTACAGTACTGTAATCAGACAGGTAATATTTATATGTCATTATACAGCTTATACATGTAACCTAAAGGTAGTTTTATATCAGTTTATTACTTATGTATACATGGTACCATGATAAAGATAGTATAGTACTGTAATCAGTAAGGTAATATTTATATGTCATTATACAGCTTATACATGTAACCTAAGGTAGTTTTATATCAGTTTATTACTTTGTATACATAGTACCATGATAAAGATAGTATAGTACTGTAATCAGACAGGTAATATTTATTTGTCATTATACAGCTTATACATGTAACCTAAAGGTAGTTTTATATCAGTTTATTACGTTTGTATACATAGTACCATGATAAAGATAGTACAGTACTGTAATCAGTAAGGTAATATTTATGTCATTATACAGCTTATTCATGTAACCTAAAGGTAGTTTTATATCAGTTTATTACTTTTGTATACATAGTACCATGATAAAGATAGTACAGTACTGTAATCAGTAAGGTAATATTTATATGTCATTATACAGCTTATACATGTAACCTAAAGGTAGTTTTATATCAGTTTATTACTTTTGTATATATAGTACCATGATAAAGATAGTACAGTACTGTAATCAGTAAGGTAATATTTATGTCATTATACAGCTTATACCTGTAATCTAAAGGTAGTTTTATATCAGTTTATTACTTTTGTATACATAGTACCATGATAAAGATAGTACAGTACTGTAATCAGACAGGTAATATTTATGTCATCATACAGCTTATACATGTAACCTAAAGGTAGTTTATATCAGTTTATTACTTCTGTATACATAGTACCATGATAAAGATAGTACAGTACTGTAATCAGTAAGGTAATATTTATATGTCATTATACAGCTTATACATGTAACTTAAAGGTAGTTGTATATCATTTTATTACTTGTGTATACATAGGACAATGATAAAGATAGTACAATACTGTAATCAGTAAGGTAATATTTATGTCATTATACAGCTTATACATGTAACCTAAAGGTAGTTTTATATCTTTGTATACATAGTACCATGATAAAGATATAGTACAGTACTGTAATCAGACAGGTATTATTTATATGCCATTATACAGCTTATACATGTAACCTAAAGATAGTTTTATATCAGTTTATTACTTTTGTATACATAGTACCATGATAAAGATAGTACAGTACTGTAATCAGACAGGTAATATTTATATGTCATTATACAGCTTATACATGTAACCTAAATGTAGTTTTATATCAGTTTATTACTTTTGCATACATAGTACCATGATAAAGATAGTACAGTACTGTAATCAGTAAGGTAATATTTATATGTCATTATATAGCTTATACATGTAACCTAAAGGTAGTTTTATATCAGTTTATTACTTGTGTATACATAGTACCATGATAAAGATAGTACAGTACTGTAATCAGTAAGGTAATATTTATATGTCATTATACAGCGTATACATGTAACCTAAAGGTAGTTTTATATCAGTTTATTACTTTTGTATACATAGTACCATGATAAAGATAGTACAGTACTGTAATCAGTAAGGTAATATTTATATGTCATTATACATGTAACCTAAAGGTAGTTTTATATCAGTTTATTACTTTTGTATACATAGTACCATGATAAAGATAGTACAGTACTGTAATCAGTAAGGTAATATTTATGTCATTATACAGCTTATACATGTAACCTAAAGGTAGTTTATATCAGTTTATTACTTTTGTATACATAGTACCATGATAAAGATAGTACAGTACTGTAATCAGTAAGGTAATATTTATATGTCATTATACAGCTTATACATGTAACCTAAAGGTAGTTTTATATCAGTTTATTACTTTTGTATACATAGTACCATGATAAAGATAGTACAGTACTGTAATCAGACAGGTAATATTTATATGTCATTATACAGCTTATACATGTAACCTAAAGGTAGTTTTATATCAGTTTATTACTTTTGTATACATAGTACCATGATAAAGATAGTACAGTACTGTAATCAGTAAGGTAATATTTATATGTCATTATACAGCTTATACATGTAACCTAAAGGTAGTTTTATATCAGTTTATTACTTGTGTATACATAGTACCATGATAAAGATAGTACAGTACTGTAATCAGACAGGTAATATTTATATGTCATTATACAGCTTATACATGTAATCTAAAGGTAGTTTTATATCAGTTTATTACTTTGTATACATAGTACCATGATAAAGTTAGTACAGTACTGTAATCAGTAAGGTAATATTTATGTCATTATATAGCTTATTCATGTAACCTAAAGGTAGTTTTATATCAGTTTATTACTTTTGTATACATAGTACCATGATAAAGATAGTACAGTACTGTAATCAGTAAGGTAATATTTTTATGTCATTATACAGCTTATACCTGTAACCTAAAGGTAGTTTTATATCAGTTTATTACTTTTGTATACATAGTACCATGATAAAGATAGTACAGTACTGTAATCAGTAAGGTAATATTTATATGTCATTATACAGCTTATACATGTAACTTAAAGGTAGTTGTATATCATTTTATTACTTGTGTATACATAGTACAATGATAAAGATAGTACAATACTGTAATCAGTAAGGTAATATTTATGTCATTATACAGCTTATACATGTAACCTAAAGGTAGTTTTATATCTTTGTATACATAGTACCATGATAAAGATATAGTACAGTACTGTAATCAGACAGGTATTATTTATATGTCATTATACAGCTTATACATGTAACCTAAAGGTAGTTTTATATCAGTTTATTACTTTTGCATACATAGTACCATGATAAAGATAGTACAGTACTGTAATCAGTAAGGTAATATTTATATGTCATTATATAGCTTATACATGTAACCTAAAGGTAGTTTTATATCAGTTTATTACTTGTGTATACATAGTACCATGATAAAGATAGTACAGTACTGTAATCAGTAAGGTAATATTTATATGTCATTATACAGCTTATACATGTAACCTAAAGGTAGTTTTATATCAGTTTATTACTTTTGTATACATAGTACCATGATAAAGATAGTACAGTACTGTAATCAGACAGGTAATATTTATATGTCATTATACATGTAACCTAAAGGTAGTTTTATATCAGTTTATTACTTTTGTATACATAGTACCATGATAAAGATAGTACAGTACTGTAATCAGTAAGGTAATATTTATGTCATTATACAGCTTATACATGTAACCTAAAGGTAGTTTATATCAGTTTATTACTTTTGTATACATAGTACCATGATAAAGATAGTACAGTACTGTAATCAGTAAGGTAATATTTATATGTCATTATACAGCTTATACATGTAACCTAAAGGTAGTTTTATATCAGTTTATTACTTTTGTATACATAGTACCATGATAAAGATAGTACAGTACTGTAATCAGACAGGTAATATTTATATGTCATTATACAGCTTATACATGTAACCTAAAGGTAGTTTTATATCAGTTTATTACTTTTGTATACATAGTACCATGATAAAGATAGTACAGTACTGTAATCAGTAAGGTAATATTTATATGTCATTATACAGCTTATACATGTAACCTAAAGGTAGTTTTATATCAGTTTATTACTTGTGTATACATAGTACCATGATAAAGATAGTACAGTACTGTAATCAGACAGGTAATATTTATATGTCATTATACAGCTTATACATGTAACCTAAAGGTAGTTTTATATCAGTTTATTACTTTGTATACATAGTACCATGATAAAGATAGTACAGTACTGTAATCAGACAGGTAATATTTATATGTCATTATACAGCTTATACATGTAACCTAAAGGTAGTTTTATATCAGTTTATTACTTATGTATACATAGTACCATGATAAAGATAGTATTAGTACTGTAATCAGTAAGGTAATATTTATATGTCATTATACAGCTTATACATGTAACCTAAAGGTAGTTTTATATCAGTTTATTACTTTTGTATACATAGTACCATGATAAAGATAGTACAGTACTGTAATCAGTAAGGTAATATTTATATGTCATTATACAGCTTATACCTGTAACCTAAAGGTAGTTTTATATCAGTTTATTACTTTTGTATACATAGTACCATGATAAAGATAGTACAGTACTGTAATCAGACAGGTAATATTTGTGTCATTATACAGCTTATACATGTAACCTAAAGGTAGTTTTATATCAGTTTATTACTTTTGTATACATAGTACCATGATAAAGATAGTACAGTACTGTAATCAGTAAGGTAATATTTATGTCATTATACAGCTTATACATGTAACCTAAAGGTAGTTTTATATCAGTTTATTACTTTTGTATACATAGTACCATGATAAAGATAGTACAGTACTGTAATCAGACAGGTAATATTTATGTCATCATACAGCTTATACATGTAACCTAAAGGTAGTTTTATATCAGTTTATTACTTTGTATACATAGTACCATGATAAAGATAGTACAGTACTGTAATCAGACAGGTAATATTTATGTCATTATACAGCTTATACATGTAACCTAAAGGTAGTTTTATATCTTTGTATACATAGTACCATGATAAAGATAGTACAGTACTGTAATCAGACAGGTATTATTTATATGTCATTATACAGCTTATACATGTAACCTAAAGATAGTTTTATATCAGTTTATTACTTTTGTATACATAGTACCATGATAACGATAGTACAGTACTGTAATCAGACAGTAATATTTATATGTCATTATACAGCTTATACATGTAACCTAAATGTAGTTTTATATCAGTTTATTACTTTTGCATACATAGTACCATGATAAAGATAGTACAGTACTGTAATCAGTAAGGTAATATTTATGTCATTATATAGCTTATACATGTAACCTAAAGGTAGTTTTATATCAGTTTATTACTTTTGTATACATAGTACCATGATAAAGATAGTACAGTACTGTAATCAGTAAGGTAATATTTATATGTAATTATACATGTAACCTTAAGGTAGTTTTATATCAGTTTATTACTTTTGTATACATAGTACCATGATAAAGATAGTACAGTACTGTAATCAGTAAGGTAATATTTATGTCATTATACAGCTTATACATGTAACCTAAAGGTAGTTTTATATCAGTTTATTACTTTGTATACATAGTACCATGATAAAGATAGTACAGTACTGTAATCAGTAAGGTAATATTTATGTCATTATACAGCTTATACATGTAACCTAAAGGTAGTTTTATATCAGTTTATTACTTTTTTATACATAGTACCATGATAAAGATAGTACAGTACTGTAATCAGTAAGGTAATATTTATGTCATTATACAGCTTATACATGTAACCTAAAGGTAGTTTTATATCAGTTTATTACTTGTGTATACATAGTACCATGATAAAGATAGTACAGTACTGTAATCAGTATGTAATATGTATATGTCATTATACAGCTTATACATGTAACTTAAAGGTAGTTTTATATCAGTTTATTACTTGTGTATACATAGTACCATGATAAAGATAGTACAGTATTGTAATCAGTAGGTAATATGTATATGTCATTATACAGCTTATACATGTAACCTAAAGGTAGTTTTATATCAGTTTATTACTTTTGTATACATAGTACCATGATATAGATAGTACAGTACTGTAATCAGTAAGGTAATATTTATGTCATTATACAGCTTATACATGTAACCTAAAGGTAGTTTTATATCAGTTTATTACTTTTGTATACATTGTACCATGATAAAGATAATACAGTACTGTAATCAGACAGGTAATATTTATATGTCATTATACAGCTTATACATGTAACCTAAAGGTAGTTTTATATCAGTTTATTACTTGTGTATACATAGTACCATGATAAAGGTAGTACAGTACTGTAATCAGTAAGGTAATATTTATATGTCATTATACAGCTTATACATGTAACCTAAAGGTAGTTTTATATCAGTTTATTACTTGTGTATACATAGTACCATGATAAAGATAGTACAGTACTGTAATCAGACAGGTAATATTTATTTGTCATTATACAGCTTATACATGTAACCTAAAGGTAGTTTTATATCAGTTTATTACTTTTGTATACATAGTACCATGATAAAGATAGTACAGTACTGTAATCAGACAGGTAATATTTATGTGTCATTATACAGCTTATACGTGTAACCTAAAGGTAGTTTTATATCAGTTTATTACTTGTGTATACATAGTACCATGATAAAGATAGTACAGTACTGTAATCAGTAAGGTAATATTTATATGTCATTATACAGCTTATACATGTAACCTAAAGGTAGTTTTATATCAGTTTATTACTTGTGTATACATAGTACCATGATAAAGATAGTACAGTACTGTAATCAGGAGGTAATATGTATATGTCATTATACAGCTTATACATGTAACCTAAAGGTAGTTTTATATCAGTTTATTACTTGTGTATACATAGTACCATGATAAAGATAGTACAGTACTGTAATCAGTAAGGTAATATTTATGTCATTATACAGCTTATACATGTAACCTAAAGGTAGTTTTATATCAGTTTATTACTTATGTATACATAGTACCATGATAAAGAGAGTACAGTACTGTAATCAGTAAGGTAATATTTATATGTCATTATACAGCTTATACATGTAACCTAAGGTAGTTTTATATCAGTTTATTACTTTGTATACATAGTACCATGATAAAGATAGTACAGTACTGTAATCTGACAGGTAATATTTATATGTCATTATACAGCTTATACATGTAACCTAAAGGTAGTTTTATATCAGTTTCTTACTTCTGTATACATAGTACCATGATAAAGATAATACAGTACTGTAATCAGTAAGGTAATATTTATATGTCATTATACAGCTTATACATGTAACCTAAAGGTAGTTTTATATCAGTTTATTACTTGTGTATACATAGTACCATGATAAAGATAGTACAGTACTGTAATCAGTAAGGTAATATTTATGTCATTATACAGCTTATACATGTAACCTAAAGGTAGTTTTATATCAGTTTATTACTTTTGTATACATAGTACCATGATAAAGAGAGTACAGTACTGTAATCAGTAAGGTAATATTTATATGTCATTATACAGCTTATACATGTAACCTAAAGGTAGTTTTATATCAGTTTATTACTTTTGTATACATATTACCATGATAAAGATAGTACAGTACTGTAATCAGACAGGTAATATTTATATGTCATTATACAGCTTATACATGTAACCTAAAGGTAGTTTTATATCAGATTATTACTTATGTATACATAGTACCATGATAAAGATAGTACAGTACTGTAATCAGTAAGGTAATATTTATATGTCATTATACAGCTTATACATGTAACCTAAAGGTAGTTTTATATCAGTTTATTACTTTGTATAAATAGTACCCTGATAAAGATAGTACTGTACTGTAATAAGACAGGTAATATTTATATGTCATTATACAGCTTATACATGTAACCTAAAGGTAGTTTTATATCAGTTTATTACTTATGTATACATAGTACCATGATAAAGATAGTACAGTACTGTAATCAGACAGGTAATATATATATATATGTCATTATACAGCTTATACATGTAACCTAAAGGTAGTTTTATATCAGTTTATTACTTTTGTATACATAGTACCATGATAAAGATAGTACAGTACTGTAATCAGTAAGGTAATATTTATGTCATTATACAGCTTATACATGTAACCTAAAGGTAGTTTTATATCAGTTTATTACTTGTGTATACATAGTACCATGATAAAGATAGTACAGTACTGTAATCAGACAGGTAATATTTATATGTCATTATACAGCTTATACATGTAACCTAAAGGTAGTTTTATATCAGTTTATTACTTTTGTATACATAGTACCATGATAAAGATAGTACAGTACTGTAATCAGTAAGTAATATTTATATGTCTTTATACAGCGTATACATGTAACCTAAAGGTAGTTTTATATCAGTTTATTACTTTTGTATACATAGTACCATGATAAAGATAGTACAGTACTGTAATCAGTAAGGTAATATTTATGTCATTATACAGCTTATACATGTAACCTAAAGGTAGTTTTATATCAGTTTATTACTTTTGTATACATAGTACCATGATAAAGATAGTACAGTACTGTAGTCAGTAGGTAATATTTATGTCATTATACAGCTTATACATGTAACCTAAAGGTAGTTTTATATCAGTTTATTACTTTTGTATACATAGTACCATGATAAAGATAGTACAGTACTGTAATCAGACAGGTAATATTTATGTCATTATACAGCTTATACATGTAACCTAAAGGTAGTTTTATATCAGTTTTTTACTTTTGTATACATAGTACCATGATAAAGATAGTACAGTACTGTAATCAGTAGGTACTATTTATATGTCATTATACAGCTTATACATGTAACCTAAAGGTAGTTTTATATGAGTTTATTACTTTTGTATATATAGTACCATGATAAAGATTGTACAGTACTGTAATCAGTAAGGTAATATTTATATGTCTTTATACAGCTTATACATGTAACCTAAAGGTAGTTTTATATCAGTTTATTACTTTTGTATACATAGTACCATGATAAAGATAGTACAGTACTGTAATCAGTAAGGTAATATTTATATGTCTTTATACAGCGTATACATGTAACCTAAAGGTAGTTTTATATCAGTTTATTACTTTTGTATACATAGTAACATGATAAAGATAGTACAATACTGTAATCAGTAAGGTAATATTTATGTCATTATACAGCTTATACATGTAACCTAAAGGTAGTTTTATATCAGTTTATTACTTTTGTATACATAGTACCATGATAAAGATAGTACAGTACTGTAATCAGTAAGGTAATATTTATATGTCATTATACAGCTTATACATGTAACCTAAAGGTAGTTTTATATCAATTTATTACTTATGTATACATAGTACCATGATAAAGATAGTACAGTACTGTAATCAGTAAGGTAATATTTATATGTCATTATACAGCTTATACATGTAACCTAAAGGTAGTTTTATATCAGTTTATTACTTTTGTATACATAGTACCATGATAAATATAGTACAGTACTGTAATCAGACAGGTAATATATATATATGTCATTATACAGCTTATACATGTAACCTAAAGGTAGTTTTATATCAGTTTATTTCTTTTGTATACATAGTACCATGATAAAGATAGTACAGTACTGTAATCAGACAGGTAATATGTATATGTCATTATGCAGCTTATACATGTAACCTAAAGGTAGTTTTATATCAGTTTATTACTTTTGTATACATAGTACCATGATAAAGATAGTACAGTACTGTAATCAGACAGGTAATATTTATGTCATTATACAGCTTATACATGTAACCTAAAGGTAGTTTTATATCAGTTTATTACTTTTGTATACATAGTACCATGATAAAGATAGTACAGTACTGTAATCAGTAGGTACTATTTATATGTCATTATACAGCTTATACATGTAACCTAAAGGTAGTTTTATATCAGTTTATTACTTTTGTATACATAGTACCATGATAAAGATAGTACAGTACTGTAATCAGTAAGGTAATATTTATATGTCTTTATACAGCTTATACATGTTACCTAAAGGTAGTTTTATATCAGTTTATTACTTGTGTATACATAGTACCATGATAAAGATAGTACAGTACTGTAATCAGACAGGTAATATTTATATGTCATTATACAGCTTATACATGTAACCTAAAGGTAGTTTTATATCAGTTTATTACTTTTGTATACATAGTACCATGATAAAGATAGTACAGTACTGTAATCAGTAAGTAATATTTATATGTCTTTATACAGCGTATACATGTAACCTAAAGGTAGTTTTATATCAGTTTATTACTTTTGTATACATAGTACCATGATAAAGATAGTACAGTACTGTAATCAGTAAGGTAATATTTATGTCATTATACAGCTTATACATGTAACCTAAAGGTAGTTTTATATCAGTTTATTACTTTTGTATACATAGTACCATGATAAAGATAGTACAGTACTGTAGTCAGTAGGTAATATTTATGTCATTATACAGCTTATACATGTAACCTAAAGGTAGTTTTATATCAGTTTATTACTTTTGTATACATAGTACCATGATAAAGATAGTACAGTACTGTAATCAGTAGGTACTATTTATATGTC